>NC_043706.1:88109633-88248546 GCF_006229205.1 Suricata suricatta | reverse complement strand
TAATCATCCATTTCCTACATAAAAGGTAGCTACTTTTTTGCATGGACCTCAAGTATATTGTAGTATAGAGGTGGAATTTAAGGAAAGGTATTAAGCAGGTTGTGTTGTAGCTTATGAACAAGTAATAAATTATATCATGTATCTTGAATGTATCATAGATAAGCTGCTATATAATGATTGCCACTTCATATAGCTGTGAAATTAGGTGATTAACTAGTTGTTACATAACCTTCTAATTTCTGCATAAGTCTAATTACATGAAATAGAAGTTGAGGATTTGATTTTTTACCTCGCTTTTCTGTTTGGAGTGTCATTGTAACTACTGTAGTGTAAATGATGGAAAATAATTGCATATATTAAGAAAAATAAATAAACAGAAAAAAACATATTAAAAAAGAGAGAGACCTGAGACTCTAAAGAATAACACAACAGCTGAAGTAATAACTTAGACAAAGTTTTAAATAAGTTACATCACAGAAAATAACATATACACACTAGAGAGAGGTAAACTCATATGCTAGTTGAAGTGTTAGCCTAAAGAACAGGCTAGAGATATATGTGAAAAGAACAGCTGGATGATATTAAAAGCAATATTGCTTGAATGAACATTGGCAGATTCTAATTCCTGAGGTTCAAGGATTTCTCAGATTTTAGAATGACCCTTTAATCTCATACTCTCTGGGGCATAAAGTTCTTGTTGAATTAGCCTGAGCTGGGTTTGATTATTCTGCCACGTAAAGCCTTATGATAACTATTCTCTTCATGAATATTTCTCTTTCTGATTATTCTTAGCTGAATAATCTACATTTTTTTGTGGAATAAAAAGTTACTACTAACAAAAGTAATTGTTTTCTTAATAAACAAAGAAGTATTTTAAAAAAACTGACTTATCTTTGCTTTCTTAAGTCTTTATATTTCCTCTTCCCTGCCCACTCCTCCTTTTGTTTTTTCCTTAAATCTTTTGCTCAATTATAAGACCATAAAAAAGTAAAGGGCTGGAAAAAAGCTCATGCATTAAAGTAAGCGAAGATGAATCCCATGTTTAAGAAAACAGGTACAGTAGATGGTTAGAAGGAGACACGCATACGAAGAATGGGGGTAGACATGGAGAATGGAGATAATAGAAGTAAGAGATTGGGAGGGTTTAAAAAAATAAGAGATTGTGATCAAAGAAAATGGGATATTGGTTTAGGGAGAAATAATTGCTCTTATAAATGTAATAAAATTGTACCACAGGCCAGAAGTTTATACTGTTAAATTTTTAGATTAATCTTTAAATTCCTTTATGGGCATATATCATTTATGATATGTGGATATGGATAAGCAATATATATCATACATACAAATATGATATATTGGACTGTATTTGTAACATTATCTAAGCAATACATTTGTACTAAAAATTAAAAAGAATAAAGCATACATTGTTCCTTAGAGTAATCATTCAACAAATCTCACCTTAATTTTAACAAAATATATCTGGACATGCTGCCATCTTTACACAGCAGGGAAATAGAATTTAATTTAACATAGTGTAAGCCAAAAGTTTAAAATCCATCTAAAATCTGATTTCCTAAGGTTTTCTCTGATTAAGCCATTATGTTGCCCTCTATTTGATGTAATAATTCTTGATTGAAACTCTTAGACTTAACTGGTTAAGATGTAGTATGACTTATTAGACTTTAGAAGTTCCTTACTTCATGTATGTTAATGAACTTCCATTGGATAGATGTAATATAAAAAATACTATGTAAGAAATCAAGTGATTTTGCTTTTGTTTGGGGTTGAAAATGACCCAAGGGAAGGGGACTTGGGTGGCTGACTCAGTTAAGTGTCCAGTTTTGGCTCTGGTCATGATCTCATGGTTCGTGAGTTGGGGATCTATGCTGACAGCTCAGAGCCTGGAGCCTTCTTCAAACTTTATGTCTCTCTCTGTCTCTCCCGTGCTTGTATTCTGTTTCTCTCTGTCTCTCAACAATAAATAAATGTAAAATAAAATTAAATGACACCAGGGAAAATCATTTCTATACTAAAATTGATTTTAAAAACTGGAAAACCTTTAAAATCATATTTTTTGAGTCTATTAGGGTGCTAAATTTACAAGTTTACTAGGTGAACTGAATTCCAAATGATGACAAGCCTCTCTATGGAGATACATGTAGACTTTTTCACTTTGGGAAGATCATGGAAGGAAGAAGTAGTTATCATGAAAAATATGAAAGAATAAAAGAACTAAAAACTTAGCAAATTTTTTAATGACTGAGTGGACTGGGAATTCCAGACAGAAGAAGAGTCTGTCTCAACTGCCATTATTTGCAAGACACTTTTCTTAGACTTTATTTACATCTATGTCACTAAACAATCCTATTTTCTTAATTTTTAAAAATATTTTTATTTATTAGTGAGAGACAGAGAGTGATAGGCATGAGCATGGGAGGGAGAAAGAGAGAGGGGAAGTCACAGAATCTGAAGAAGGCTCCAGGCTCAGCACAGAGCCTCATGTGGGGCTGGGACTCACAAACTGTGAGATCATGACCTGAGACAAAGTCAAATGCTTAATCGACTGAGCCACCCAGGCACCCAGTAAACAATCCTATTATTTTCTATTTCTATTAGTTTTCTTCCTGAGGTTTATGCTGGTGATCATTGAATCACAGAATGTTTTCTTTTCTAATCATGCTACAGTTATTTTTACACCCTCGTGGGGTGTGATCCAAGGAGATTTTAGGAACTGAACCTTTAACTTGAAGCATTATTAGCTTACAACTAATAAACTCAAATTTCATGTTTATCTTTCAGTAAGTAGTGAAATAAAATCACTGGAGTTTCATGATAGTAGTTTATAGACTTATAAAGATTATGATATTATTTTTAGGTCATAAGAAGAGGCCATGGCCTGATAGAAAGAGGACAGATTTGGGCATTACACAGATTTGGTATGAAGTCTTACTTCCTGACTCATAGTGTGAGCTTTAAAATATTGCTCTAATTTTAGCTCTTGGAATCTCATTTTCCCAATCTTTAAAATGGGATTAATAAAATCTACCTTACATGTGTTGAGGATTCAAGATAATTTTTGAAAAGTTATTCTATAAACGGTGGTCATTATAAATTCTAGTTTTGTAGAATTTATAAATTTATAGCACAACATCTATTAATAATAGCCTTTGCAATTTCAACTTTTTGTTTATATTAATGGACTTGTGAGAGTTGGAGAAGATTATTTTGATGAAAAGAAAATATTCTGTTCGTGTTTTATATGTCAATTAACATGTCTAATATTGGCATAATTTTTGTCAGCAACCTACGTTATCATCATCATCATCATCATCATCAAATCTGTCCCCAGTAGCCTAATGGAAAATCCATAATGATCCATAAATCTACATGAAAGCCTAACTATGTAGAAGTTATTAATATTTTATTAGCAACATAGCGGCAGCTGTCTTTACAAAAATTTGATTTTAGAAAAGTTTTTGAAAGATTTTTCTCCATTAAACAATTAAGGACATATCCATTTTCATTTTCTAAAATGCAGCTTTTAACTTCAGCTGTGTCATTGGATTCAGAAAGGAACATTCAATCATGTGTAATGGAAATAACTTATTAAATATTGTAGAGAGATGACTTTGATGATACTTTCATTAATTGAAGGTTGCCATAACAACTGAAGGTCCACATTTACCACCTCACGGTTACAAAGGGAACTAGCTGTCCTATATCACCTTTATTATAATTCTCAATACTTGCACATGTGTGGCATGCTTAATTTATCTCAAAATGATATTAAGGTGAAAAGGACACGAAAAAATGCAAATACAGGGATTCACGTCCACTTTTGTTAGCACGAAGTATCACAACTAATTTTTCTGTCTCTGAATATCTTAGAATGTATTTACCGTTTTCAAACAAACTATTGTACTGAGGCAATACTTCTCAAACTGCACCTTCATGAGATTTTCTAAATATGTTATTTATAAATTTCCTTATATATATATCAGATAGATCTTTTTATCTTATGTAACACTGGCACTAGTTAAGCAGTAAATACATGCTTGTTGAATGAATATCACGTTATAAAGTAAATAAGGAATTTAGTTAATAAACAAATACAAAAAAGTTAATGTCTAAAAAGCAACATGAAGCAGGGTTGCTGGGCAACAGTTTATCTGTAGCTCAGTCAGCATCTTTTGAGGCAAGGCATATGGCAAACCATAGTAAACTCAATTTTAGTGCAATTTATGCTGTTAGTCTGTTCAGGCTGCCATAACAGGATACCTGATATGAGGTAACTTAAACAACAGAAATATTTTCTCACAGCTCTCAAGGCTAGGAAGTCCAAGATCAAGATGCTGGCAAATAGGTTTCCTCTGTAGCCTATTTTCTCAGTTTGCAGATGGCTGCCATCTTGCACTGTGCTCACACAGCCTTTTCTTTCTGCATTGGTGGAGAGACAGAGATCTCTCCATTAGCCTTCCCACAAGACCACCTATAAGATTAGAGCGCCACCTTTATAACCTCTTTTAACCTTCTCCAAATACAGTCACATTGAGGGTTATGGTTTCAACAAATGGATTTGGGTGAGGCACAATTTAGAATTTATATTGGGCTTGTACTGTGAATATGTATTGGCATATTCAGCCATTGCAATAGCAGAAGTCTATATTAATACTTTATTTTCATTTCCTTGAAAATGTTTATTGGTGAGACTTCCTAGTATCATGTAGTTTAATATTTGACCTCACTTTCCTTTTAGGATGGTTGCCAAATGGTCTATAATCTCTGCTATGACTAATTTTATAGTCACTTTCATAGCAAAGTCATTATCTTCTAGCAGTTTCTAAACTATTTTCCAAGGATATTTCACATGTTGAGCCTGTAAACATTCCAGTGTGATGTTTGCTTCCAATTTCATTGTAGCATTTTCAGATATGTTTGCATAAAAAAGATGGGCTAAGACTGAATTTAATACACAATTTCAGTTTTGCTTTGGAGAAAATAGATCACAAATGGTGGAAATCTTAAGACATATTTTCCAAGTAGTAGATAGTAGCCTAAGGATACTATGGAAATGATCTGAATTAAAATATTTGATTTGATGCTAACATAGTTTATATGTGCAAAGTGTCAAATGTCTTAATGATGATAATAAATGCGATATTGAAATGTTACTATTTTCCTCTAAACTGCTACAACTGATATTCAGTGGAATATCAACACGAAATTTTAAAAAATTGTTTCATTAAAAGAGTTTTATTACCACTACTAGGAAATAGAAATAAAATGAAGCAATAAAAAGATAACATGGCAAGAAGATAGAAGAGAGAACCAGCAGCTTTGGGAAAATTTGGGGGTAAACAAATTTATAAATAACTTGAAGATAATAAATCTGACTTTTGGTCATTATAATTAGCAAGACATTTTTTATTAAAGAATGACTGCATTGCTTAAATATTAAATAGTTGCAGCTGAAATATTTAGCTCCTATAAATTTGATATTCCAATATTTTTTCTTACCTCTACTTGTGATGCTTATTAGGAAGTTATTATTTTTCAAGCATACTGTCATGAGTTACACATGTTTTCAAGGAGATAATTCATGTTACCTCTCTAGGATAAGTTACAGCTCTTTAGTTTTGCCAATTTTTGTATCAAAATGCATTCAGATTGATAAAAGTAATCTATTCTAACTTTACTTTGTTATTGCAACTTAAAACTATATCTTCCATGGCAATGAATCAAAATATATTCCTTAATGTTAGAAGCAAAAACATTTTCACATAACTTGATGTGTCAAAACATTTTATACATTCCTATTTTTAGTGTTTTCAACTTGCTGTATTTTTATAATGATTTTTCTTAGTTTGGCTCATGAATATGACAAACATAATTTGTTCTATAACGCAATATTCAAAGAAACATAGATAGCCTGTTTTGAGTAAACCAAGTTGAAAGAAAATTTTCTCTTTATTCTAAATCATATGTTTCTTTAAGTTTCCTTTTATTTCAAAAGATATAACTTCTTATTCCGACTTTCAGTGAAGCGGGGCATGAGTTGGAACCTGATTACTAACTACTTACTTTCTGTGCGTTACTTTCTAGGTAAGTATAGGAGGGCCATGAAGTATATTGAGACTTATATCCCTACACCTGGGCCTTAATAATACCAACAGTTGTTCCAGAATAAGGGCAAAATATAATATATAATTATATCACATGGAAAGAGGGAAAAAAGAACATATCCTCATAATTCTTCATAGTTGAAAGTGCTAGTAAGCTTCTAACAAAAGGAATGTAGTTTTAAAGGAGGGGATTTCCTAAATCAAAACCCCAGCTATTTTGTAGATACTGATATGTGGGTTCAAAACTTAAACAGTCTTTATATTTATATGATCTTTATATGATAATATATTTATTATAAAAATCTTTATATTTATAAAGATCAAGAATGGCCAACACAATACTGAAGAAGAACTAAAAGTACTAACACTACCTGATCTCATTACTTATAAAACCATTGTGTATCAATACAGCTTGGAATTGATGAAAAAATAGACAAACAGGTCAGTAGAATCAGTTTAATAGCCAAGAAATAGAGTGACGCAACTTTAGTCACTGGATTTTTGGCAAAGGTACAAAGGCAATTCAATGGAGAGAAGATACTCTCCCCACAAATGGTTATGGGAAAAGTGGAGTCCATGTTCGAAAATAAGAATGACATATAGGTGGAATGCAACTTATGCAAAAATTAATTTCAAGGTGTTATAGCTGGATTAAATGACAGATTATAGCAGTTATGAAGTATTCACTATTAAATAGTGACATCTAGTTTTTGTTTATACAGATATCCAGGTTTGCCTAATCTGTGCATATCAAACACAAAAAGTCAGTGATTAGGTTTGTTAATTTTTTTATTTCAGTAATGAATTGATTTGTAATTTATTTTTTAACATGCGCCAAATCAAATTTACACATTTACCTCTAAGGATTTTTCTGATATCCCTTGACTTTAATTATTAGTAATTTTTTATCATTTAGTTTTTTAAAAATGTTTATTTGTTTTTGAGAGAGAGAGAGAGAAAGAGAGACAGTGTGAGTGGGGGAGAGGCAGAGAGAGAAGGAGACACATAATCTGAAATAGGCTCCAGACTCTGAACCATCAGCACGGAGCCCAGTGCAGGGCTCAAACTCATGAACTGCAAGATTATGACCTGAGCCAAACTAACTAACTGAGCTACCCAGGTGCCTCTGTCATTTAGTTTTAATAGTGTTTAATTTCCATATGATATTCTTTTTTTTAATCCACCATTGTTTTTGTTTTTTCAAAATATTTACTTCTGTTTTTAACATTCTTTACAATTTAATTGAAATATTTCTTTTAATTTAATTAAAAAATATTTTTTCATTGTTTTTCTCATTGTTTTTTCTTTGTCATTTTCTTTTTTTTTTTTTTTGCCAGGTCAATTATAATTATGGCTGTTATTGTTTCTAAATTTCAAAATATGGAAAGTGCTTATTTACCTAAGGTATGGCCGTTTTAGAATAGTATCAATAAAAATGTAAATAGAAATATACAATCAGTTTAATACAGATTTATGAACATACATATTAATATGTCCTTTAATTTGCCTATACATTTAAAGATTTATTTTCTATTCATAAATAACAATGGAGACATGTTAAATGTTTTAATTGCAATCACAGATTTACCAAGTCACTTTTGTTATTTGGTTTAATTTTTTCCAGGTTTATTGAAATATAACTGACAGGTAACCTCACTAATCATCAGGGAAATGCAAAATAAAACCACAGTGAGATTTCACCACACACTTCTTAGAATGGTTATCTCCAAAAAGAGAAGACATAATAGGTGTTAGCAAGGATGTAGAGAAAGGGAACTCTTATGCACTGTTGGTAGGAAAGAAAATTGGCACCATCAATATGAAAACCTGTAGGGAGCCTCCTCAAAAAATTGGAAGTATAATTACCACATGACCCAGGAAATCCTTCCCTGGTATTAATTTGAAGGAAATAATATCACTCTCTCAAAAAGATGTCTACACCCCTATGCTTACTGAAGCATTATTTGCAATAGCCAAGACATGGGAGGCTAAACGACCCCCAAAGGATGAATGGATAAAGAAAATATGACATGTATTTCCCTGATAATTAGTGATGTTGAGTATCTTTTCATATGCCTTTAATTATTTCTTCTTTTTTAAATAGTAACATATCTTATTTTACATTTACTGTTTCAGGTGCAAAAATATTTGTAGCAAATGTTTTGGTAAGATTGGGAAGGAAGGAAGGAACATAGGACTTAGTATGTAGTAAACCCTTTTCAGTCTATGGAATTAAGTACTATTGTGTTCTAAGCAAAAAAGGATACTATCAGGTGATGAAGATTTTAACTGTAGTGAGAAAAGATCTTTGTGTTGTGATATGTTCTATGCCAGGTCTGGATGTGAATCGTTTTTTTTTGTATAGAAACCTGTGGACAATCTGCTCCCAATTCCTACACACTCATACAAAAGTAGCAGGCAGGCACAGACCACAGCTGTCTCATTTATGGGAAACAGGACAATTCTGAAATCCTCTTATTGGGAACATACTGTGAAGGCTGCAAACCTGTAACAGAAGAATGACCTTTGATTCTACCCAACTTCTGGTTTCTGCACTACTTTTTTCATTTTTCTCTGGTTCCCCTGGGAGAATTTCCTTTTCCACTAGCTTTCTCAAACTGGGCAATGGGGATGTATACTTTCTGAATGGCTTACATATATTTTTTAAAGTTATATTTTATCTGTCTTGAGAGAGAGAGAGAGAGACAGAGAGAGAGTGAGGGAGAGTAAGAGAGAGTGAGAGAGAGTGAGAGAAGAAAGAAAATGTTCTCAAGTGAAGGAAGGCCAGAAAGAGAGGAGAGAGAGAATTCCAAGTAGGCTCCATACTGCCAGAGGTGGGGTTCAATCCCACAAACCATGAGATCATGACCTGAACAGAAATCAAGAGTCAGATACTTACTCTACTGAGCCACACAGGTGCCCCTGGCCTCCATATTTTAATTTGTTTTAAGTTTATTTATTTATTTGAGAGAGATGGTGCATGTGAGCTTGTGAGGAACAGGGAGAGACAAAGAGATTTACAAGCAGGACCCACACCATCAGTGTGGAGCCCCACGTGGGGCTAGAACTCACACCATGAGATTGTGACCTGAGCCAAAGCCAGACACTTAAGTGACTGAACCACCCAGGTGCGCATGGCCTGTGTATTTTTCATTTTCCTTCATCCTGAAGGAAATGGGAGGGCCAAAGTTCTAAGTCTTTTTATTTTTTTTAACATTTATTTATTTTTGAGACAGAGAGAGACAGAGCACGAGCAGGGGAGGGGCAGAGAGAAAGAGAGGTACAGAATCCAAAACAGACTCCAGGCTCTGAGCTTTGTGCTGACAGCTCAGAGCCCATCATGGGGGCTCAAACCCGTAAGCCGTGAGCCGCGAGATCATGACCTCAGCTGAAGTTGGACACCCAACCAACTGAGCCACCCAGGCTCCCCCAAAGTGCTAAATCTTAAAGTCTCAACCACAGCTACTAGCCTACTGTTTCCTGGAAGTACAATTCTCACAATAATATTGTAGAATTTATATCTCCTTGATTCCTGAAATCTCCATTTGTCAGGAATGACCCTTACAGTTGTTTTCACACCTTAGTTCTTGAATATGCTATGGTTCTCTTATTTTTTTGCTGCAATTTCACTCTTTGTCAATGTAAATAGGACTACCTTGATACTCTTAGAATTCTGTGAGGGAGGCTTAGTTAAACCTTTTCCAGAAATATTTTATTCAGTTTAAAAGATCTAACAGATATCATGATTTTAGTCTGATATCAGCTCTGATTCAACTTTACTTGTTTAAAATTTTACTGGGTATTTATCTCTCAAAGATTTTCTCAATAATTTGGGGAGAGCTTAGGGATCTTAAATCAGTTGGCTTTTTCAGCTTTGAAAAGGTCTAAATTTCTGCATTTTTCTATCCCATTTCATTTCTTCATTCAAACCTACCGATTGTTTCCTTGACTTATGTTTATTTCTCTAACACCTTTCTAAGTACAGATGATAATAAAGATATCACTTGTATTCTGTTTTCTGAACCCTTTTCCTATACCTGCAGATTTAGAAGGTAAAATCTATGACTACTTTTAAATTCTCAAGTAACAGTTACATAAAATGTTTTGCCACTGTATTATGTGAATTGCCTTTTTTCCCATTTCCAAAACGTTTCATGATCATCTATTTTCCTATTCATAATTTTTCTAATTATGGTGAGAGAGTGCTGTGGTGTTCACAGTTGCTGCCATGGTTTGTCCACTAAACTATATTGTCACTGTGTCCCAGAACATGGGCAAAATCGAAGACCTGCCCTGGCCCCTGCTCAGGAATGAATTCAAGTATTTCCAGAGAATGACCACAACCTCATCAGTAGAAAGTAAACAAAATTTGGTGATTATGGGTAGGAAGACACGGTTCTCTATTCCCGAGAAGAATCAACCTTTAAAGGACAGAGTTAGTATAATTCTCAGTAGAGACCTGAAGGAACCTCCACAAGGAGCTCATATATCTCTTTGAATTGGTATTTTCATTTTCTTTGGATAAATATTCAGAAGTGGAATTGTTGGATCATATGGTATTAGAAACCTCCATATTATTTCCTGTAGTAGCTACACCAATTTTTTGTATTTTTACCAGTGGTGTACAAAACCTTCCTTTTCTCCGTATCCTCACCAACACTTATAATTTTGCATTTTGAAAATGGCCACACTGACAGGTGTAAGGTGATATCTCATGGTTGTATTGATATGCATCTCCCTGATGATTACTGATAAACATCTTTTCATGTGCCTGTTGGCCATGGGTATACCTTCTTTGGGAAAATGGTATTCAAGCCCTCTTTCCATTTTTTAATCAGGTTGTTTTTTTATAATAGTAAGGAGTGTCAATTCTTTATATATTTTGAATACTGACTCCTTATCAGTTGTATGATTTGCAAATATCCTTTCATTCAGTAGGTTGCCTTTAATTTTGTTGATGGTTTTCTTTTTCGTGCAAATCACTTAGTTTGATGCAGTCCTGTTTGTTTGTTTTAGCTTTTGTTGCCCTTGAAAACATACAAAGCTTGAACAAAATAAAACACAAAGAAGGTGAGAAAGGAGGAGCCTACATATATGCCAGGACCCACTAAATATTTTATTCATATTATGGCATATAATCTCAAAATATGATTTATTGTTATTATTCTATAACATTTTTACAAATATATTCGAGCATAAATTAAATGCTAATACCTCTGGGAAAATTACTAAGAGTTATGATATGAAATCAAGTCACAAATCATATACATATATATTGTACCACTTAAAGTCTCTGTTGTGAGCGTGTAAAATATTTCCAGCTGGCAGGTAATGGTAGCGTGCTATTATCAAACACTAATATATTAAACAATGACACCTTTAGCACGTGCTCCAGTAGCACAATCAGCTGCTCTTATGTAATAAACCCTCCAGTTTTATTGTAAAGCCGGGAGCTGTTTCACTATTGTGAAACACACGAAGTAGAACATTTATTGCTATTATGCCAAATAAATGAAGTGAAACAACAAAGAAGCCTTTAAATGAACTGTATTTTATGGCTAAAGCACACAGAAGACTAAATGAAAAACCAACTTGGAATTCATTCAGTCATTTTACTTACTCATTTGTCTGCGTGAAAGCACAGTCCATTCTGAACAGGAAGAGAAGCCCTAAATTCTAGTGCTCTTTTTATTATAGCAGAATTATGAAAGAGTCTAAGCCAAGAGTGAACAAAATAAGCCTAGTATATAATATCTGAATTATATAATTTAAATACAGAAATGGACAGGAATAAAAACTGTTTATTTTCCAACTTCATATGGATACAGTACAATACAAAGAGGTTTAGATTTCATTGGGGAAAATGCTAACATTTCAGTATAGAGCACAGCCACAAGTAGCATATTTTTAAATACCCTATTTAAAACCCAAATTCTTGGGGCGCCTGGGTGGCTCAGTCGGTTAAGCCTCCAACTTCAGCTCACGTCAGATCTCACGTTCCTGGGTTCGAGCCCTGCATCAGGCTCTGTGCTGACAGCTAGCTCAGAGCCTGGAGCCTGCTTCAGATTCTGTGTCTCCTCCTCTCTCTGCCCCTCCCCCTTTCATGCTCTGTTTCCCTCTGTATAAAAAATAAATAAAAAGTAAAAAATAAATAAATAAATAAAACCCAAATTCTTAAAACTCTAGTTTCCAAACTTCTAAAAATGTAAATTTCTTTGCAAGGGGAGGGGTAAAGTATGTTTTTTTAAAAATATCTTGATAATTGTCTTCTGTCCTATTTTCTTAATTCATATCCCATATTTTTTTACATTATTCTTATTAGCATAAATGGTACAGGTTTTCATAAAATAAATGTGCTAATATGGGAATATTAATTTGTGTGGACCCATGTCAATGTTGATGCTAAAGAAAGGGGTATATACTGTCCTAAGTAGTTGCAGAAAATCAATTGTCATACATATTTGAAATCAGTAAGAGGTCAATATGTGTTACAATACTGTTATTGATCTCTTCTTAAAATATAACAACCATAAATCAGTTTTCTGGGGCCATATCATTGTCTATACATGAGACCAGCAGAAGTGCTCATCAGCATCTGTCCATTATTCTCTAATTATTTTCTTTCATAATAACAAAACTAGAGCAGATTTGCTGGCCATAAGGCAGCAAAAAAGATCTCCATCCTTCTCATTGATGCTGGGGTTTGTTGTATCTGTAAGAATGTCTGAGCCCTCCCTTTTCTGAGCTACTAGCTTCATAAATGTACAAGAATTTGAAAAAGAAAAAGCAGAAGATGGAGAGGAAGGAAGAGGTAGAAGGGGAGTAAAGGAGAAAGTAAGGGAGGAAGTGAGAGAGGGAAGGAGAGGGAAGAAGGAAAAGAATGAATGTATCTAATTCCATTGCTAATGGTATATTTTTCTTTTCTCACTGCTAATAGTTTTGGGGGAAATGTGATTTATTTTAAATATCTCCATTCATCTTTCAATTCCTTTCTTTCTCCCTGTATAATAATTGTCTCTCACCCTCTCTCCAATGAAATGGTCATTACTTGCCTTTGGGTGCAATGTATTTCCCTAGTTCTTTGCCATAGTAGATCCTTTCATCTCACTCAGCGTTTCACATTCTGATCTAAGGTTGATCAAAATAATTGATCAAATTTATACTCACCAGTGTTTGTATATCCCATATGAATAGTAAACAGATTTTAATTTTTTTAATGTTTATTTATTTTGGGGAGAGAGACAGAGTGCAAGCAGGGGAGGGGCAGAGACAGAATCCAAAGCAGGCTCCAGGCTCTGAGCTGTCAGCACAGAGCTGGACACAGGGCTCAAACTACTGAACGGCAACGTCATCACCCAAGCTGAAGTCAGCAACATAACGGACTGAGCCACCCTGGAGCCCCAAAACAGGTTTAAATCTTTCCCTTTTCTTCTCTCTCTCTTCCCCCCCCTTACTTTTCCCCCTAAAATAAAGAAGGCCCTATGTTGTGAAAAGAGTAGTATAGTATTGCCATTATTGCTGGAATTTTTCAGTGGTAATTTAGGTAAAATAGTATGAGGATTATGTACTTGTCCTATAGGAGCTGGAATTCAATCAGGATTGTAGAGATGTACGTTATCCACTAAATGACTGCAGACATGCCAGTTGAATAATTTAAAAAAAAAAAAACTTGGTCTTTTGCCCACTGATAATCCACCTTAATATGGATTCTGTGCTCTCAATTCTTAACATGAGAGTTCCGTATGAGCCCAAATCTATCCCAAAAATATATATCATTTGGAATAAAGACACCACCTGTTTTCGGGAGACTTCCAGGGAATGAGTAAAAAGGAAAAAGTAAAGAGAGTTGACTTTTCCTTTATCTAGATTCCTTAAACATGGGTTTTGCTAGAGGTCTCCACTCTACAGTGGTGTGGGTGGGGTATTGTCAGCTGATCCTGATGTTTACAGCATATCATAAAGTGTTTCAAAAAAAATACAGTGTGAATGTGTGTGCTGTGCATGAACTGAGGGAGAGCGCAAAAGGGAAAGAGCCATGGAGAGAATAAAAACCATATGGTACAAAACTAAAGCAATGTTGGAATCAGGGAACAGGGGTTTGGGAACTTCTTATACTATTCTTGCAGCTGTTCCATACATTTGGAAATAAAATGACAACAAAAATTTATTAACACATAAGTTTTAAAATATGGAAGAAAAAAGAAGAGGCACGATAATTTTGGAAAAATAAAGAAGACCGAATCATCTAGTGCTTTGTGGCCCCATGAGCTGAGTTTAGAGATTGCTAGATTTCTAGTAAAACCTGATTTGACAGAGGAGTTTCATATCATTGAGCTACAACTTGGATGCAGTGTTTTGTGTGTGTGTGTGTGTGCTTTGGATATTTGTTTTTCTACTGTTTTCATTTTTCCTTTATAACTGCTATCAGCTGTGAAATGGGCACCTTGTTTCCCATTGGCAAGCAAGTTTACTTGTTAACATCTAACTAGTTCATAGCTTTTCAATTGCTTTTAGTTTTTACCTCTGTCCGCTTAGCAAAGCTGCTTCCAGCCTGCAGGGCAATATGGGATTGTGGCTCCAGAAGATTTGAGTAGAGGATTGGAGAACTCTCACATATTCCATCCTTCCTCTCGCTTGATTCTCTGCTTTAGAAGCTGAGAACAAAGGCAGTGCCTAGTTGCAGCTTTTAGGGGATACTTGTATTTGTTTTTTAGAATCACTGTTTCTAAATGAGAGCAACAATATATCCATGGGAGTAAACAAGCTGACCCCTTCAGGCTACGTCTCCTTATTAGTGTAGGTTTTAGTGCCTGGCTAAGAATTTGACTTCGGTTGGTATTTAAGTTGTCTTTGTTAAGCCAGCCAGATATTTTCATCAGTAGTTATATTTAAACAAATTATCAATTTTAACTGAAAAGTACTGCTTTAGAAAGCAGCACAGTCAAAATAGGCATTTGCACGGCCCTTGGAGGACTCGGTCAGTTAAGCATTCCACTCTTGATTTTGATTCCGGTCATGATACCACGGTTTGTGAATTCAGACCCATGTTGAGCTCTGCCCTGACAGTGTGGAGCCTATTGGGGATTCTCTCTCTCCCTTTCTCTCTGCCCCTCTCCCACCTGTGCTCTTTCTGTCTCTTTTTCTCAAAGTAAATAAATAAACACTTAAAAAATAAATAAAATAAAATAGGCATTTGTTCACATAGGTTTTGTAAGTTCAAAATAGTTTATTATACACAAAAATAAGACCATGGCTAACATATCATAATACAATTATGGATACAACCGATAGGAAAAAATACAAATAATAAGAAAAATAATAGAATTATGCTGAATTTTTATTATGTGACAACATATGTAGATCGTTGATTGTTTTTCTTCCTAATTTTACCCTAGAATCCTTTATTTCAAAGAAAATGCCACATAGAATACAACATGAAATAGATGAAATCTACTATGTTCTGGTGAAAACATTGGTGGTTGGCTTAAAGCACCTCAGACCCCTCAAATCACTTCTAAGCTCTGCAGAATAATCTTTAACACTTGTAATATTTATAAATAATACTCAGTGTTTTCCATAGCTCTCACTTTTCTCCCTTAGAATATATGTCTAAAAATTAGTGTAATCATTTATTAATGTGATATTATAAATAAAATAACAATTAAAAAATTGCCATTGATATATATATATAAAAGAAAAGCATGATATAAAATGTTTGCAATAGGACCTCAACATAAATAATATTGTTTCTGTGTTGTGTGATTTTGGAATGAATTGTATTGTATTTTGAAAGGTGTATGTTTTTTCAATTATCTGGTAATATATCACATAACTGTAACAGTATCGGGAACATATTTTAAATTTAGATCACTCTCAAGATCACTGTGAAACTATGTTTAAATTTTACTTAAATTCTTTAACTCAGGGGCACCCGAGTGGCTCAGTTGGTTGAGCAACCAACTTCCGCTCTAGTTATGATCTCATAGTTTGAGTTCAAGCTCCACATCGGGCTCACTGCTTTCAGCACAGAGCCTGCTTCAGACCCTCTGTCCCCCTCCCACTCTGTCCCTTCCCAGCTTGCACTTTCTCTTAAAAATAAATAAACCTTACAATAAGCAAATAAAAAAAAATCTTTAACCCAAACTTTATCCTAATAAAATTGGTTTGGGAATTACAAAATATTATAGTTAAAGGAAACAATATAGATCTACTACTTAAGAAAGTATAAAATCAGTGCTCTTGAAAACACTGCTATGTCATTAAATAATGAAACACTTCAGGAAATTCCCCATAGTATCCTTTGGCTTTAGAGATTTGTAATTACATTAGAATTTTAAAGGCTAAAAAAATTTAGATTTTTAAATGTGCTTCATCAATTGTTTTCCAAATTTATTTTCATTTAACACTCATAATTTTTGGTAGCACAAGATGTAGTATTAGCAATATTGCTATAAACTGTTTATTTTGTGAGAAAACTTAAATAAAAGAATGAGGTTCCTTTTCACCACCATGACTTAAATTAAAAAGAAAAAAATATATTTTAGCTTATCAGCTACATTTTTGATACTTTTGCACTTTTATCTACAATTGTGTACCATGAAGGAAAATTGGTCGATAACCAGACATCTTTTTTTTAATTAAAAAAAAAAAAAAAACTGAGGCTCCCTGCCAGAGATACATAATATGGGTGGAATAGGAACTAGAACAGAGGCTTTTAAACTAGGGTTTACAGTCTGTAGATACAGTCCAATGCTTCGTTCTCAGCTCTAGCAGATCCAAAAAATCTAGGGGCACCTGGATGGCTCAGTCAGTTAAGCCTGTAACTCCTGACTGCAGCTCAGGTCATGCTCTTACAGTGTGTAAGCACCTCATCGGACTCTGTGATGACAGTGCAAAGACTCCTTGGGGTTCTCTCCCTCTCTCTGCCTCTCCCAGCCTTGAGCTCTCTCTCTCTCTCTCTCTCTCTTTCTCTCTCTCTCTCTCAAAATAAATAAATAAATATTTCAAAAAAAAATCTAGATCCTGAATATTTAATTGAAAGCATACCAAAAGATTTATTGTATTTAGACAAATAGTTCAATTTTACTTAAAAATTGTATTATATTTGCCACAGGCATCAGGAATTATCACAAGTTCAAACATTATCATTCTATTTTGAGTATTAATGCTAAAGAAGTGCCTTTCATGCTAGATAAATAAGCAAGAGATGGGAAGTGGGAAAGAGAGCAAAAAAAAAGTGAATATAAGAAATCCATTTAAAAATAATTATAAGGAAAACTTATTATATACCTGCATATGTGTTTAATTCAAATATATTTTTTCTTTATCTTATTCACAATATTTCTTTAATCAAATATTTTTAACTCAAATTCCAGAAGGACATTCAAGAGATTAATGGTCATTTTCTTTTTTCTTTTCTTTTTTTTAAGCATTTGATTACATAGATACCATGATGTCCTAAGGAATTTTGTTCTTGACGTCTATTATTTTACAGGAAGAAAATCCCCACCTACATATGAAAGATTCCGTAGCTTATATTTCCCTGGAAAATCATCATTTACATTCCGTTTTGTTTAATGTAAATAATGCTATCTTAATGATGTCTTTATCTTCAAAAGAAATTGTTTTGAAAAATAATTCATATAAGAAAGAAAATATTTGAAAAGAAAAAAATGTTGGATGCACAAATTAGATAAAATTTGGCTGTTAAGAATTAAATTGAATATAAATTGACAGAGCCCATTGTTAGAACAGTTTCAGTTTGTGTTATGGTTCAGTTGTATTAGATAAAGTTACTATAACAAATGTATATAGGCTTAAACATAATACATACTGACTTTTTACTGATATTGCCATCCAATTTTGGTGTTATTGATCAGTGGGTGTCTCTATTCCACATGTTGACTCAAGGACACAGATTTCTTTCTCCATGAAGTTTTTTATTTCCCAATATCGTATTATCAGCATGCAGCTGTAGGGAAGAGACACAACTGTCCCCTAAAAATCTTAGACTGAAAAAGCACATATGACTTCTACTCAGATTACAAAGATGAGAACTACTCACACGGGCAGTAATAGCCATGGGAAATGGAGGCTTATTCATATAGTCCTTGGCTGGACAGCCACTTTTTAGCTACAACTTTATACCATAAAGGGAAGTTTGCAAATTGGTAGACTACTACACATGCCTACCTTTAAAAATATATACCAAGTAATGCATGATAATTGCAAAAAACCCTTAACAAACATTAGCTTTTGACTGATTATGGTGCATTTAAGTTCTAAAAAGCTTGACTTACACGAGTAACCATTTTTTGAATTTTGGAGTTTCACATATTAATGACAACATCTCCCTAAAATGGATGTATATGTGAATCATAGCATATCTGGACTAAAGTAGAATTTATTGATTGTTCTTTTAAATAGTGCTTAAATGGACTTATATGTGACCTTCCCTGCCCCATTTTTCTTTACTATGGACACTCACCCTTCTGTGAACAGGCCATTACTCTCTCACACATGTACAGGATGATAGAATGAATTCATTTTCTTTACCTGATAAACTCCATATTTCCCTTAAGTGGACCACTCAACTATTACCTACTCTATAAAATGGCATTAGACAGAATGGATGCATTTCCACATTGCACTCCTACAATACAAAGCATTAAGTAACTAGTGGCAAAACCTAAAAAAAATTAACCCCCTAAAATAACTCATTCTAAGGAATACTGCTTATTATTACTTACTGGAGCAGATTACATTTTTCAAAAGTGACCAAAGGAAAATTGCTATCTTACATGATCTTACAGAAATGGGGCAGAATCTGTGCAGAATTCTGTGCTTCAAGGACTATTTAGAAACGATGCTGTATTACTTCCTAGTTTAGGTCATACAGATGGCATGGCTTCTCTCTCTTGCTCTCGTTCCCAAACTTTCCTTCTTTCTTGCAGAACATTTATCCCTGGAGATCAGCCACCATTCTGAGAGAAAACCCTAAGTAGTCCTCCCAAAGAGAGCACATGAAAAGATAAAGTAGAGGGGTGCCTGGGTGGTTCAGCTCGTGATTTCGGCTCAGGTCATCATCTCTCAGTTTGTGGACTGAGCCCTGCTTTGGGTTGTGGGCTGACAGTGCAGAGACTGCTTAGGATTCTCTCTCCCTCTCTCTCTTGGCCCCCCCTAGCTTGTGCCCATGTGCACTCTCCCTCTCAAAATAAATAAATAAACTTAAAAAAATAAGAAAGGAGAGACTGAGGACTTCTAGCCAATAGCACTAACACAGACATGTGAGTGAACTTGACTTCAGATGATTCCGGCCTCCAGGCTTCAGGTTCCTATCTGTGTCCCAAGACTTATGGAATAGATACAAAGCAACATTGCTATACCCGTATGAATTCCTTAACTTCAAAAATCTGAGCATAATAAAAAGTTGTCTTATGCCACTAGGTTTTGGAATAA
Organism: Suricata suricatta; assembly: GCF_006229205.1. Lineage (NCBI taxonomy): Eukaryota > Metazoa > Chordata > Mammalia > Carnivora > Herpestidae > Suricata > Suricata suricatta. The sequence continues at coordinate 88,228,966 of NC_043706.1, read as the reverse complement.
TGTGTTAAATAGCTAGAATTACTGATATACCCATTTTAGATACAAAAGCCAGGTAGACTGACACACTGGATACTTAGTAAATATCAAGAAGAATGAGAGGAATTATGGGATCATTAAAGAGCTTTGCTAACAATGACTAACAATACAGTGGAGTTAGGCTATAAACACATGACAATATTGATAATATAAGCATAAAATATCCCAAATCAACAAATTCAAAACCTTTGTATTCTAATAATAATTTATAATTATCTCCTCAATTACAAATTATCAAAAAATTCCTAATGTGGTGCATCAAAGGAAAATGTCTTTATTCTGATCATATCCTATTTTCTAAGTTTTGTTACTTCCCAATATGTCCATTCTTTTATTTTTTTCTTACCACATGTAAATTTATATTGGGGTATCCCTCCCATGTGTAAAACCCATATCCTCAGTCTTCATCAATAAACATCACAAAATCCACTAAAAATACAGTTTCAATCAATTACAAGCAGACTGACTGCCTCTAACAGTTCCTGTGAAATCACTGGCCACTTACTACCAGTTAGCTTACGAGTGGCTCTCCTTTGGGTCTTTGTGACCTGGCAGCTCTCTGATTTTAGTTCGAAGCCCAGGGTCAGGATACTGTGCTCTGCCTATGCTGTGCTGATGGTCAGAATTAACTCTCATTCTGTTCAGCAATGAAAAGTACCTTCCCGTGTTATAGGCTAATGATTGACTTTCCCGATTGGACGGCACAGGAACACTGACCCTGTCTGGATGGCATTGTTAAATGCCGTCCTGGCTGAGGAAGCGTTTGTCACTCAGTCACCTCTGCAGTAGAGACTATCAAACCCAATTATTTTTTATTTTGTTGTTATCCACTTGGCTAGAATCTCAGCTTCATAAGAGCAGAAAGCCTGCCCCATTGTCATGTTCACAATGCTAAGGACAATTTCTCTTATACAGGAGATACTCAATAAATATTTTTAAATGAATCTTTTATATGTAAATCTTAAAGTTAAAATTAGTATCTGGCAATAACACTGTTCTTTTAATTCTCCCCAATTATTCACTCTGCAGTTGTCCTTTAACCTTTTCAGACATCCAGTTTTTAACTCCTCTCCTTTCTCTCAAACTATAAACCCTGCCATATGTTCTTTTTTATTTATATAAGCTGTTCTCCACGTGGTCCACTTCAACCAAGCCCCTGTGTCCACCCACACCTATAATATGTAAAACAGAGAAACATGTCACTGAATACATAAAGCATTGTTAGCTCCCAAAATTCAGTTTCCAATCTTCATTGCCTTTTAGTTACCAGACAATTGTCCTGTTTTCCCAGTAAGTCCAATCTGCCATTTTCCAAGGCTATTTCAAGCCTTCTGCACCTACTCAATTCCCCCTACAACGTGTCTGTGCACTCTGGGTAGATGAGTCCTAACTGACTGAAAAGAGAAATCCATCAGGCACCTCGTCATTTATCTGTGCTCGTGTGGACACTTGTCGCTATCCTTCTATCCATCTGTCCAACTATCCTTTTTTCACCCTTAACAGATGAAAATGTGTCTCCCATCACACTTGCTCCAGATCAAATCTACCATCGACACCAGCCTCTTCTTCACTCCAGGAACCTAACAAATTAATTCAGATGTCGTACTGTTAAACCTTTCACTTTTTGTTGGCTCTTCGCTTCAACATTCAAATACAAACTTTCTTACAAATTTTGTGAACAAAAAAGATTCTCCCTTCTTTCTGTACCTCCCTATAAGTGCCAGCCTCTTTCTCTATCTCCTTTCAGAAATTAGCTTCTTTACTTGAGGTTTCTAATGAACTCCTCAAATACTTTACTCTCTTTCTTCTCTTCATTACAATACAACAATCTCTTCATTGAAATAGTCACCTACTTAGGGTAAATGTGATTGGCATTAACTGGTATTTTTATACTTTATCGCTGGACCACATTCTAAGTTTTGATATTTTTAATTTTGCTTTGATGTTTTCACTTGCATTGATTCCAGTTATATCACTCTGTTTTCCCTGTTACCTCACCAACCACTTTATAATTTTCTTAATAAGTTTGATTTTTCTCTTACTATACCTTCAGTGCTTGTTGTTTCTTTGTGTCATATACTGTTTTTCCTCTCTTCATGCTACACCTTTCTCTGCATGATATTGTCTGTGTATCTCTGCATGATATGTCTGTATATCTGAATGCAGTGAAATTCTAAATACAAATGCTCATCCCAGATCTATATAAAGGTTTCCAGACTTCTATATCCAACTACCTAATGGACATCTACAGTTGGGTTTTCCACAATCCTGACAATTCATCTCAGTTATTACAATTTCCAATTATTACAAATTCTAAGATGACCTCATAATTTACACATCTCCTAAATTCTGTTCATGCCTCTATGCCTTAAATACTTAAAGCATTTAAAAAACCTTGTTGTGGTTTTGATATTTCTAAACCAGACTTAAATACAGGAAATTTTGGTAGAATTGTGTAAAATGCATTCTCTACATATGTTGCCAGGAATCAGGGAGCAGACTTCCATCTGTCCTAAGGAGCCGCTGACCTTGAACCAATATTCAATCAGTGAGAACTTTTAATTCCTACTTTTCAACTCTCAAAAGGAATAACCCCCAATTTATTCACTATATCCCTGAGATCTTCAGCATATTCCCAATGCTATTTTACAAAATACAAAAACGTTTCCTAAAAGCATCTTTTTGTTCAGTCTTACCAGATATCCCAGACGAAATAATCTTGATGAGAAAGATTCCAGAAAGGAGAAAATAGGAGATCAAGCAAAACATAATTTAACATTTTAATTACTTTATCATATTTACACACACATAATATTTTAACAAAATATTTTGTAAGTTTATTTATTTATTTTGAGAGAGAAAAAGACAAAGTGCACATAAGAGCAAGCCAGGAGAGGGGTAGAGAGCGAGAACCCCAAGCAGGCTCTGAGCTGTCAGCGCAAAACCTGATGTGGGGCCCGAACTCACGAACTGTGAGATCGTGACCAGAACCGAAAGCAAGAGTTGGACACCTAACTGACTGGGCCATCCGGGCACCCCAAAGCAAAGGCACCCAGGATAGAGGGGGTGGCAAAGGCACCCAGAATAGAGAGGGGGGCAAAGGCCCCCAATATAAAGGTACATAAGGTAAGCAAGATTAGGTGTTCAGGGCAAAAATGCCTCCCAATATAGTACTATAGCAGAAAGCTGCTTTCACAGGAAGGAATGACCAAATTAAGTAAACAGGTAAATAGGGCTACAGACCACTACACTACACTGTGGATGATGCTGCGCAGAGTGAAGCTGATTTACAAAAAAAAAAAAAGGTGCCTTGTTAACCCTGAAGTTATTTGCCCAATCTATCTTATCCCCTAGGCTAGCTAAGATAAACAGACATGGTGCCTCCTATCTGCCTTAAACAACCATATGTCTATCTGTCCAGCGCCAGAATTTTGTTTTCTATTGACCCAAACCCCAAACACTGGGTATCTTCAGAATCCCCTTTCCCTCATGTCCATGAGTTGATATTCACCAATTCATTGTCCCTTTGTGCACACCATCACTTTTGTAAGCCTTCTGACCTTGATAAGTATGGGGCAAGCACTCTTATTTGGGGCTTTGTGTTTTCCTGGACATTAACCATCTCTCGCATTTAATCCTGTGTCCCACTTTCTTGCTAGACAAGAAAGAACTTTAGACCCAGAGTCTATGACACCCCAACAGAAATATTTTAAGTTAACATGGGAAGCCTATAATAACTTTATTGTTTCTTAAAAGGATTTCCCGATCATCGCTGTGTGAGAAACATAAATATACTTTCTGTATCTCTCACATGAAAGATTTTTAGGAAGGATTGTAAACCACCAAAGACATACTCTAGACCTCACTGATCTCCCATTCCAGGGCACATGAGCCAAACTGCAGCTATAGATTTGCTTTTCCAAGTCCATAATCCATTACCCAAACCACATACAAAGAGGTTTTTGGAATTCAATTTTTTTTTCAGATTTTGCAATGATGACATGGTTCATGCACTAAATATTACTACTAAACAACTCTGACAATATCTGAGATCATACTATAATCATAAGTATTCATATGACTTCAACTGAGATAAGTAAAGACTTAAACAGCGACATGTAAATTCAGGTCATGCTTTCTAACTAAATAGAATTATATTATACTGAGACACAATTCATGTTATATTTTGGGGACTTTCAGATTTTGAGCTCACAGGAAAAACGTGGGTCTATACCTCTTGAGAATCAGAGTGCAGTGAATAATAATGAAAATGAAGATCAAGAACTTCAACATATAATTGGAAATGTAAGTATATAATCCTGGTACTGCATAAAGTGTGTTAAATCAAACTAGAAATAATTACCTTGTTGGAATTTACTTTTAAAGTCACAAGAAAATGGGACAAAGAAAAATCAGAGGAAAGGAAAGCTAGAGTACATTCATAAAAGTTCAAAGTTATTAGTTCTTGAGTATAAATCTGGTTTAGATAAAGTAATCAGCTATTTAGTGTTTCACATGCTTAATTCCTAAAATGGAAAACTATCCCTGTTATCTTCTACCTCTAGGAAAAACCTCCTAATTTCCAAGTATGTATAATTGAATGTGAAGGTCATGGACTAAGGACAACAATTTTTGTGATGATTATGAAATTTAATTAAAATATACTTCTGTACTTATTTGGAAGAAATTAAGCTTTCACAAATAATTAAGAAATTCTACTTCCTAGGGAACATAATTGTTTTTATAAAATTAAAAATATAAATATAACATTAAAATGTTCTGAAAAATACTTCTCTAGATTTTTAAATGTTTAGAAATGTTCAAAAGTTACAAGATCATGACAGATTTAAAAGACTAATGAATTAATGCTATCAATTTGGTTTTATATAGAAGAACTTGATTTAAAATGCCAAATTGATTTCTTTATCACAGAGAATAAAAAGATTTTAGTGGAGTTTTTTCCTTTTGTTTTCTAGATGAAACTATTTGACATCTCACCAGTTTCTGGTTTAATTGAATGATAATTTCATTTCAATTCAAGATTTTATATGCCTCCCTAAATGTTGTCATAAACTCCACATGTTCTTTGTAGTTTAAAGCATTAGAGACTCACTTTTATACACCTTATTTTTACCTCTAAAATGATCCTTAGGTCTGTTTTCATTTTTCCATTCAATCTTCCATTGCCATAACACATGACCTTACCACCTATCACTTGGATTCCTGTGACCGTTACTGATGGATATACTCTATAATTCTTAGAAACTTCTGCCCATGGAAAGAAACAAATGCAAAAATACATGTTTTACTCAATACTCAATTATTGAAAATATTCATCCAAAAACAAAATTTTGTGTATTTGTCAGAATTCTTCAAAGAAATAGAATCAATAAGATATTTTTGGAAATGTATATAAGAAGAGATTAACTACAAGAATTGGTTCATGAAGTTACCAAGGTCATGAAGTTCCACAATCTGAGGTCTGAAATCTGAGACACAGAAACCTGATGGTATAATTCAGTCTGAGTCTGAAGCCCTGAAAACTGGGACAAACAATGGTTTTAAGACCCAGTCTAAGGCTGAAGTTCTGAGCACCACCAGTTCTGATGGCTAAGCAGAGAAAAGATGGATGTCCCAGCTCAAGACAGAGAATTTGCCCTTCCTTTGCCTTATTCTTCTATTCAGAACCCCAAACAGTTGGATAATGTAGGTCCAGATTGGTGAGGGACATTATCTTCACTGAATCTACTGAATCAAATGCTAATCTTCCAGAAACACCCTCACATACACCCAGAGGTAATGTTTTACTAGCTGTCTGGGCATCACTTAGGTTGACACCCAAAATTAAATATCACATTTTGAAAATCAAAAAATTTTTGCTTTAAAATATTTAAAATATTAAATGAATTTAGGGGAAGTTGGTTAAGAGTCCAGCTCTTGGTTTGGGCTCAGGTCATGATCTCATGATTCATGAGTTCAATTCTGATGTCAGTGTGAAGACTGCATGGATTCTAACTCTTCTTCTCTTTCTGCCCTTTCCACACTTTTACTCTGAAAATAAACAAATAAACTCAAAAATTAATTAATTAATTAATTGGTTAATTACACTTAAAATATTTAAACATTTATAAACTCCAATCAAATTAATTATAAATTATAAATTTATTCAGGTGATTGTTTTGGACAGATCATATGCAAGAAATACATGTTTAATATCAATAAAAAATGCATTGTCACAAGAGAACCTATAGATGCTAAAATGTTAATAAGACAATATTAACATATTTATGTCAATAATTTTGACAATCTAGACAGATTCTGCTCTAGGGCAAATGTACCCACTGCCTATTTTTGTGCAGTTTACTGGCTAATGTTAAGTAACTGAAAAATAATCAACAGAAGAATAATATTTTGACCTGTGAAAACTACATGAAATTTAAATTTTGGTGCCCATAAATACAATTTTATAGAACACAGCCACATATGCTCATTTATATATTGTTGATGGCTGCTTTTATTTTATATTGGCAACATTGAGTAGATGCTTCACAAGCATTATATGGTGGTCTCTTACTGTGCTCTTACACAAAGCACAAATTAGTGAAGCATTTGTCACTTTACAGTGTTTCAAGTTGGACTCCAATTAAGTGAAATGTAATCTTCTAGAAAAGAACTTAATGCTTATCATTAGTCAATTTGTGTTAAAAAGTGTAGTAGATCTGTATTACAAAATAATAATCTATTGTTAATATATTTTGAATTCTTCTCTTGTTGTGGAAGTATTTAATTACCTTGATGTTGAGATTTGGCCTACACACCCTAAAATATTTAATGTCTGAGCCCTTAGGGAAAAAATGCTGACTTCTGGCAAAAATGAAATAAATTACTTGAAATACACATATTAGCAAACAAATGTAACAATTAGAAAATTAGATTGGTCTTCTATCACATAAAATAAACTTATAATCCATATCACAAAGAAAATTTTAAGCAAAGATGGCTTCACTAATAAAAATTCCATGAACCATTTAAGGAAAAATAAATGTATTTAAAATATATTTAAGGGATGCCTGGGTAGCTCAGTCATTAGGCACCTGACTTTAGCTCAGGTCGTGATCTCTCAGTTTATGAGTTTGAGCCCTGCATAGAGCTCTGAACTGACAGCTGGAAGCCTGGAGCCTGCTTTGGATTCTCTGTGTCCCTCTCTCTCTCTGCCCCTACACCCCACCTCGCTCATGCTCTGTTTCTCTTTCTCTAAAAAATAAATAAACATTAATTTAAAAAAAGAAAAATATTTAAGAAAAATACATAAATACAGGTTTGTGTAGAATTATCAACACAAACTCTCTCATAAATTACAGAAAAGTGGATCACTTCCAGGCTCATATTATGAGGCAATAACTCTGACAAGACAAAAAAAATCACAAGAAAGGAAAACTACGGAATAATAACTTTCATAAATCTCAATCAAAAAATCAAAATTAGCAAATAAAATCCAGCCATATATAAGTGGATAAGATATCATATCCAAGTGGGATTTATTTAAGGAAAGCAAGTTTGGGTTAACTGGAAAAAAATGTAATTTACCATATTAAAAAAGTGAAAAAGAAAAACTTGATGGCCTTTTCAATAAATGAAATATTTTTTATTAATTTAGTACTCATTCATGATAAAATCTCAGCAAAGCAAGACTGTACAGGAGCTTCCTGAGTCTCATTAAAGATGATCACATTTGAAACCTATCATCATGCTGAACAATGAAAGGCTCAATGTTTTCTCCTTAAGATTGAGAATAAGCTGGAAAAGCCCACTCACACTTCTTTATATTCCATCTGTTCCATACATTTCTATGATTCTCATGTCAAGACAACACTGCCTTAATCGCTGTGTCTTTCTGTATAGCACACCTTTGAATCAAGTATGAATCCTCAAATTTGTTATTTTGTTAAAAGTATTTTGGGGGTCATTATAGGATACTTTGTCTTTCTATATAAATTTTAGAGTAAGATGGTCAATTGCTTAAAAAAAGGAAGCCTGTGGGAATTTTTACTGGTAATGTGTTAAATCTGTAGATGTATTTAGGGGAGAATTCGCATCTTAACATTCTTGAGTCTTCTGATTTATGAACGTAGCATCTCTTGTGTTTATCTCTGCTTTGAAAACATATAATTCAGAAGTGTATAGTGTTCAGTGTACAAATCTTGCACATAATTTATTAAATTTAATGCTAAATATTTCACATTTAGGTATTACTGATAGTGTATTTACATTTAATGTGTCAAGTTTTTCATATCTAGTATTTAGAAATAATGACTGTTGTGTAATAACTTTGCATTTTGCATTCTTGCTAAATTCACTCATTATTTCAAGGGGTATTTTTTAAATCAGTTAAGATTTTCTAAAGGTACAGTTTTTATTCTGTTCCAATCTTATTTCTTTCATTTCTTTTGGTGCATTATTGCATTGTCTGGGATGATCATACGGCACATAACAATATTACATTCTATCTGTATCTCTGCCTTCTTCAGTATTCCATGTAGCATATAAAATATTTTCTTATGTTTGTGGACTGCTGATCTTTAATCTGATCGCACATATTTCCTTATTGTTTACTATTTTTACTTCTTGGTTCTATTTTTTCATTTATTTTATTTTTATATTTAAGAGAGAGAGATGGTGTGAGTGTGAGTGGGGGGATGGGACAGAGAGAGGGAGAGGGAGAGAGAAAGAGAGACAGAGAGAGACAGAGATAATGCAAATGAATCTTAAGCAGGCTCTATGCTCAGTGCAGAGGCTGATGCAAGGGTGAATCCCATGATCTTGGGATCATGACCTGAGCCAAAATCAAGAGTTGGACACTCAGTCCACTGAGCCACCCAGGCATCCCTTTGCTTCTTATCTGAAAGACAATGTATACAATTTAGAAAGATTTGAACTGTCAAATTTTATCATAGCACTTACTTTAAACCCTCTACACTCATACCTCATTTCCTGCCACTTTCCTCCTTGTTCTTCTTCCATAGTGAATTTGTTGGTTGCCTAAACATGCCAGGTACTCTCCCAATCCTGCGTCCTCTCCTTCACTCTTCTTTCTGCATGGAGCACACTTACTCTGAATAGCCATATAACACATTCCCTTGCTCCTTTCTGGTCCCTGCTCATGTTTCCTTATCAGTGAAATCTACCACGACTACTCTATATAAACATAGCAAACCCTTTCCAGAGGCTCACTTGACCCCTGACAATCCTGATTTTTCTCAATGCCATTTATTAACTTTAGAGTATTATTGTATTTATTTTCTCTCCATATTAGAATTTGAGCATCATAATAGGGACAATATATATTTTGTTCATTGTAGCATCCTTGTCAATTAAAATAGCGTCTGACAAATTATAGATGCTCAATAAATATTTTGTGGAGGAATGAATGAATGAATAATGTATCTATCATTCCAATGAGAACTCAAGGTACGTTTTGTGTATTTGTTCAGTATACTAACAAGTTCTAGTTATGGTCAATGCCAGGGAAGGATGATTTTAGGATTTATAGAAGCATTTTTGAAAACACAATATTTTGAACATGAAACATGTACATAAAATGTATAAAGAAAATGAGACATAGAACACTTATTTTAAAAAGTGGAATTAATAGCATGTATTTCATGAATTGGTAGAGGAAAAGATAACAAAAGAAATAAGTTATTTCTTAAGTCCTTTATGAAACTCAAAGCTGTTGCTTTCTACGGGCCAGATTTTGACATACAAGAAAGTATATCCTGTATTTTTCAATACTACAGGAAATTTCTTATCATACCTTATCTAGACCAGAAGAAAGGGGAAAAAAAACTCAATTCTTTCAGTGAATAACTGAATATGATACACCCCACTTTAATTTTTACAACCCAGTTTAATTTAGATACCATAAAATGACCAGATTTTTTAAGTTATTGAAGTGATTATCTACATCATCATCAGCAGTGGTGAAGTAATTATAGAGATACAAATAGGTTTAAAGGAAATAGCATTGCTGCATGCGGATGGATCTACTCAGCCAGAGACACAGTACATTTCTTCTGGTCAGAGGTGCACTTCTAATTTTTTTTTAAAAATACTTTAATGTTTATTTTTGTGAGAGAGAGAGAGAGAGAGAGAGAGAGAGAGAGAGAGAGAGAGAGAGAGCAAGCGCTGCAGAGGGCTTGAGAGAGAGGGAGACAGACAGAGGATCTGAAGCAGGCTCCAGGCTCTGAGCTGTCAGCACAGAGGCCTACACAGAGCTCAAGCCACTATCCATGATATCATGACCTGAGCCTAAGTCAGACGCTTAACTGACTCGGCCACCCAGGTGCCCCTTTGGAGGGCCCCCAAGGTTTTAATAAGATCATACAGTTGCTGCATGCTGTGTGGCAAATTCCCTCTAAGCTCCAAGATGAGTTCTGGCTGTATCATTGCCCTTAAATCATTATTTTAGAAGAACTGAGATGTAGATTTTTAAATCTATATAATACATTTTAAATAAAATGTTAATAATAGTAGGAACTTATCAGCAAGAACACATATTTTTCCCTGGGCATGAGAAGGAAAGGTAATAAGAACAGAGGAGGAATGCAGGTACCTCTAAAGAGATTCTTTGTCTTATTTTATAGGATCCAAGAAAATCTACTTCCAAATAAAACATGTAAACCTGCAAGGAGAAAGACACTGCAATGATGTACCAATAGTAACGTCTAAGCATATATGTTTGCCTAGGTAAATACGATAATAAGACATGTTAAAAATTTAAAAATAGAAAACAGGATTGTATTTCATTTTGATTTATATCTCAGAAAGAATGATTCATAGTAAAAGAAAAAGAAGCAAAGGAAAAAAAAGCAGGCATTAAATATCTTACCATTGTTATTACACTGTTTCTGAGTAGGAAAAAGTATATGTATTCATGTATACACACACAAACACACACACACACACACACATTCACCAATAGGTAAGAAAATATAACAGAAGGTAAATTATTTTTCCAAAAACTGAGGCATTATTTAGCAAGGTGGAAAATTTACTTATTATTTTCAAATATAATTACAGCTTTTCTAGAGCTAGCTCCACATGCTCTTGTTCGCTTTTGCCTAACCTAACATTTTTCAGCATTTTCTGGGTAATAATAGTTCTAGGATAATTATGTAGATAGAGTACTTTTTTTATTATAGGTTTTCTAGGATTTAGAATTCTCTCATTTAACGTCTTTTGTCTCATTTTTGACACTGTTCATTGAGAAGTTCTAGTCAATTCTAGGTTAGACCCGAGTAAACATTAACTAAAATTGAAAATAAAACTTAAATTTCAGGGTAGCAACTGTCTGGTTTTCAAGATATAAATATTTTAAGGGATCTTCAGGAAATATACTTTTCCTAAAAGCACCTGTGTGAAATCACCTAATATAAAAAATATTGATACAGGTTTATGTAAAAAAAATGTATTTTGTCTTTATAAAAGAAACAAAGGTCTTCGACATAATTATTATAGTCTTAGAACACCAATAGTATATTTTTATGATTAACAGTATTTGTGAACTATTTTGTGGAAACCAGGGAGATTGGAAAAACAGAAATAAATATCAATGAGCAAGTTGATAAACACAGAAGCAGAAATATAAAGGTCAATATTAGCATTTCTGGCTAGATATATTAAGATCTTTTATTCTTTTACTCAATTTGTTTACATATTTTCATGTTAAAAAAATCACAGTGATTCATATTAAAATTTTATAGTAGAGTTTGTCTTCCTCAACCACGGGCTAACAAATCACTTAAACCATAGAGAGCAACCAGAGTTGACAATGAAATTAGATTTTGTAAATGAACTATGACAATTTCATCTTTGATAATCTAGATTTAAATTTCAAGGAGCAGCCTCATATGACCAATATGGTAGGGCTTATTAATGACCTCTCAGATACAACCACATCCAAATCCCTGGAACCAGTAAATGTTACTTACACAGCAAAGGAAGAATAAGGTAGGAGATAGAATTAAGGGTGCCAATCAACTGTTTAACACAAGATTTGTGCTGGCGGGTCCAATGTAATTATAAGGGTCTTTAATGTGAAAAAGAGAGGCAGAAGTTTCAGTGCTTGAGTGGTGCTATATGAGAAAGATTCCACCAAATATTATTGACTTTGATGCTAGAAAGGGATTAGGAACTGAAGGTAGGTGAGCAGTCTCTAAAACCTGGAAAACACAAGGAATTGGATTCTCTCCTAGGTTTTCCACAAAGAAATGCAGTCTTCCTGACACCTGGATTTTAGTCCCATCAGACTGACCCACCTAAGATTTCTAACCTACAAAGCTGTAAGATAATAAGGATAATATGGGGGTACCAGGTGGCTCAATTGGTTAAGCATGCGACTTTGGCCCAGGTCATGATCTCACAGTTTGTGAATTCGAGCCCTGATCAGACTCTCTGCTGTCAACATGGAGCCCACTTTGATCCTCTGTCTCTCTCTCTTTCTTCCCCTGCCCCTCTTGTGCTGTCTCTTTCTTTCTCAAAAATAAATAAGCATATACAATTAATTTAAAAAAAAAGGATAAAAAATAAGGATAATATATATTTGTTACTAAGTTTATAATAACTTGTTACAGCAGAAATAAGAAACTAATGCATTTACCAAAACAGATATTAAAGAAAAGAAAACATTTGTGGGACACCTGGATGACTCAGTTGGTGAAGCATCTATCTGACTCTGGATTTTGGCTCAGGTCATGATCTCACCACCATGAGATCAAGCCCCATATCAGGCTCCAAGGGGACAACTGGGGGCCCACTTGGGATTTTCTGTCTCCCTCTCTCTCTGCTCTTTCCTTGCTTACATGCTCTCTCTCTCTCTCTCTCTCTCTCTCTCTCTCTCTTGCAAAATGAATTTTTTAAAAATGTTTGCTATGAGCTAAATTATATTCTAATTTTATTTTTACATAAATTGATATATAATAAAGTATAAATCTTAAATCTATTATATACATTTTAAATATTTTTAATGTTTATTTATGTTTGAGAGAGAGAGAGAAAGAGCTGGGGAGGCCTGAGAGAGAGGGAAACATACACAGGATCTGAAGCAGGCTCCAGGCTCAGATCTGTTAGTGCAGAGCCTGATGCGGAGCTCGAACCCATCAACCATGAGATCATGACATGAGCCAAAGTCAGACGCTTAACCAATGAGCCACTTAGGCACCCCTCAGATATATTGTATATCTAGTCATGTTTTAAGACTCTCACCTCCCTAATCAGATCTTCCTGAAAAAGTCAAGATAAGCCTAGTGTTTCACATTTTCTAGGTTTACATGACATTAAAAAGAAAATTTGAAGGTGTAATACATAACATCTGCATAATCAATTACATATGTCTTAAGTGAGCATTCAGTGAATCCTTCCATTTTGTATCATTTACAGCATTAACTGTTTTTTAGAATCTCAGCTAGATTTAGAATATTATCAGAAATCAGAAGCCTTTTACATTCTTCTTTCCAGAAGATACTCTTGCCAAAGGTAACTACTGCTTTGAATTTTAATACCTTAGATTTGTTTTCATAGTTTTTGAACCTTATTTACCTAAACATAATCATATAGTATGTACTTTTTTACTCAATATTGTATCTGTATTAATTATCCATGTTGCTTCACATAGTTCATTTTTTTATTGTTGTATGTTATTTTGATGTATGAATTGCCATGATGCAGATAGAATTAAAGTTGCTAATCAGTTAGCTCTAATATAGAATCATCCAGTGATCCCAGGGTAATCACAGGCATTTAAATGTGGAAACGAACACATGCACATGCACATGATCTATTAAGATTATTAATAACTCAAATCTCCAGATCATTTTGGGGAAAGTTGACATCTTCACAATATTGAGCTTTCTAATATGTGCTTTCCAATCTATGGCACTCCATAACCATGACTCCAATTATTTAGGATTTTAATTTATCTCACACATCTTTTATATGGTTTTTTTTCCCCTTGTGCTTTCTGTTCAAAAGAAACCACAAAGATAAAAATAAAATCATAGAAAAATGCTGTTCCCTTAGATTTGCAGATATTTTTCCCTGGATTTATGGTATTCTGTCAAAAACCATTCTCTGAGGTAATAAGAAAACTATAGATAAACTGCAATTGAACATAGACACATATATATATATATATCTCAAGTGGCAAATTTACTCTTTTGTGATATCCTTCTTTAAATGTAAAGGGAAAACATTTTTATAGTGTAAATTAAACTTTCCCTCAGACAATCTCAAACATCTGCAATGTAAACTTTAGCTTCTATGCTTGAAATAGTTACTTGACAAATAACATCAACTTGTAAAATGTATTTTATTATATTAAATTATATGATAAAAAGGTAAACAGTATAAGTTTTTTGCTTTTTGCTTCCTGTTTTGTTTTTCTAACTCAGTATATGTATATACATAAGTTCATATGAAAAATGTGGTGAGGATATTTATGCTTATTTCTGAACTGATCTTTTATTCTCAACAACATATTGTTTGCTTGGAGCTAATAATTAATTCTTTTACTTCCATTTACTTATTTTTTTTATCAATGACTACGTTTTCCTTAATTTGCTGCATTAGCTTTCCAAGTACATAGAAATATCTTAATTTTTTACAAATGCCTAATCTTATCAGACACTCTGTCAGTTGCAAGGCCCACAGGTCTCCTGTTCTAATCTGCAACAGGAAGTAGATTGACAGTCTGGGGTAGGTTGTGGTTCTGGAATTCCTCTCTACTATTCTCCTGTGTTTGATGCTCATTTCTTTTTAAATGCAATGTCCTATTTTTTCTCAGTTTCATGCTTCATTTTCTGAATCAATCATTCAGTTGATTCATAAGGAAGACTACACAAGATATAAAACTGACAGTCTTTTTACATCTTAAAATACTTTTATTCATCTCTTGCTATTAATTATTTAGTCTAATATGTCAGCTTATGAAATGCATTTCTGTTACAATCACTAGATATTAAATACACTAAATGTATTTATTTTGCCTTTTGTTCCCTGTTTTGGTTGCCTTAAGTCTTTTTGTGTTTTATCTTCTTGCTTATTTTCAATGTGTTTGTTTGTTTTGTTCTGTTATTTTTGAACCCTTCTGCTAATTTTATTTTTAAATTTTAGTTACCATGTTTTAAATCTTTCAATGTGTTTCTTGTCCTCAAAACTTTCAAAATGCATTATTTTCTTGTTTCATGGAAACAGTATATCTTATCTGTCTGAATATGATCAGTATATTAAGTTTTGCTCTGCTCCTTGAACTAGCTTTCTTCCTTCCAAATGTGTGGTTTGTTTCTTTATTTTAGTTTGTTCTTCATTCCTAAGGATCTACTTAAATGTTTAGTCATCTTTGGCTCTCCTTGTTTCAGATAAGGCACTGAAAAGCTGAGGGTGGTCTGAGTGTGTGTGTGGAAGAGAACATGAAGGACATGTCCATGACTTTACATGGGACTCAGGTCTTTCATTTGGAGATTCCCATATCTCAGACATAACGTGATAGTCTTTTTCCTGGGGCAGTTATTTTGAAAGATTTGGGGATGGGGACCATAAACTACCTATGTATGTCTACTTTTGCTAAGAACGTAAAATATATTTGGAAAATGATGCCAAAAATCAATAGCTAAATTTGTATTATATCATTAACTATATCTTCAAACCTCATGTCCCATGACTCTGAGTTTGGTGTCCTGTGATGTCTGGAGTCCTTTGATTCAATTTCCTCTGTGAGGAAAACTATTTTTTTTATGAAGGACACTGAGGTTTAGGTATCTTGTTACTTGGCATGCAACACTCTGTTTTCTTTGTTTTAGATATTTCAGGGATTCTATAAAGAAACTGACTTCTATGTTAGTCTTTCCCTTTTCCTGCTTATATTGCAAATTCTTTGGTTCCCAAAAGTCAATTTACATTCTTTTTTCTAGTTTTTATCTTTCAATAACATTTTAAATATTTTATCCACTTTTTCCCTCTCTCCAGTTCACTTTATTCCTCTAATGCCAATTTATTAAGACTTGAGAAAGAAAAGCACATAAAATATATAATATGTTTTACTTGAGATCTCTCTCTCTCTTTCTAGTCATCTTACAGAGAGATCCCAACCATTACCGTGGCTTTAAAATTGTCAAATATGCAGTTAACTCCAAAAAGTCACTTTATTCATGACATCACCACTGTCTCACAGCCTTCAATGTCTGGTACACCTGACGTCTCACTGAATAGTGTATTGACACCACCAATGCCACTACTGACTTTAACACAGTTTACTAATTCCCCAGCTTCCCACTCCTGTTCATGTTCCTCCAGTTCAGCTTAATAATATCACCTTTGCCTTCATTAACTACATAAAACATTGTGTGGGAAATTTTATTTTTACTCTTACCCCACAGACAGTCACTATGTTTTGTCAACCTTCACTTCTGTTCTTACTGTTGTTATTTCTTTTTAAATTTTTTTAATGTTTATTTATTTTTTGAGAGAGAGACAGAGTGCAAGCGGGAGACGGGCAAATTTAATGTTAACAATGTTCTTGTAATTGTTCTTATTTTTAAACATTTTCAATGAGATATTACAAGTATCTGATAAACTGATTTAAATGTTTTACTTTAAGTATATATAGCTAAGTGAATATTACACGTATACATACCCAGGAAAGTTCCTTTGTGCCCCTTCTTAGTCAGTCCTGACCCCCAAACACGAAACATAACCATTATTTTCACTTCAAACACCTTTTAATAGTTTTACCTGTACTTGAACTTCTTATAAACAAAATCATAATATATATACTATTTTGCATAGAGCCCCATCCACTGGAACATAATGTGTAGTTTTATTTTTAAATTTATTTGTTATAATTTATCTGTTCCACTGTTGGGTTGGCATTTGAGTTGTTTTGAGTTTTAAAATGTAATAAGTAATATTACTATAAATACTTTTCTACATGTGTTTTGTGAGGTATATATGTAATATTTTAGGAATCTTTTTGGAATGAGATTACTAATTTAAATGTGTGGTTTTGATTATTGCTGCTATCTTTAACTTGTGTCTGGAATCACATACAACCTCAACTGCATCAGGTATTAAAAAGTACTCAATCATAACAGTTAATGATGTTTGTCAGTTGAGACTTATTTTAAATTTTTTTTTAATGTTTTTTATTTATTTTTGATACAGAGAGAGACAGAGCATGAGAGGGGGAGGGGCAGAGAGAGAAGGACACAGAACCGGAAGCGGGCTCCAGGCTCTGAGCCAGCCATCAGCACAGAGCCTGACGCGGGGCTCGAACCCACGAACGTGAGATCTGACCTGAGCCGAAGCCGGAGGCTTAACCGACTGAGCCACCCAGGCACCCCTGAGACTTATTTTAAACAAATCATCTACATATTACTTTTGCTTCTACATTGTTGTTTGGAATTCTTACAAAATGGACATTGGGATCTATGAGGGAACATTTCCCAAAAATAAGCTTGCCAGGAGATCCAGCAAAATGTTGCAAAGGCTTCTGATGGCCAAGACTTGGATGTCCCAAACATTATCTCTGCCTAGTCAATGGTTCCAGCCAGTCGCAAAGGGCAGGCTGATTCAAGAGGAAAAAAGATAAGGTTTGAATGGTAGGGTTTGGGGCTATCTTTGGAGACTAGCTACCAAGTATATTACCTTTGGAAAACATCCAGTTTTCCAAAACAGTTACTGCTGGGAGCCACTTCTGAAGTCAGGCAGGTTTGCAAGGCCTCCCACCCTCAGATGGCGACTGCATCTGCACCTACTCAGCCCCCACTCAATTTCTGCTTGAGCACCAACCCACAAGGCGCCTGTCTGACTGATATCAGGAGTGACTTGCCTTCTTATGCTAAAAATATATTGTACCTTATGAAAAAAACTTATTATAGGAATTTCTTCTTTTGTGATTAGAGGAGCAAATATTACAATTCTTGAGAAAAATCTTGTTTTTTCTTCCCCTCAAGAAAACAGGCTATTGACCCACCCCTCCTACACACAAAATAACTAACTCTTGCCTTTGCTATGCTAAAAACTTTGCCTTGTATTTAAAAACTAAAGATCCCTTCCTTTCCCAAGTGATAACATCTAGTCACCTACTTCAATCACTATTGATAAAGGTTATGCATGAGTCTTTTACCAATCTAAGTTCTGGGAAATTTTTACATACCAAAGAATTTGTCATCAGAAATCATGGTTTAAGGCAATTGTCACTCCATACATGTTTTCCATAAATAAAGCTGACTTTCAGGTCAGTGCAGAGACGCCCGCCTGGTGAGCAGAAAGAAGCCAAGGCTCTCTCACTCCCTTTCACCAACACCAACACAGTCCATCCTTCAGGGAGCCCTGAACCAGCTGGAGCTGGACTCTGGCAAGTTACACTGATGTATAGATGCTCCAGGCCCTCCATACCCTCATTAATACTTGAAACTTTCAGTACTTTTTATTGTAGTCATTCTGGTGAGTGTGTATAGGCATATAATTGAGATTTTAAATTGCTATTTCCTGAGTGTGTTACTGAGGCAACTCCAAATCTGACCACTTGAATGTTCTCTGATGTAAAGTGTCTATATAAATTGTGTTTATTTTTATTATTTTTTATTTGTAGAAAACTTTACCTATTTGAAATATATATT
The DNA here is from genome assembly GCF_006229205.1 of Suricata suricatta. Taxonomy (NCBI): domain Eukaryota; kingdom Metazoa; phylum Chordata; class Mammalia; order Carnivora; family Herpestidae; genus Suricata; species Suricata suricatta. Next base: position 88,210,256 of record NC_043706.1, on the reverse strand, counting down.
CTATGTCAATATATCAGTCACTCATACCCTCTTGTATGTAGTTTGTCTGTGCCATCTTGATACTGTCACCCATTTATGAAAAAGTTTACTAATCACAATAAAATGCAAAATATTTTTCTTTTACATGTAGTGTTTTTATATTCTATTTAAGAAATTTAATCTGTGCCATCTAAAATATAACAATATTTTAGAAAGGTTAATTTTAGAAACATTATATTTTATGTTTTTAATTAAGATCTATAATCCACTCAAATTATTTTTTCTACTTGAGTAGGAATAAAAGTTCATTTCATTCCATACAATCTTTAACTGTTCCATGGTTTCTAAAAGAGATACTCTTTTCTTTCCAAATTTCAGTAGGACTTTTGTCTTCAATCCAGTAACTACATGTTCAGTTCTATTTCTAAAGTTTTGATTATTTTTTGTGGTCTATTTGTCTATATGCTTTGTTATGTGTTGTTATATTTTTTCCAAGGTACCTATGTTGATGGTTTTTTAACCTCTAAGAAAGTGTAAATGACAAAGTCTAAGTAATTTGCACCAAATTAATCGCTGTCAAGTGATGGAACAAGGAGTCATGCCCATCCCTGTTTGCGAAAACAATTTGTGTTATTGATACCTCACAGTACAAATTTCTGTGTAAATTAAACAGAATAACAAAGTGAACCCTCTTAACTAGATGGAAAGCACTAGAGCACCAAATAAATTATTAAAAGATAGGTGTATTTTTTTTACCAGCTCTGAAGACATCAGTTGTGAGTCCTGTCTATATTAGCTATATGGCATTGAAAAAGAGACTTACATTTTCAGTGACAGAGAATGTCTGCCCTCAAACTGCTTCTTAAATCCTTGCATAAAGTTAGATCATACATATTCTACCATCCTTTGTAGGTACTTATGACGAGGTGATTACATTTTGGTTAATGAATTAGGACAGTAGTGATGTACAGCCCTTCCAGTTTCGTCCAGTAAAAACTTGCAGGCATTTTCCTTCACCATCTACCTTGCCTAAGTGCTGGTTGGATATTAATACACAGGACAAAGTCAGAAACCACAGGCTGAGGGAGGCTGAGCTTTCATCAGCCTGAATTCCAGGATGCCTATGCAAACTAGAAAACTTCCCCACATACCTGATTCTGTAAGCTTCTATCAGAAACACCATGACAAGAAATAAGTGTCTATCAAATTAACTCTTTCAGATTTCAGGGTTTACTTATTTTATAGTATATAGTGTATAATATTTTGTATTTAATCTTTTTGTATTTTGCATTTAGTTTTTTACCCATATAAATTTTTTTAATATTTAAAAAAATGTAAAATCTATCCTTTTGTGTAAGTTTTTTTTCTTACACTAGTTACATTTATACATAATACAGCAGTGGCAAAAAAAAAAAGAGGAAAACAAGCTGTTTTAATAAACAAGTAGTTGCTTATAGTAAATTTTAGACAAAATGCATGTTGAAAAATATTCCCTTGTCTCTAAGTCTATTGCCTTTTATTATATGCTATAAATCCTAAAATTAATTAGAACTGCACAAATGATAAAAATAAAATTCCCAAACCACAGGCATTTGTTTCAGTGCCAACTGAGATACACTAATATGAAATTTTATAATGCACTTTCAAGTTGAAAATAGCTTCTCTGATATTGGAATTTTATATTGGGGCTCTTTTCTGGGATAAACATATGTATTGTTTATAGTAGCATTCATGTGTAAAATGTAGTTCAGAAAATATTCTATAAACTTAATCAAGCATACAATTTTCCATTTTAAAATGACTGATTCCATTTTTTTTTTCTTTGTGGAATAGTGAAATGGCCAAGGGTTCAAAAAGATTCAGGAAAGTGGCATATTCATTCTTGATTTATTTGAATCATTTTTCCTCTTTCTCTCTATCAGTATCGGAGTCATAAAAAAGGAAAAGAAACCTATAAGAAGTAGTTCTGGAGCTGTTAACATCTTTCTTGTTAGGAGTACAGCTGACAGTGGGGCCAGCACCCCAGCAGTCGCCTGGGGCTCTGCCAAACACTAAGCTGTTGAAGGATAAACCATCTTTAATACATTGCTCTTTCATAATCTCTTAGATTTCTGTGATATTACATTATATTACAACTCCTACTTCAAAGATCTCAGAGTGCCTCACAGATGGCACACATTTCTATCAAACTCCCTCCAAGGTCAAGTCTGCAGAAAAGTATTTCCCCCTTTTTTGTGTGTGACAGGATTTCTCTAACCATGCTGCAACCATAATCAAGTGTTCAGCATAAATAACTCTCTCCTGTAATCACAATTATGTGGTGGAATATCCAAAAATAAAAATAATCATAAGATAACTGAATTTTTAGTTGTAATAAATTTTCCAGTTTAAATTATTTCATCATGATTATTAACATAACTGATGAGAAAAACTTTACAAAACCCTCATTATTCAGTTAAATGCATCCTTTAAACTTTATTCTTAACAAAAATAGTTTTCTTAATTTTTTTTTCCAAATGAGGAAGTATGTTCTCATGGAAAATGAATTAGATTTATTTTTAATTAAATCACCTGTATATTGTGATTCTTATTACTTAAAAAATTTTTAATGCTTATTTATTATTTTGAGAGAGACAGAGACAGAGACAGAGCAAGAGTAGGGGACAGGAAGGAAGAGAGAGATACAGAATCCGAAGCAGTCTCCAGGCTCTGAGCCTTCACCACAGATTCCAAAACATGACCTGAGCTGAAGTCAGATGTTTAACCGACTGAGCCACCTAGGTCCCACTCTATTTTGATTCTGACACTAACTACCTATCTAATGTCACTCTGAGAATCATCAATTAAATACTGGAAGTTTTGTGCACTCTAAACTATTACTGAAACTAACCAACCCAACTGATAAAATGGGAAAAAGGAAAAAATATTTATGTATATATGTGTATATTTTTATATCAAAATGGCAGAAAACTAAGATCAATATATAATTGATTTGATGAGCATCAACTATACATCAGAAAAAAAATGAATAAACTCTATTCACCAGGAAAGATAAAAGTGATATTTTGTAGGTCAGGATATTGAGAATCAAGTGGGTTAAGTGACTTTTAAATTAATCTAATAAGTGGATTAGTTTTAATATGAATCAAAGATTACTAATGTTTACATTTTCTGTGATATTGTAGCGACATCTGTTATTTGCTGAATATCTCATATAGGTTAGGAGGAATCCAGAAATATTTATAAAATTGCCTTCAAACTAATGACATCTATGCTGAAATGCCCACTATTGTTTACCAACAGCAGTATTCTTGGGCTTGAACGAATGTGCACACTCCTGAGACACAGTAGCCCGGGTTTATTTAGTTTTAATGAAACATAGAGGACAGCCAATAGAGCACACATGACAGAACAGCAGATGCGTCCTGACTTTCAGGGCAGCTTCTGATTGTCTTCATTACTTGGCACTGAGACATACCTGATCAAGAGAGACACGGCCACGTGGATGAGAAACTCCTCAGCTTAGGGAATTGTCATCTCTGTCTTCCTTTTAGGTCTTATGTGGGCACATGGCCTTCTAACAATGACCTGACTAGCTCCTACTCTCTAGTTTAGCAACATTCCGTCAGTTACTTGTTACTTAACAATTTTACATTGTAAATTATCAATCTGATGGGGTGCCTGGGTGGCTCAGTCGATTAAGTGTCCAGCTTCGGCTCAGGTCATGATCTCACAGTTTGTGGGTTCGAGCCCCACATCAGGTCTGTGCTGACAGCCAGCTCAGAACCTGGAGCCTGCTTCCAATTCTGTATCTCCATCTGTCTCTGACCCTCCCCTGATACTGCTGTCTCTGTCTGTCTCTCAAAAATAAATAATAAACATAAAAAATGTTTAAAAATAAATTATCAATCTGAGCAGCTAGATGGATACATGGCAACCTCAACAGGATTGTCATTTATTTTGTATCTGATATATTCTTATGTACTGCCTTGGGAACAAGTACAAGAAGATTATACAGAAGGTCAAGTTCTCAGGCATTCTTACGGTAGAGGGAAGGCTACAGGACAGTTGTTTAACCAGTTTTTCACACTCTATCAAGTTATGCACCTGATTTAACTGGAAATACATAAAGCCAATTCCTTTCTGCCAAGGGCTCTCATACATGCTGCTCTTAACTTTCTGTTAAGATGTTAGTTTTCTCTTCATAAAAAGCCTATGCACATATATGTCTAATCTGCTCTTTTTGAGTTGGAAAATGTTCTAAGTGCAAAGATCTTGTGCAAATAAATAAATAAATAAGTTAGAGACAAAGAACATCTGTTCTAGTCATACAATCCCCTGACTTGAGGACATCAAGGAAATATGTTGAATTGTCTGGGTCTTACTCTGTATATTAGGTGGAATTGACTAGATGGTATCAAAACCTATTTGCAAACCATGGGGCACCTGAGTGGCTCAGTTGGTTTGTGGGCAATAAGTTTGGGGATCCCCTGAGCTTACACCAAAGGGTTAACAAGGCATAAAGAAGTACAAAGCCATAGGATGCTCACAACTGAGTTTGGGTATAAAAGATAAGGCAACCAAGAATAAGGAGGTGCAAACATACCAAGAATAGAGAGGGGGGTGCATAGCCCCCAGAATAAGGAGGAAAGGGAAAAGGCACCAGGATAGAAATGGGTGCTGAGGCATCCAACACAGGGGTATATGAGATAAGAAAGATTAGGCATTCGGGGCAAACATGCCCCAGGTTAGTACTATTGGAGAAAGCTGCATTCACAGGAAGGAGGGGCCAAGTTAGTAAACAGGTAAGTTGGGCTAAAGACCACTGCATTGCAGGTAAAGCAGCCCAGAGCAGAGATGATTAAGAAAAGAAAAAGTTCCTTGTTAACTCTGGGTCACATGTCTTACCTGTTTCATCAACTAAGCCAGCTAAGATAAACAGAGGTGGTGCCTCATGTCCTCTGTAAACAGCCTTCTACCAGACTGCAAGCTTCAGCATTTTGTTTTGTATTAAACAAACCCCTAACCCCAAATATCTCCAAACCTCCTTTCCCTCACATCCGCAAGTTAATGTTCACAGTTTCATTGTCTCTTTGTGCATGTCCATCTCCATGTTTGTAAGCCTTCTACTCCTAATAAAAACAGGGCAAGGACCCTTATTCGGGGCTCTTGCTTTTTCCCAGACATTAGCCATCTCTCTCCTATTTTAATCCTGCTTCCGCTCTCTTGCTGGCCAAAGGAGAACTGTAGATGTTGAGACATTGGTTGAGTGTTCAACTTCAGCTCAGGTCATAGCCTCACGGTTCATGAGTTTGAGCTACACATTGGGCTTTCATCGCAGAGTCTGCTTCAGATCCTCTGTCTTCTCTCTCCGACTCTTCCTACCTCTCTCTCTCTCTCTCTCTCTCTCTCTCTCTCTCTCAAAACTTAAGAAATAAACATTAAAAAAAACCTATTCACAAATCAAATATTCCTTATTTCTCTGAATCTAGCAGAACACCTCACACAGAGTGAAACATTAGCTCGAGAGAAGATTTGGGGTGCATTCTATATAGCAGTATGAATTTTTGTTGCTGACGGCAGGAGGGGAAAATTTGGGAATGAGAGAGACAGCTCTCTTATATTTTTTTATTTTCTATTATTTTCATTCTGAGATGATTGTGCATGCCATGTAACTTGCAAGGCTTTCCTGTGGGAGGGGTGGACTTCCTGTTCTTGTTGTCAGGCTTGGCCATGTGAATTTGTTTAGAGTAAGAATTTGAGTAGAAGTGACATATGACAGTTTTGAGGAGAACCTTTAACACTCATTCCATATTTCAGTAGCTTACTTGAACTTTTCCATCTGTTCCAAAGCCAGCATGTCTCAAGAGTGTTGATCTCATTGAAAACACATAGCACAAAAGCACAGCAAACTTGTAGTCTACACATAATGAAAGAAAATATATCTGTGTTTCAAAAGTCACTGAGAATAGAGGTGTTATCAGTAATCAAATCCAGATGATTCAGTAAATAATCTCAAAAAACAGATTTCTACATAACAATATCTCAATACCTTGCATCCTAGAGGAGATTCATGTATGTATCTCATTTTGTAGAAAGTTGTAAACGTATATAATTTAACCTCCCCAAAATATATGTGTACATGTATCTGAACATAATAAAGTAATTCAGTAATTATGACACAAGAGCATAAAGTAAAAGATTATCTGATATTTTAATGCATCAGATGAAAGTAAGATGCATCAACTGACTATCATTAACTTTATACTACTTATCTATGTGCTTTTGGTGATTTTCAAAATACCATATATAAATTGTTAAGATTCATTGGTTGAAATAAACTCACTTGGCAATCTCTTTACTTCACAAACTTCTTAATATCATCCCCCAAAATTATGATTAGCATTGTTAATGCCAATGGTTCATCAGAATTGATTAGTAACAGATTTTACTAATCTATTAGGAATAGATGATATATTGTTTAATCAGTTTCAGAATTCTTTCTATGACTTTAAACCTTACTCAGATGCAACATAGAAAGTAGTATTAAGTAAATATTAACTTTCTTTACTTTCAACATCCTTACTTTACTTTCAAAATCAAATAATCACCCTAATGATTTTGAAATAATTTAAAATTTAGTTTTGGATATTTTTCCAGATTGGTTAGAAAAATATATGACCAAGATACTATTCCCAATGAATGCTAAAAATGTAGATTTGTTTCATTTATTTGCTTTATATAAAAAGAATTAATAAAAGAAACATTGACACATTGCTAATGAGGCTGGTTTTGGGCTTCCGCTCTGCAGCGTAGGGCAAAGCAGCATGCACAGCGGCCCAGCCCAGCACCCCCACACTTTCCCAGACTTCAGCCTTGAGCTCACCTGCAAGCTAAACCATGGGCCAGCTTCTTACCTCAGCTCCCAGCCTCTGAGTGATGGAGGGAGACAAAGCTGCAGATAAAACTTGCCTACTGATGTGTTAGTTATACAACCAGCATATTTCCTAGAGATATATCCTCACTGTCTTTGTCAACTACTCAGCTATTGTATGGTAGATGGAACGCTGATGAATCTGGATTTATGGGATACAGCTGGACAAGATTATGACCTATTACATCTCAGATCCTATCTGCAAATAGATGTATTCTTAATTTGATTTCTCTTGTGAGACAATCATTGGGAAATGTTCAAGCAAAATGGTACCTTGAACCGCAACACCACTCACCAAACACCCCCATCACCCTGGTGGGGACTAAATCTGGTCTTAGGTATGACAAGAATATGATTGAGAAACTGAGGGAGAAGAACCTGATTCCCATCACCTACCACCAGGAAGTGGCCATGGCTAAGGCCTCCAGATAGGGTTTGGTGAAGCGATTCAAGTGGTTCTCTGCCACTCTCCATTCAAGAAAGAGGAAGAGAAAATGCCAGCTGTTAGAAATGCCTAGCCCTTCTCCTGCTTTTCCTCCTTGGAATCTTCTTACACTTTTCTCAAATATGGTGGAGCCTTCCCACTCAATGTAGAGTTTTTGTTACAGTCTCATTTTTCTATAAAATCATTTTGAACCAATCAGTAACTTTTAGGTTTTCTTTAAAGTGTAAGACTTCACAATTTCACATGACATTAAAATTTAGCCCTAATTTTTGCCATTTTGGCAAGCTTCCTTAAAGCCTTATTTTTCAAAAGCTCCTATTCTTGCTCAGATTAAGAGCTGCCAAAACACCTTGTGAACTAAACTGCACTGTTGTGCTGAGAACACTTAAGCACTAAACCATTAAAGACCTTTGTCTTTAAGAAGAGATGGCAGAGTCTCAAGTTTGGAAATGCAGACACTTCCTAACTAGTTTCTGGTAAGGATGTTCAGAGCTTTCCTCATGAAATGTTACCATCTAATGCACCCATAACTTATTAACCTGTGTCCATTCTCTAACACTGTGCTGTAGCTCATAATGGAATGAGTGTAATGACTCAACTCTTCGCATCAGTCTTTTTGATTTTGTGGTGAGCTTTAAAACAAACAAAAACTTAAGTGTATTTGCTTTTGCTCATATTTTGAACAGACCTCTTACTCCCACATTGCTCTGATGAAGTATCTGCTCTAGGTACACATACGGGGTAAAGTGACAGATGATGTGATCAAAGAATTAAAACAGCATTTTGACAAAATCGAGATTATTTACACTATATTGTACACGTCATAATTAAAATGAGCAAATGTGTCACTGGTGAAATTTAAAAGGCTAATCACTGTCAAATGCAGTAAATGAAGAAAGGCAGATATTATCATTAAGTGTTTTAAGCTTCTCTTTTTTCTCAGACTTCCCATCCTTCCTGAATTGTGCATTTAATTCATATTTGAACAGGTTGTTCCTATATTTTCTTTGTGCTTTTTCTTATAAAACCCCTTCTTCATGAGTAATATGCCTCTTTCTATTACACAGTCTTTCTTATAATGCATTAGAATTTTTTGTGTAGATTGCTAAAAGTGCATTCATAGTTCATTGTTACTTTATTCAGAGCTAATAAGTGTTGTCCTTAGTCTTCTAGTTAATTAGGTGTAAAAGTCATGTCTTGCAATCTTATAGGTTTTGAAATATTTTAGATATCAACAGCACTGTCTTGCCAGATCACCAATGCTGTACCTTGACTAATGCTGACCTTCCTCTTTGCCTCATCCCTGTGGACACAGGCTTCCTGTTGCTCTGCCGGACTATGTTCCTTTGGACCTTTGAAGCGGCATAAGGCCCTATTCTTGCTAATGAAGTTCTGTACAACTTACCCACTGGCAGGAATACAAAGCTGCACCTTTCAAACACTGGAACAAAATTTTTAAAATTGACTTTTTCAGAATTGTGGAGTGTTTTTACAGTGATCTTTTGCAATGCAATTAGTGACATGTTTTGCATGTATGACTTAATAAATCCTTGAATCATAAAAAACAATGGCTAATTTAAAAATCCTAGATAAACCTTTATACTCAATAGTCTTCTAGATAGAAAAATATATGTTTAGTGTCTTAAAATTTTGTCACTATTATAGAATTTTATAATATAAGGTAATATAACCTTTCACCTACATGCTCTTGCCATATCAAAGTATATTCTTCAGATATATTTCTAGTTTTTTTATTCTTGCATGAAATAAGTGCATGGAAAAGATTAATACCTATGTCATTTATTATAGTAGATAAAACAATACCTTTTCCTTAAGGATGTCTATATTCTAATCTCAGGAATCTCTGAATATGTTAGGTTATATGGCAAAATTAAATTAAGGCCAGAGGTGGCTAATCAGCTAATCTTAAAATGGAGGTTATCTTGAATTATTTTTGTGGATTCATTGTAATGACAAAGGACCCTTAAAAGTAGAAGAGGGAATTAGAAGGAAGAATCAGAAAAATGGCAGCATGAAGACTGCACCACCACTGCAATCTTTGACGATGGAAAGAGGGGCCATGTGTCAAGGAAAATGGAACCACTTAGAACAAACAAAAGACAAAGATACAAATACTATGTCTCACTCCAGAAAGAAGTGCACCATGACAATGCCTTAATCTTAGCCTGTGAGATCTATATCAGACTTCTGATCTACAGAACTATAATATTTGTGTTATTTTAAGTCACTAAATTTGGTATAACTTATTACAGTGGCTATGGAATGTTAATACATCTATCCAATACATCTCATTGCAATTATTGAGCAGTATGCCATTTTATTATATTCAAACTATATTGGGAATAAAAATAGAAAAAAAAGAAGAAAATAGAAAAAATTAAAAAACAAAATTGAGCTTATTTACATATCTCTAAAAAAGGTTTCCTTCTCCACATTGTTATAAAAAGATTATTGTCACCTACATTTTGCAAATTACAATAATGTAACTGGTATAATTTAAACAACCTCCAAAGTTCCTATTCATTCAGTAAACTGCTAGCAGATTACTTTTCTAAAACATTTTTTTATTTTATTATTTCCTTCTTTCTCAGAAATATTTTCTAGTATTACATTAGCTAAAAGAATAAAATACATAAGCTTTAATATGGTACTTTATACATCTAACACCTGGAGTTACCTTTCTAATATCTCTTCTGGTATTCTGACAAGAGAATTTTCTATTGATTAGAGAATCTAATCTCAGTTCTGTTGAACTGAGAATTACAGTTGATCTGGTCTACTTATACTTATCCAGGTGTTTTTTGTTGTCGTTATTGTTGTTGTTAAAAAACTTACATATTGTGTTACTTTTTCTATCTTGCATATCTACATAAAATTTACTACTGCTTATGAATTTCTGATGGCCATTTATTCACTTATTCAACAAGTACGTATTTATATAGTATCATAGATAAATGATAACATGTATCTATAAATAACATGTTTATAGATAACTCTATATCTGTTTATATAGTATAAATACATAGATAGCAGTAATATAGAGAATCACTTGTTGCGAGGAACAGCCAAGTCAGATATCAAGAGACTGGTTATAAGGCTAATCTTTTTCCAAAGAAAGGAAAATACATAAAGATTCATAATTATTTATTACTATATTCTTAAGTAATGATGAATAATGTATATAATGGGTCTAGATATCTGCAACATATATTTTGTTATATCAAAATATATATGATTTCTCTTGGTGACAAAACAATTAGATTATAATCATATTACTGTAAATTGTTTTAAAAATCAAAATGGAATAGAGTGATAAATTTTTGTTAGAGATTGATAAAAATAAAGACATAAGTTTCCCCCTCCATGTTCAGGGATCCTTTGTGTTCTGGCTTTAGATCTCAAGTTATGGGCTCTATGGCCCGGGTCTAAGTCCAGTGATCCAGTGTTAACTTTCCTTAATGCTTGGGCTCAGATCATGATTTCGTGGTTTGTCAATTTGAGCCCTGCATCGGGCTCCTTGCTGACAACGTGGAGCTTGCTTAGAATTCTTTCTCCCTCTCTGCTCCTCCTCCTCTTGTGCTGTGCCGCTGTCTCAAAATAAACTTAAAAAAAAAAAAAGACTATGAAGAACAACAGTCAATAAGGATAGATTTATAAGTGATTCAGATAATACAATCATCCTATGCAGACTTCAGAATAAGTATGGTTAATATGATCAAGAAAATAAAGGACAATATAAAAAATTCTGCCAAAGGACTGAGAAATTATAAAAGAATAACCAAATGTATATTTTAGAACTTGAAGCTAGAATAACTGAAATTATAATCACCAAAGGCCACAACATCACTTTATTGAAAAGACATTTCTCTGTTTACATTCTCTTTGAGTTTCCAGACTATTCAAAATCATTGAGCAGCTGTCTCTTTTAGCACTTCCCTCAGGGCTTTCTTTATCTGCTCAGTCTCTAGAGTCCACACCTCCTAAAACTCCTTCCATTATGACTTCAGCTCTATTACCACCCAAGGTTTCCAAATTAGTGTTCTATGTCATCCTACACAATTTCTGATCAATTGCCTTTGAATGGGTATAGTATTCACAACAAATTTGACAAGTACATACTTATCAGTATTTTTCTTGACCTTTTAAAAAATTATTTTTCCAAAAAGAAATCAAGCTCCTTGAGTATTTGTGTTCCTTTGAAACTCTAAAGTGTTCAATGCTGTGATTTTCACATGGTAGATGTTCAAAATATATTGACAAATACAACTTTTACGAGGATCCTTATAGTTTAGTGACATATTATTACAGTTTCAGAACAAACGCAAACATTCTTAGTATTATGACAGTATTGGGCTTTCAAAATTAATCTTTAATAATCTTTTTCATTTTGATGACATCATTTAACTTGTTAATGTTTTAGAAATGACTTACTTGGAAAACTAAAATGTCAATTTTAAAGATCCTCTATGCAAAGCGGAGTTTTTTAAAATTTATGGTCCTTCATTTTGAAGCTAAATAGATTATTTTCTCATGTTATTGCATTTTGCCATTTTAATTACTGAATGTGTTCAAAGATGAAAATGACTATGAAATGAAATGCCTGCCTTTTTTTTTCTTCACAAGCATCACTTACTGATTAGTTTGCTCTAACAGGTACTTTGGGAATGAAACACAGTTATTCTGTGCTTACAGTCTATTTGTCTTCTGAATTACCAGACGTAGTGACTAGGCATCCACTTATGCAGCAGAGGAACTAATATTCCTGATGAGGGCAATACATAAGGCAATCTATGCTCCTAGTACAGAATGTGTATAAGCAAAATGCAAAAACTAATCAAGCTAACTAGAGTGTGCAATGATGAAATGAGATGAGGTATATGAGTTCACTTTTTAACCGGGAAAGCAAAGCACAAATGTCAGCTAATAGAAACCTAATTATTCTCATAACTTCTGTTTAACAGTTTGTTGAATTTAAAAACACATCCAAATGTCATATTAAATGTTATACATTGATAACAATTTTAAAAATATTTCACATGAACGAAAACTCAAAAGGAGAATGGCAAGTCAGAACGTTTAGCACCTCAAAGACAAAGAAACAAAAAAGGGTGGGGGAAGAAAGTGAGAGAAAAAAGAAGGGGGGAAGGGAAAAGACAATTCCTACACAGGACACTATGGCTGGAGTTGAAAAGCAAGCTAACACAAAAATATTTTATTTATTTATTTATTATTACTATAACTTTATAAAGCCGTCAGAGTTGAGCTCTGATGAGCTTAATATGAAAAGTTCTATTCTATGCAAGTACCTCAGCACTCTGTAAGCAAGCGCATCACATTTCTCCATTGAAAGGTGAACAGCATTTTCAGAGCTGTTTAAATGCTGGAAAAGAGGATACACCGATACACATTGGGAAACCATATTCAAGATCATGGATTCGAAAGAATTCCTTTGAGTATATTTTGAGATCTATGTTTGAGATTATATTATGAGGTGGTTTAGGGTCAGCTGGCTTGTTTTGAAGAAACTGATCCAAATATATGTGCTTTACTCTTCTTTTCTCCATGCACATTTCCCTGCTTTAACTTCCATCAGATTGTTGACTTCTGTGTAGGCAGCTGCTCATCAGCAGCTTTTTAAACCACAGGATGATAGGAAGCATAACAGTTAAAAAAAACACGCCAACACAACTTTAATTTCCTCCACGCTTTACCCCTCCATTCATATTGCTTCACAATATTAAACATCCCCCAAACCTTGTTTTATAATATGACCCAACTCAAAAGTACACAATGGAAAAATGTGTTTCCTGGATTTAATATTATGAGTTTTCATGTTGGCTCCAATAGTTGTTTGTTGCTTTATAATAGAGATTATGACAACAAAAATTTTGCTTTTATTTTCTTGGTCTTCAAAGGTTGAATATGAAACATTAATATTTTGACAAAATGTTTTCTTCCTTCACCAACATATTCTAAGATTTGTCCACCCAAATAATTTTTGACCTTTAATGTAGTGAATATATTTCAACCACTAAGAATATTTATTTGGGAGTGGTCTTAGGTAAATACATCCAACTACAACAGCTTAACTATTGTATATTACCATCATCTTCAAACTTGTTCCTTTTTTATGCTTTAATTTTGAAGGATCACTTTTCCCTGCATCTATTGGGACTTTAGCTTTTTTTATATTAATGATCTATATAAGTGCTAAGGGGAGGCACAGAGATATAATACCTTATAGGAAAAAAGCCATGCATTTGGAGTGAAATGTGTTTGCCTTTTAACTGTGCAATGTTTAGCTTATGAAATATACTTAAACTCTAAAAAAATCAACTTTCTTAGATAAGATATAGCACAGTTTACAGATAAAACATGTAATATATGCCTTCTGTGTAAATCACTAGCTTAATAAGCACATAAGGTTTACACATAAAAGCATTTTTAATTATAAAAGCCTTAAAGTACATAAAATCATATTTTAATAGGCTAGGCTATAGGAAGTATATTTATATGTCCACATTTTGTGCATTCAAAATAAAGATGGATAAAATTGGGTATTAAATGTGAAATGATAAAACAGTTGAGTCTATAAATTAGTTCATATTGAATTCACTAATTGACAAATAAGCATATTAACTAAATTCCATTGTTTTAGGAGTACTATCCACCTTGCCAAGAGGTTTAATTTTAATTTGTGGTTAAAATAATGCAAGTTTGGAGAATTTCATTTGAAATGTGAAGTAGGGTATAATTAACAGGGGAAAATGCATGTCCAAATTAATGGTTGTTTTCATGAGGGGTTTAATCTTCATGTTCATTTAACAGTAGGTATTATTGTGATGAAATCTTGATCGTAGGTGTGTAAAATAAAGAATACATACTGTTTAAACTAAAGTATTATGATTTGCTTTTATACTGACTCTCTTCCATGTTATATTTTCTGACTTTTGTGTGAAAAAGTGAAAACTCATTTCAGGCTTAAAGGAAATTCAGGAGGTATTAAATACAATTTCAATACATTCTAATTTGTCTTATATGTAGATTTTATTGAAAAGTAGACAAATATTTAAAGAATTAAAGAAATATATTGAGTTTATACACAGATACTGCATCAAAGTTAATTCCACATAGTCACTGAATATTGAAAATATACAAAAAGAAAGAATAAAATGAGATATGTGTAACCATCAGGTTAACCTACAGTAGATGCTGTTTTTAATAATGTTTCTAAATAACTTCCTCTGCCTGTACCACTTGCTTTCAGTCTACAAAAATTAAAGACAATTTCATGATTAATTTAAAGGAAAGTAGCATAATGGTCTGTCAAAATACATCAGAAGATAAAAGCATCTAAAATTGCAGAGCAAACTTACTTGTTTCTTAACAAGAACAACAAAAGAACATTAGTCAGCAACATCAATATTTTAAATGGTAGTTTCTAAATATTTGCTTTTGTTAAAACAGTATGAAGATAGACATAAATTGTTGCTTCAGTAGGAATATTTTCCATAAATTAAATTAGTCTGATCTCCTTCTTATCTGTATTTGTGAGGTAATTAATAACCCTTGTTAATAAGGGAAAAGTATAGAAACTAATACATATTAGTATATTCATTACTTGAATACTAATGGACGACATTTAAAATTATCGGTATAATAAATCAGCTGAGTATTCTTTTCACTGTAAGCACACATTTTGAAACATAAATATTTTGTCACCTTGTCATCAATGGAAAAGCCTCTTGGTGTCAAGACCACTTTTTCATGTCTATATAGGATGGCTGTGTCTGAGGAAACTCATTTATGACTTTCAGGCAACTTTGTAGGTGAAAAACTCTTGTGTGCCATGAAGTTATGACTGATATTAATATTTATTCTTTTTGTTCTGTTTGTGCATATATACAAACTATCACCTTCAGGTTTTTAAAATTAAACCAGCTATCAGGTGTATTATTAAAATATTTAGAGTTATATCAGAACTTGATTTTAATCTTTGAATATTCACTTTATAGAAAAGTTTTTATATTATGTGTGTCTGCTCAAGGCCACCTGTACTGAACTGAAAAAGTGTGCATAAGATGCCCAAATTGTATGACTGATCAGAGAGGAACAGACTGTGATGGACCTTCATGATGGGAATTATCAGAAGAACCCACTCTTTGACAGGGCAGGGTATTTCTATCAGTTGTCACTGTGGGCTATAAACCAACAGGAGAGCATCCTTTCTCCTTGAAGGAAGCAGGGCACCTAGACAGTTTGTAAAAACACTTCACAGCTGGTTTCAATATTTCTACACAATCAGCCATTGACCTAGAACACTAATTTTCAAAACACTAGTTGTAATACTAGTTGGTGATAAAATCAGATCCATTTGGAGGACAAAGTAAAACACAGATTGGTGGTCCAACCCCAAGATTCTGTTTTAGTAATTCTGTGGTGGAGTCTCAGAATTTACAGTTCTAGTAAGTTCCCAGGTTTTGTTGATGTGGCTGATCCAAGACCCATGCTTTGAGAGCCACTGCCCTAGAAGGTCCTTTCTAAGGCACAGCCATCATTGTGAGATGGAGTCAGGGTTGGGAGATGGTATTTTCTCTGTTGATGATTCTACTCTCTGTATCTTCAACTGATATTAGACACCTAGGCCTGTCTTTTTCTATATTAGAAAGATAAAGGACTGACAATTTTTACATTTTTCTATTGTATCTTTGATATACTGGACTTGAGGATACTAAAGTGAATTATCTGAAGCCTTTCTTCTAATCTAGTATAACCTAGTATAAATTAGTGGGGTTATAAAAAGATAAAACATGATAAAAATGATAAGCCCATAGTAAGGAATGTTCAAGGAATGTAGAACATAGAGGAAAAGCAACTAATGCAACAGGGGAATCTCAGTCAAAGAAGGCTTTGTGTAGGGGTGACTGAAGAGTTGTATCTTAAAATCTGAATGGCAGTTACCCAGTGAAATATTTTTAACAATGGAATACTCTGGGATGTAACCTTATCTGTTTTTCTGATATGTGTGAAACAAGTAAGACAAAAGGAAATTTTCTATTATACTCTCCCCACAAAATGGTTGACTCTGGACTATGCCTTATTCCTTTTCTCCTCCTTATTATCTTGCCCCAGTCAGAATATAAGTTGTTAGTTTTTGTTTGCTATGTTTATTTTTTAAGTTGAGTTTGAGTTATATATGTGTTTCCAGACTAATTCTAACTTCATTTTTAAAAAATGTTTAAGATTTATTGACACACACTTGAAAAATTGCAACTTCAAAATCTCCAGATAAATTTGTAGGTATTGTTTTTCAACCCTAGAAAGATATAAAAATATAAACACAGGCTCACTCATATCTCCTACCCTAAGAATAGTGAATCACAGGGAGGACATGGACATGGATCTGGTTTCTTGTTGCTCTGTGCTTGTGCATATAGACATCAATATGACAGTAAGACTGGCCCAGTCTTTTGTAGAGAAAAATCTTAACTATTCTACAAAAATGATTGTTGACACTTTTGTCTCCTCCACCACACACTCCCTTAGGACTTGAAGGAAATTTTCATGTAGGAGAAAAGAAAGCATAACAGTTTGCTAACTAGAAATAATTGTTAGCAAGATATTTACTGGAGTCATGCTAGTTTTAGTCAAGTCAATTTGAGTTTAAAAAAATTGTTCTTATGTATTTCATTACACATAGAACCAAAGATTACAGAAGGAAAAAAAAACATTCTAGCAGAGGAAGCATCATGTACAACAGCATTTAACCATAAATCTGAATATGAAGAAACCCAAGTTGTTATTTTTCCTAGAACATAATATTAGGATAGAAGTAAGAAGGCTGGAGTGAAATAGAACAAATCATACTGAGGTTTGTGTATCATTAATAAAGACATTGATGAATTCTTCCTATTTGTGTTCAGGGTGTGTGTATGTGTGTGTGTGTGTGTGTGTGTGTGTCTGTCTGTCTGTGTGTGTGTGTGTGTGTGTGAGATAATTCCATATAATGTAGTACCACATAGTTATTAGAGATACTAAGCTTTGAATAGGAAAAGCAAATCCTGTGTTATATGAACACTTAAGTTGTAGAAGTGTATATACAATAATATCTTCACTTGATTGGCACTCATTTGTTCATAAAGTAGTTATTAAGAATGCTATCATGTGTCAGACACTGTTTCATAATACTAAGGATATGGTGCCAAACAACACAATATCTTGCCCTCACTTAGTTTATATTCTATTTCAAAGAGATGGAAAATACATTAGAAAACAAGAAGAAACATTTTAGATAGTGAAAAGTATCATGTAGATAAATAATATAAAGCCAAATGATTGCAAATATAGCTGTTTGGATAGGAAGATCAGGAAAAGAGTATCTTAGGAAGTGAATGTATTATTTATCTATTACTGAGTAACAAATAACCTAAAATTTAGTGCCTTAAAACAATAAGCATTTATTTTCTTAGTTTCAAAAAAAATTTTTTAAACATTTATTTATTTTCAAGAGACAGAGAGAGACAGATCATGAGCAGAGGAGGGGCAGAGAGAGAGAGAGGGGGACACACAGAATAGGAAGCAGGTTCCAGGCTCTGAGCTGTCAGCACAGAGCCCTACGTGGGGTTTGAACCCATGAACAGTGAGATCATGACCTGAGCCGAAGTCCGATGCTCAACTTGGTTGCTCCTGGCTCTTAACAGATTATAGGCCAACTTTCAGCCAGGACCTTAGCCTCATCTGAAGCTCAACAGCAGAGGATCAGCTCCAGGATTACTTAAATGCTTGTCAGCAAGCCACAATTTGTCATCATGTGGGACTGTACACATGGCTGTCTCACAATATGGCAAGTGGCTTCCTTGAGGGCAAAAGATCCAATAGATAGTGTGCTTAAGTTGAAAACCAGAGTCTTTATAACCTCATTTCTTTTTTTATAACCTAATTTCAATAGTGACATCCCATATAATTTTGCCATATACTATTCATTCTAAGCAAATCAGTATGTCCCGGCAGACTCAAAGGAGTAGAATTATCCAGTGGCATGAGTACCAGGACATTGATATCACTGAAGACCACTTCAGAACCTGCGTAGCATATAAACTGAGATCTTATTGCCAAAACAGAAATGAGCCGTGACAAAACCAGGGATAAAAATTCTTCAAGCAAGGCAATGACATCATGCAATGTGTAATACATTTTAACACAATTGTATTTATAGACCCAGGAGACATTCACACACAAATAGTTTTACCTGTGGCCTGCCTCAAGGTCTAATATGTCTTACTTATTATTTCCCTTCAGCTTCTTCCCTGGCAGTCCCCGCTGACATAGCCTCTTTCTGCTCACGTCACCACAACTTCCGAGGCTACCTTTTAAGCCAGTCTGAGTTGTACTACTCCCCTTGCAGTCCATTTGACATCTCTACCTTTCTAAACTCCAAAAATGCCGACTGCACTCCAAAACCGCATTTTGCACTCTTCTCTGTTAGCACTGTGTGGTGGTCCTACAAATGTTTGCAGCTGAGTGTATCTGGTGCATCAGCTGTCTCTATGAATCATTCTCTTAAAATATCCCTTATTTGGAACACAAGAAGAGTAGGGGAGATACCATAGCATTGCCTATGGAAAGGACATCAACTTTGCTTAAAGAACCAAATTATTTTTTATTGTTTGTATTTATAGTCATAGACTAACGGTGAATGATAGGTCAGGAGAGCAAAATCAGTTTTTCTAATTCAGAGCATAACCTATAGATGTATATGACATCTGTATTGGGAAAGAGGAAGTACTAAAACACTAAGACAAAAATATT
The DNA here is from genome assembly GCF_006229205.1 of Suricata suricatta. Classification (NCBI taxonomy): domain Eukaryota; kingdom Metazoa; phylum Chordata; class Mammalia; order Carnivora; family Herpestidae; genus Suricata; species Suricata suricatta. The sequence goes on along the minus strand of NC_043706.1, from coordinate 88,191,069 downwards.
TCTGTGTAATCTCCTGTTATGGTATCTTAAATAAAACCTTGATGAGAAACTTTAGTATAGGTAAATGATAGATGGATGGCCAGATATATGGGTAGATACATAGACACACAGATAGAATAGATGATCTAGAGAATTATTTTCCACATTTTAGAGTATTTAAAGAGAATTGCCTGGGTATAGAATTACTGGATAAATACATATGAAACATTTAAATGTCTTCATAAAAATAATTTTTAGAAAAGACACTGGAAGATTATCTCATGAAGAACACAACTGAAAAGTAAAAACACTCAGAGAATAAGTAAGAAAGAATGAAATCCAGGGTGATGTAGTGTCAATATTCCTAAGAGAATAAAAACCCTCAAGAGGCCACGAGATAGGAAAGTATAATTCAGCTTAGGATACCATTTTTAAAGATCATAGAATTGGAATACAATATACAAGAGCAACCCTCCTACATTTCAAGGATGAACTCCCTTCAGCATTGAGTGAGAGAGCCAAAACTTGCATCATAAATTTCTCTTCAAATGTCCTCTTGGCAGATTCTCTTCAGCATTACATTTTGTCCTACTTCTTCTCATTATGATGCATCACTGTCCACGTTGTTGCTGATCACTGCTGAGAATGAGAGACTTTGTCCCTCAGAGGATTTCATTCCTCTCTCCAAGTGTCTGAGAAAGTTGGGTGAAAGGCAGTTTTCTCTTTTCTGTCCTTTTTCAAACATTCTCAATCTCTGTTTACTTTCCTAAATAATTTACTTTTTCTTCAATCAAGATTCCATATGCACATCAGTCATTTTTTCTTGAACATTCCATGTTTTTGTCTACAGAAGTATTACTAATATATAAACAAAGAATGATAGATTTCTCAAAACCTTATTTTATCTCACTAGGCATAGGCAATAGCATTGAATTTATCCTTGTATACCAACTAAGTGTTCCTGCTAATTTTAAAACCGTTAACAAAGAAATTTCTCATAACTGGGAAAATAAATATGATTTACGATCATACATTTAAATATGAGGTCCTTATTTCTGAATGAAAACAATTTTGAAAGATTCAAAAAGTTTTCTTTTTTTTAATGTTTTTATTTATTGTTGAGAGAGAGAGAGAGAGAGAGAGAGAGAGAGAGAGAGACAGCATGAGCAGGGGAGAGTGAGAGAGAGAAGGAGTCACAGGTTCTGAAGACAGGCTCCAGGCTCTGAGCTAGCGGTCAGCCCGGATCTTGACGTGGGGCTCGAACCCACGAACCATGAGATCATGACCTAAGACGAAGTCGGATGCTTAACCAACTAAGCCACCCAGGTGCCCCGAATCAAAATTTTTTCTAAGAATACTAACAGTTTACGTGAAGTTGTACATACAAAGAAAAAACATGTTTCCTAGAAAGGAAAATAAATGCATAAATACGATCCGTAAGAACAACTAATGTCTCAGGAAAAAAAAAATTAAAGGTTTCTTTTTTTCCTCTACATATTTAAAGAAAGAAAAAAAGAAGCTGGGATCTGGATGTTGCACATTCATAAAATGAACATGTAGGATACTTCTGGTAAAAAGCTTCGGTTATTTAACTAAAATAAAATTGTAAAACTTCTAAACATTTCATAAAGCATTTAATTGCATAATGTTAAAAGTATAAAGTATAAAAGATATATGTATCTGTATTGCCTATGAGACATTAAATTGGTTAAAATTTCTAAAAAAGCAAATTAACATGGGAATACCATCTGGCTGGGTGATGTACTTCCTGTTATATGAATTCTAGAACAGTTAGAAAAGCTGACACTAAAATATGCATAATGCAATATTGTATTGAATACTATCAGTATAAATGATAGTTAGCATTTTTCCCCTCTTTTTATATAGCAGAAACTAGGGTAAGTGTCTTATATGTAAGTCTTGAGAATCAGAAGGTTTTAGATTCAAATGTCGGGGTGCCACATATTATGTGGTCTGAGGCAATAACTTAATCCTTGTGAAATTCATCTCTAAAGTGTGATAATAATAGCAAATAGCAAGAAGTGTGATATCTAAATTAAATGACACAATACACATGGAAATAGCTGGTGAAAAAATTCTCTTTAATTGGCATTTCTAATCTGCAGAAATAGGCTGAAGCCTGGTTCATTTTTAAAACTCAATAGTTTAAATATTTATACTTATTTTACAATTTGCTGCTACTCTAAGTGTTAAAACTAAAACAAGTTTCAAAAAAAGCCAATTGCTAAGGGTTACTCAAAGGGAAATTACATAAGCAAGGAAATTAGTTTATAACTATGCTGCATGTATTAAGTCAACACTGAATGCCTGCCTAAAGAAAAAATATAGCCCAATCTCAAAAAATGTCTCCTATGATTAGAAATGTTCAAGACATTGACAAAACACTTCAAAAAAAGGGAAAAAAAACAGCAAAGGGAATGTTTTCTGCAATTATGAGTCTTTTGTTCTTTTTTCTTGACTCTCAGAAGATTAAGTACTGGAAAGATGAAACTCCATAATACAGGAAAATGTAATTGAGACAGCAGGTTTAGAAGAAATATAGAAATTAGGAAAGATGACTTAGGCCAAATATAAGTCTTTCTCTTGAGTAAGTAAGGTGGTTCAAGAACAGAGAGTTCCTGTGTGGAAACCCTTAACAAAGAATAAAAGAAAAAACCCTCTTTTAATTCATTATATGACCTTACTACTGTATACAAACAAGAAAAAGACAAGGAAGCAATTTTAATGGCAGTACCCATTTAAAATTTATTTCAGATCATCCCAAAATGAGTGGCCTAAAACCACCACCACTTTATTGTTAGGGCAGGGATCCTGCGAGGGCATGCCTGGGAATGCCTGGGAAGACTTCTCCCTGTCTCGTACCTGGCATCTCAGGGAGAGACCCTCACACAGCTGTGGGTGATCCGTACAACAGAGGGTAAGGGTTATCCTCAGAGTCCGTTCACGTCTCTGTCATTTGGGCCTAGATGATTTATAGATCGCAGTTAACTAGGAATGGTGACCAACCCGTGGTCCCTCCGTGTGACTTAAGCTTCCTCACAGCATGGTGACCACTGAGAGGTTGAACTTTTTACAGAGAAGTTGAGGGCTACTGTGAGTGGGTACTCATGCAAGCACGGCAAAGACCATTTCGGTAAAGGAGACTGAGAAGCCACCCCTTTTTGGAGGGAGAGTAAAAGAGGTAGCCGTATTTTGAAAACATACTGCTTTGTGCCATATTCCCTCAGTCTACCTCTGATTTCAGATTTCTGTGCAAAAAGCATAGTATCTGTGTTGTGAGTTCCTAAGGGTATCCTCAGGTTTGATGATTTTCTAGAAGAACTCACAGATCTCAGAAACACTATTATATTCATGGCCATGGCTTATTATAGTGAAAGGATACATGTTCAAATAAGCAAATGCAAAATATGCATATGACAGAGTTCAGGAGGAAACAGACATGACCTTCCAGTTGTCCATTCTCAGTGGAGTTGAACAGACAGCACTTAATTTCCCCAGAAATAATGTGTGATAACACATATGGAGTACTGCCAATTAGAAGATCATCTGAACCTTGTTGTCCAAGGTTTTATTGGGGGTCAATCACATTGGCACAGAAAACCTGAGTAACTGACCCTAATAACTCAGTCTCCAGCCTCAGCCTGCCCAAATGTCAAACTGATACATTGTGTCTGAGGACCCCAGAAAAAAATAAATAAATAAAAACAGAAATTCACCATAAATTATATTGTTAGCAAAAACTATCTGCATGGTTCAAAGCCTCGGTGTCATATTAATCAGGCAGTATATTTCAAAGGTTTATTGGTTTTCTCTCAGCTGTTGGTAAAGATTCAATCATTTCTTTAAAATGAGCCATGTTCAAACAGCTCAAGACTGTTGAACAGCCCATTACTACACTGTACCTATATCCTTTTGTATTTATGTGCCCTTGTTTTTGAGTTTATAGTATGGATTTTAAATTATTACAGTCAACTTTAGTATAATATAAAAATTCCTTACATGTAGTATCAGTAAAATATGAAAACATAAAACATTCTATTCAAAACAAAGGAATTGACAAAATCTACCGGACAATATTAAATATGGGTAAAGATGAAATAGACGAGTGAGAATATAACATAAGAGTGTAGGGGCACCTGGGTGGCTCCATCAGTTAAGTGTCTGACTCTTGATTTAGGCTCAGGTCATGGAATTGAGCCCCACACCAGGCTCTGCACTGAGCCTGGAGTTTGCTTAAGATTCTCTCTCTCTCCCTCAGCCTCCTTCCACTGCTCATGCTCTCTCTCTCTCCAATAAAATTAAAAAAAAATAGTGTAAATTGGCACAACTGCCATGGACAATAACTTGTCATAATTTTATAAGGAAACATGAGCATAATTTATGACAGGCTATTCCCTTTTTTAGATACATCACAGATGAACCTACACACAGATGCATATGCTATATGGTAGCACTGTTCACGGCAGCAAAGTTTTCTTTCAAAAAAATAAAGGATATGCTTTCTGGGGGTTATATATTCAGCTGAATTCTCCTTTAGTTATTAAGGTTCCAAAAGTACACATTTAAATGCGCAGGAACACAGGGGATAACGTCCTTATGAGCCCTTATTTAGGAATCTAACTGGTGCCTACAGTTTGGAATCTAGTGCCAGTTCTCAAGTAAAAGGGACTCCAGGCACTCATAACTTGATTATGGGATCTAGGGCACGCAAGTTAAAGAAGAGCCCGGGATATTTCTTACTTGAGAGCAAGTAACAGAGCAAAGAGGAGTGAAGACGTATACAAAAGATACAGGTTCCAGTTTGAAGGAGTTCATTCAAGCAAAATTTGGGACAATTTGAACATTGAGAAAAGTAATGTCTTCAACTGACTGTCACGTAGGAACGAATATAAGAAACACAGTGAGTCCATATTGACATACAAAAAGGGAAAAAGGACACAAAAACTTGCCTGATGGCATTTGTGGTGATTATTATATCATCTATTTACTCTCAAAATTGTTATTTGAAAGAAACAAATCAAATTATAATTCTCATCCTCAGTTAATGAGAACAGTTGTTCTAGTGGAAGAATGCCAGCTAAGTAACATAGAAAGGATAACAGAATTTTTTTCAAAAAAAGCAAACATTTGTAGCCCCTGGCAAGTAACTGATTCAGGTGATGATCATCAATAAATGTTGAAAACATTAGATATAGTCACATAGTGCTAAAATGAAACCCTATACTGATTTTGCTGTTCCCCAGATGAAATACACAACAGTGTAGCATTTCGAGTAGAGAGTCCTCTGGCCTAATGTGTTTCATGATGGTATGACACCTGTGGAGAGTCCACACCAGATGAGGTTTCACCTGAACCTAATCAGTCCTTCAAACCTACCTTCAATTTTTTAAAAATTCAAGGAATGGAGAAATCAGTTTAATAACCAAGTGCACAATCAGACAAATCCAGACATGACATTATACATGACATTCTACAAGACAACAACCCTTGTTTCTTCAAAATGAAATGCCATGAGGAACATGTAAGAGGGAGGTCTCTTTCTAGATTAAAGAAAGCTAAAAATATATCTAGTATACAGTGTGTGTATGTTGAAAAAAAGCTTTTAAAAAGAGATCTCTGGGATGTCTGGGTGGCTCAGTCAGTTAACCGTCCAACTCTTGATTCGGCTCAGGTCATGATCTCATGGTTCATGGAATGGAGCCCTCCATCGGGCTCTGTGCTGACAGCACAGTGCCTGCTTGGGATTCTTGCTCTCCCATTTTCTCTGCTTTTCTCTCACTGCCACACTCTCTCTCAGAAATAAATAACTAAAATAAAATAAAATAAAATAAAATAAAATAAAAGTTTAAAATAAAGTTTGTAATTTTTAAATTTAAATATATTTATTTTAAAACATTGAAAATAAAATATGCCTGCCTCTAGCTTCTCTTAATCTCCATACATTCTTCACATTGCTGTCAGAATTAACTTACTGAAGCACAGGTCTGACTAAGCTATTTATTCTTCCAGGCTTAATTTAAATAGCACCTCTTCGGAGAAGTTTTATTTAATTCCTCAGGAATAATCCACTGCTTTGTTTTTGTTAGTTTGTCTGTTTTGTTTTGTTTTGTTTTAATACCTCTGACTACACAGCTGATGCTCTTAGTCTAGTTTTATCTTCAATTTTTTAATTTTTCTTTTCCAACTCTAATTAATGTCTTTCAATATACACGTAAACCCCTGAGATTTTGTCTGCTAAAACTCAACCTTTAATTGTGTAATACACAAGGTTATAAAATTTTAACAATTATGACATTCTTCAATATTAATATGTAAGTGCCCAGTTTTTTAACAAACATTTCATATTTTATATATTAAAATAATAAGTACATTGTAATAAGCATATCTAGAATATTTATTCTTAGACAATTCAGCATTTTTTAAAGCATGGAATCAAATAAAAAATACAAATTAATTAAAAATCATTGGGGCACCTGGGTGGCTCAGTTGGCTAAGCATCTGACTCTTGATTGCTGCTCAGGTCATGATCTCATGGTTTGTGAGATCAAGCTCAAATCAGGCTCTGTGCTGACAGCGTGGAACCTACTTGGAATTTTCTTTCTCTTTACTCCTCTCCCCAGTCACACTCTTTCTCTCCCAAAATCAATAAATAAACTTAAAAAAAAATCATCATAAGGGGCACCTGGGTAGTTTAATTGGTTAAGCATCCAACTTCGACTCAGGTCATGATTTCATGGTTTGTGAGTTTGAGCCCAGTGCTGTGCTGACAGCCAGGAGCCTGGAGCCTGCTTTAGATTCTGTGTCTCCCTTTCTCTCTGCCTCTCCCCCACTCACGCTCTGTCTCTCTCTCTCTTTCTCTCAAAAATAAATAAACATTTAAAAAAATCATCATAATTAGTCATTGTGTCAAATATGAAACATAATATTCCATTATATATAGTTAAAGATAAACATTGCCTAGAAGTCACATATATTACTTTAAAATTAGAAATATCTTCATCAAAATTACTATCAAACAACATGATGCAGCCTAATACATACATTTTGACAAAAACTATGAAAATCGATACTCAGGGGCCCTGGATGTCTCTGTCAGTTAAGTGTTTGACTCTTGATTTTGGCTCGGGTCATGATCTCAGTTTGTGAGGTTGAGCCCTGAGTCTGTGCAGATAGCTCAGAGCCTGATTGGGATTCTCTCTCTCTCTCTCTCTCTCTCTCTCTCTCTCTCTCTTTCTCTCTCTCCCTCCTCTCTGCCCCTCTCCCACATACATGCATTCTCTCTGTTTCTCAAAATAAATAAATAAACTTAAAAAAAAGAAAATTGATATTTAGAGAAGTTTAAGCTTTTTTAAAAAAATGTTTAATGTTGATTTATTTTTGAGACAGAGTGTGAGCGGGGGAGGGCAGACAGAGAAGGAGACACAGAATCTTCAATAGGCTCCAGACGCTGGGCTGTCAACACAAAGCTCAATGTGGGGCTTAAACTCATGAACTGTGAGATCATGATCTGAGCTGAAATTGGATGCTTAAAGGACTGAGCCACCCAGGTGCCTCTAAGCTTTTTTATTTCAAAACACATATTAAATAATACAGAAATTTTATGTTAAAATCATAAAGATTTTGAAGACCTTTTTGGCATTGTTTTCTTCCTAAGTTGTTTTAAAAATAATGTATAATAAATGTGAGATAAAATCCTTTAATAAGAGAAGAAATTCTGGACATCTCAGCTACTGTAACGTTATTTCTGCATCTGGATTATTGATTCCATTTCTGTTGATTTCTTAAGCTGTTACTATTACTGACATTTTAATACCATCCTTTGTTGAGAGAAAACCCAGGTAATGAGAGTTTTGCATTTAATTAGCTCTCATGGATTTTATAGTCTAGATGACAAATCAATTCCCTTAATACACAAAACTAAATGAAAAACAAACACTACCTCATTTAGTCTATTGATTCCCCTATGTTTTTGCTGTTTCACTTTTATTTATTTAGTGTTTATATTTTTCTTGTCATGCTTGAATTGAAGCCTAAGCTTCCAGCCACAGTTGCTACCATTCGAGTTGTCCTAAAAGTGATATAAAGTACGCTCCTCTTGCTGACCTTCCTGGCCTTAGCTTAGAATTAGATCTCTTATTCCCTCACTTTTACCAATGGCAGCACCATTCTCTTCATGAAAAGCTGCTACATCCATATGTATTAGGTAAGGCATAAAGCACTGGCTGCTGTGTAACACTTCTGTAGCACATAGAGCTTGCTCTCTGCTTACATCTCAGCTCAAGGGACAAACAAAAGGCTTGAGAAGTCTTCTATTTGTTCTGAGGTCTTAGTTTATTCCGCCAAGTAGAACTACAAATGGCTTTATATGTCTATATAGTTTTTGATGATGAGTCTACCAAGGAAATAATTCATGTGGCTTCCTTCTTGATATATTCTTCAAAAGAAATACACTTAAAAATAACTGATGTAATTAAACTAAACACTCAAATACCCTCACAGACTCAAGCCTCTGCTTTTTAGACAGGATTCCAGGGTGGCACCACAAAAATAAATATTGTTTTGTAAATTGATACTGAAACAAAGGAGAAGGAAGTTGTCATTTTTCTTTTGTCAAATGGCGTTATTCTACTACTGAGAAATAGCAGCACAATGATACGAAAACATCCCCAGTGCTGTCAAGCCCAATCATGACAGTAAAACGACAACCTTTTCTATAATCTCATACATTTACCAACATATCCTGTGATATGCATACACATTTAATTGTTTATTTATATTTGAGAGACCTTTTGGGTCAAGTATGACCTAACTGACAGACCACTTTTATATTTTGGATGCCATTTTCTAGAGGCAGTATATCATAGTGGTTAAGAACTTGGATGTTTTGTAGCCATTTCTTTTGGAAAATACAATTTGTGATAAATAAAATATTCCCTTGCTCTCAATACATTTTAAGAGTCTTAACTTATGTTGTTTTCTAAAAGGAGGTTTTAAATTTTTACTTAGTTACTAAGACATTTAAAATGTACTAGACATAAGGGATTCTTAACATATATGTAAATATTTTTATTTGATTATAAAGTAATTATGTTGACACACAATTGATTTGAAAATGAGAGAAGCTTATGAAAGTTCAATGTTACTAATGAGCATGATGACTCTTAAAAATGTGATAAGATAATAAAATAAAAAAATACAGAAGTCACTTTGGCTAACTTCTTCAACATAATTTTTTAAGCACTATGATATTTCTTATAACCAAACAACAAAAAAGTTTTTCTGGAAATCCGTAATCATCCATTCTGAAGTTAATTACTTCAAACTAAAGATTAGCCATGAGCTGGGTAAGTGGTTTCAGATGATACTAATATTATGAAACCACATAGTCCTGACAAGAGATACTTAAGACTGTAAAGAAATTAATATGGTCTGTTCTCAGTGAACTAATAGAGATTCAGATGATTTGAGAAATAAACAATTACATTCCTGGAAATTTTACAAGATGGTAAAGGCAGCTGTGGTGTACAAAATTAGACTCCTGGGTGAACATGTTACTGTGTAATATTTTGAAATTGATAATTAAATGACCAAATTTTCCTAGATGACAAGGCACATTTTTCTACCTGAAGAAAGTTTATCTAACTGTGTATTTTCAGTGTAAATCATAAAAAATAATATGCTCTAATTGTTAGAATGATGTTTTATTTCAAATGGCTTAATGATTTCCCACTCGAAGCTAAAAATACAAAGTTCCAACTGAATAGGTTGGCACTCTGTGGAAAAGTTAGAACTTTATTTTATATAATATGGAAAAAAAACACAACAGCAACAAAAAAGGAGATGCTTGCCTTTTATGATAGTTGAAACCCATGAGTGAGAAGAAGCTGATTATAGATACCGAAGTTTAGAGCTGGGTAGTGTGAGAAGTTGAGCAGATGCCAGAGGTTTAAAAAATAAGTTAAAAAGGCTGGAAAGATGAGAGAATTTAATAGCCATTTTGAGAGCCTTTAAAGCTTAGACTCAGCAGCAAAGGTGTACTAATAAGTTACTTAATACCTTTCCTCCAACTGGTAGCTGAGCATACGCAAAAACGATGGTTGGAAAAGGAGAATGGACTGAGATTTATCGTAGGTAATAGGCAAGATTTAAAAAATACAAAAATAAGCAATAAAAGAGATTAAATGGAAGTGAGAACTGTGGTTAATAATACAGTCCTTCCATTTCACACATTAGAGCTGTATTTCTTTTACTACTTAATTCTAACATCTTCCATTGGTTACTTAAAAAGAGAATTAAGCAAGTGGGGAGACATTAGCTAAAAAAAGACTGGTATGTTTATGTCTTAAAAAGCACAATTAAATAAGCTAACTTGTGTTTAAGTCATGTATCTCGAGATTCCACTTCTACCCATGTTGGGTACACATTGTTCTTCTCATCCCGATTACTGGCATCTGATATGACTGCTCCACTGACGGCAAATTACAGAATGAAGCGCAGAAATGAAAAGAATCTGTTGCTTGTGCCAATAGCCAATGCAAGGCTTTTGGAAAAACCCTCCTCTCTTATTTCTACACGCATAGCTGGTTCTGTTATTTATCATAGAATTTACCACACAATAAATAAATAAATAAATAAATAAATAAATAAATAAAATATTTGTTACGTTCGCATCATAGATTGTTTCTAAATGCAGCATAGCTGAAGCCAGGTAGGAAAAAAAGAGATAAAGCGACAGTTTCATAAACTAGGTTCAAAAAATCTATAATGTTTTACATCACCATGGCCATTTGAGAAAGCACAGATCAGATGATTAAGCAGTGCTGAATGCAATTACAAGTTTATCTGGGTATATATTAAATGTGCCTCATATCCCATCAATCTACAGCTATGGTAAGAGTTGCCCTAAGACTCCATCCCTAAAGCGCTTGGCTGTGTAGAGACCTTGGCCTTTCCCTTCCATGCACTGTGGCTTGTTAGAAATGAGGATGAAGATGAAGTAGAAAATGGATCAAAGTAACTGTATATGCTTTTAGCAGCTCTGCAGACCTTCTCACACACTGGTGGTGCTCCTTGCTCGAATTCCCCCACGTTGTCTCTGGACTAGGAAAGAAGAAGAGTGACCCACTCCTGACCTTGTAAACCTGTAATTCAACAATATTGTCACCCTTCCAGGCTCGAGCTGTAGACAATTGAAAAAGCAAACAAACAGGGGCACCTAGTGGCTCAGTCAGTTAAGTGTCCAACTTTTGATTTCTGCTTAGGTCATGGCATCACATGGGTTCAAGCCCCATATTGGGCTCCTCACTGACAGTATGGAGCCTGCTTGGGATTCCCTCTCTCTCCTCTCTCTGTCCACCTTCCTCTCCCCATGCCCCCTATGCATGTTCCCTCTTTCTCTCTCTTAAAATAAACTTAAAAAAAAAGGAAACAAACAAAAAATACTTTATCTTTGTGACATCCAGTAATTTTCAATGATTAGTTATCTCTGCAGGTATCTCAAAAAATTAGCAATTTCTTTCTCATTTTACTATCATACTCCTCTTTCTTAGGACATATAAATTAGTAGAACTCCATCTTTTGTCTACAACTATGCATCTAAGGCATCTGTTATATTCCCTATCATTATCAATGAATCACCATTTAATAATTTAATGACAATTGTATGAGCTTCTGTGTGTGTTGAGTCGGCTGGTGAGAGTATGAGAAATAGATGTGTAGAAGGAAAACAGCTTTTATAAGGTCGTATCCATACCTGTAGGGGATGTGCGTTGGTTGAAAAACTCACTTCACCATCACCACCACCACCACAGCTTGACAAAAGTCCTATCATAAGCAATGGCAGGAGCATGAGGAAAGAGTTTTGAATTTTGAAAACAGTTCCTGTGTAATCTCTCAATGTAGTACTATTGCATAGGGTCCACTTCCTACATGACACACAAATCACCCTCCATCATGTTTCCCATTGTCCTTCACTGAAATCTGACTTCTCCTCCCCCTCCAGTTTGTCTGTCTGTAAAACCAACTGTTAAATGAGAACCTTTGACTAGATGCCCATTTAAATGTTTCAAGTACCCTGACAGTTGAGAAGGCTTTGTCTGCTCAGGACAGATGAAAGCTCTGTGAAGGGTTAGATGGGATGTTACCTGATCCACATATTGTCACTTCAAGGTCTAAACTTCTGCAAAACAAGCTAATAAACATTGTCATAAATACACCAGACTTCAAACCTCCCCCCCGCTCCCCGCCGACTTTACCCAGGAAGGAAGGAAGGAAGGAAGGAAGGAAGGAAGGAAGGAAGGAAGGAAGGAAGGAAGGGGAAGGAAAGAGGGAGGAAGAGAGGGAGGAAGGGAGAGAGCAAGGGAGGGAGGGAGGAAGGAAGGAAGGGAGGAAGGAAGGAAGGAAGGAAGGAAAGAAAACAAAATCAGTTAGGTCCTGATTAAAACCTAAAAAGAGGTTCTTATCTGGATTAAATCTACTTGTAATTGCTGCACATAGACTAGTAAGTAGAAAAGCATTTATTCACACTAAATGGCCAGCTCCTTAGGGACCAGGAACAAGGTTCTATCCATTTTTATGCATTCAAAACTTATCTATTTGATAGTTTATGATAAATATCTAAAAAGTATTGTATTAGATACTTTCCTAAAAGTTAAGCCCTTCCATCAGGATGATATAGTCTACTTGCTCAGAGAAAGACAATAAAGCCAATTGGTTTAATATCTTTCCATAACTACTGTGCTGGGCACAAGGAAAAGCTTCAATTCCATGTTGGGATGAGCAGGTCAAGGTTTCCTGAAAGAAGCCACACTTGAGATGAGGTATGTAGGATAAGAGAACTCAGGTAAATAATGTGCAGGAGTGAGACATGAAGTGCAATTCAGGAAAATGTAACAACACCATAACAAACTGGTATTTTGGGGGAAGTAAAGGTAGAGAACAGGTTGAGCTTGTGAAGGAACACAGAAGGAAGAATTTTGTTCTTTATTCTGAAACATATGGGACCACAGAAGGATTTTATTACAGGGAATGGTATGATCATCTTTGGATTTTATAAATATCCCTTTTGCAGCAGCAAAACTTATAGGAGTGGAACAAGGCTGAAAGTAGAGGTACTTTATATTTTACTAAATGTCGGATACTTATATGGTTCCTATATTGTATCCTATACAATTTTAAATTGGCTGAGATTATTTCTCTTCTTACCAAGGCATTTTGATTAATAGTTTTATATGGTTTGGTACTTGGTACTTCCAGCTCTATGATGCTCTTGTCCTGCAATGTGTGCAATGAAGAGCCCTTGCATTTACACTTAATAAAGTCTGAAAGACACCCTTCCTCTCTTACCCCTAACTTGTTTATTCAGTGTACACATACCTCTCTTAAGAGCAGCAAGCAGGGCTTTCACTAAAAAAAACAAAAATGACTCAGACTTAGCAGGCAGCATGGGCTCACCTTCCTCTGATGGTGGTGAGAGAAGCATCATTGCTGGTTGGCAGTGATATCTGGAACAAAGGCAAAAGGAATAAAATTAAATTTCCTTCCAGCTTACAGCCCATTGGTAAGTCCTTGAGACAAGCAGAGTGACATTCCTGTAGTAACCCAGTTGTCTCCATTCTGACACTTTTCTAAGGGCAAAAGGCAATCTTAACCTGACCCCCAGGATCCTGAGTCTACTTTAAACATACAAAAAATACTTTGAGGGCACCTGGGCGGCTCAGTCGGTTAAGCGTCCAGCTTTGGCTCAGGTCATGGTCTTATGATTCATGGGTTCGAGCCCCGCTTCAGGCTCTGTGCTGACAGCTAGCTCAGAGCATTGAGCCTGTCTTCAGATTCTGTGTCTCCCTCTCTCTCTCACCCTCCCCTGCTTGCACTGTCTCTCTCTGTCTCTCAAAAATAAATAAAAAAAACATAAAAAAATTCCTTTGGACACTTCTTTTATTTCTAATTCCCCAAATTTATGTTAGCAGTTATTTTCCAAGTATACGGCCCACTGATGTACATCTGAAGGGTTTCATGACTGAGGGTTTACTAAACAGCAATAAATGGTCTTATCTTAACAATAGCTGCCCCCTCAAGGTCTTGGAAACCTTGTTTCCAAAATTCCTTGTAGGCTTATGCTGTTCCTAACCCTCTCCCAACTTGAAAGCATATAATCAGTCACCTGTCACAACCCCTTGCAATTCTTTCTGCATATGAGTCCTGTCCCTGTGTTTTAATAAAACCACCTTTTAGCACCAAAGACATCTCAAAAATTCTTTCTTGGCCGTCAGCTCTGAACCCCAACATTTCCACATCAGCAGGGCGTTGAGTTGTACAAGAGTGGTCAGTGACTTAAACTGCATGAAGTTCATGATTCATTAGGCCTGGCTTTGATGGAGTCACTAGGGAATGTGGAAAGTTTTCTAGAAGTACACAAAATATATGTAGGAAAAACAGACTGGGAATCCCTCTTTGCACTATAAGATATCTCCACACATGGGAAGAACCACTATACGGAATTCCTATATTTAATAGTGTAAGTAGGATATATTTGATAGAATATGATTTTTTCATCACTTGAACTTGGCAGACTCTAAGAGAAACGTATAGGTACCATTTTAATGGTTTTGTCTCATAAAAAATAGTAGTTGAAGAAAGCACTCTGGTTGTATCTTTTTGTGCCTTTTACTACAAAATATATTGGTTGTGCAAATATATGATCTGAAATATTCATAAACTTTAAAGGAAAATCTTAAATTGAGACTAAATTTTATTCTGCAACATTGGCTCTGAGCTTATCAGGTGAATATCTATTAAGAAACAAAAAGAAGTTTGCTGGATGCTTTAAATTGTTTTTCCTAAAAAGAAAGGAATTGACTGGGGGAGTACTCTCAGGAGAGGAGTGTAGGAAGCAGAGATCACAGGGAGAAAGGTAAACAAGGTCTTCGTTTTGGCAGGGGATTAACTTCAGCCTGGCCCCAAGGCAAGTTCTGGAGCACAAGTCACACCAAAGAATTTGTCCCATCTAATGGGGGGAGCTAGTTGTTTTTAACTCCTTTGGTGGAGAGAGCGATGTTCTCCAGCAAGACAGGCAGAGCTATTTATTCTCTGACTGTGGAGAGCCATTCTCTAGAAGGTGAGAGTGGGAGCAGCGATACACACCAGAACCAGGCTGACCTCATCTTCCTGCTGAAGGGATGGGGAGGAGGGACAAAACGGGACCTATTACAACTACAAACCAGATCGGTGCATTTATAAGTCAATTTTCGATGAGCGCCTGGGTGGCTCAGTTGATTAAGCATCGGACTTTGGCTCAGGTTCATGATCACGTGGGTTCAAGCCCTGCATCTCTGCCATCTGCCCCTTCTCTCTCTCTGCCCCTTCCCTGCTCCTGCTGTCTCTCTCAAAAATAAATAAAACATTTAAAAAATCTTAAAAAGTTAATTTTCCAATCATTACATGTGAATCTTCCACAGAATTTTACTGTATGTGTGCTGCTACATTAAAAAATATATCAAATGTAAATGGTAGCTTAAACATTACAAAAATACCTTCTCATTCTTAACTGATCCATCAGTCCAAATTACCCAGTTATTTTTCTATTTTAATTGGAAAAAATATACAGTTACCCTTTAAACATTAAATCCCAATTTTCAAATTTTCATGGTATGATTTAAAATCCTTGAAAAATAGGGGTTACAGTGGAAGTAACATTAAGACAGCCTTAATTACACAGCTCTGGGGAAAGTAATGCTCTAATAGCTAAATAGTGGATTGTATTTCAAGTAAAGAAACAATAAAATTGTAAACCATGAAATGCAAGTGGGAGGATGAGACCTATGTCCCGTGCATTCAGTCTTGACTAAAGTGACAATTTTGAGACTCAGTTGGAGTCTTCATCAGATAACTTTATCAGGAAAAAAAAAATTGTCATTCTCATTGGCCATTAAAACATAGCTTTTAAAATGGTGTAAAGCTTTTAAAATGAAGTCCTCAGATGCCTGGGCATCTCAGTCAGTTATGTGCCAGACTCTTGGTTTTGGCTCAGGTCATGATATCACAGTTTGTGAGATGGAGGAGCCCCACATCAGGCTCTGTGCCATTCATATGGAGTTTGCTTGGGATTCTCTTTCTCTCTCTCTCCCTCACTCCCTCCCTCTACCCCTCTCCCCTGCTCATGCTTTCTCTTTCAAAATAAATAAACATGAGGAAAAAAAGGAGGGGAAGTCCTGTCTCTTTTCTTCAGTTACTGGCACCAGAGTTTCCCAGCAGTATCTCTGTGTTCTAAGACCCAATTCAATTTCATTTAGGTCTTTTTAATTTTTTTCTCTGAAGTAATAACATTAAAAACACTAAGGAGTTTAACTAGACAGCCTCCATAGAAAAAGAAAGAACTAAACATTTTCACATTTGCAAAGATTTCTCTTTGAAGACTAACTCACAAGTTTTTTCAAGAAAGGATGACCTCTAGATTTAAATAAGTCTTGAAAGGCTTCTGAACTAAGCAAGGAAACTTATTTGTCCAGTGTAGCTCTCCTTAGCTAAAACAACTATTTAAAACTATTTTAAACTATTATAGTCAGTGCCAAATTTCCTCTAAAAAATGAAATAAAGTGCAAGCCTAAGAGCAAGGAGCATTTTTGGTCATATAATAGATTATTCTTCCTTTTGAAAATAGCACTTTTAGGAAAACTACCATATTTATTATATTACATACTACTGGCTGGCGGAAAAGATTGAAAGATTAAGAAGGAGAGATGTACCTGAGATTTGGTCTCTTACTCTTCTCTTTTGTTCAGTTTGAGGTTTTAATTCCCATTACATGGCTTCCTGCATCCGGATAAGAGTGAAACAAAGAAGCCAAAAAAAAAAAAAAAAAAAAAGAAGAAGGAATGATGGGAGGAAAGAATATATATTTATATAAGTTACATTCACATCATTTATTCACACACACAACATTTTACACAAAACGTATTCCCAACTACAGAAATATGTTAACTATGTGTCTTCATAATGTAATGAAAGTGATTGCTTTCATTACAAGCAATGAAATCCAAATTTATCGTCATAATCAGGTTCTATACTCCCCATATTTACTAAATGTTCTCTGTATAACAAAGTATGATGGGAAATAGTACATTCATAAAAGTTCTATAGACTTTTACATTTTGAGGCTTCCAGGGGTTAGATGCTTTTTTACATTCACATAGCCAGAAGTAAAAGACCTGGGTTTTCATTATAGAGACCTTGACCTTTCTGGAAAAAGTAAATGGTTACTGAGAGAGGCAGCCATACTTAGCAGCCAACTCCAAAGGACTAGTTCCTGTGTTTCTTGAAGCATAGGGTTCTGTTTATTCAGCAGTTCCTGACTGCATATGTGATTTTATTCAAAGTCTTTACAGATAAACATTTTCATCCTTAAAAAAAGAGTACAAGTAATTTTATAATTTATGACGTGAAAAAATAAAATACTTAAAATTATAGATTATGATAACAGTCTGCATGCAAGCTGTCTTCCATTTAAAGATTTATTTAAAAATCAGAAAAGATTAAAGATACAAAAGGTGGGAGGAGGAATGAGCTGGTAGGCCACAGAATACCACCAGAATTTGCACTATTCTTAAAAATATTGAGAATTTAGTGAGCTAGAAAATGAGAAAAATAGTAAAGCATCTAACACAAAACCCAAATGGCATAGGAAGTTAAACTATTTGTAAATGTGGCAAGGCTTGATATAAGCAAAATGGGAATTGATTTTTAAATCTCAACTTTCTAAAAAATTAAATATGATTTTAAAAATGCTTATCATTATGCATTCTACACTGATAGCTTTTCTTATTTTCACTGCTGCAATTGTCAAAAATCCCTTCACTCAATAAATGTTAACATACATAAAATAATTCTAAACATCTAAATTTCCTAAGTGATTATATAGTAAAACTAAATGTGAATGCTTACGTGTATAGTTCTTTCAATAAATGGAAAAACTTTAAAAATATTTTTTAAAGTTCATTCATAGAATCTGAGTGGAAAACTTAAGGGAAATAAAGGGATAAGGTTATGGTTAAGTTTTGTGATTTGCTGACTATAAAAACTGCCTGTTAAGAAATATCCCACAGTATTATGTACAAACACTTATTTGAAACTAATTACATTATGTTATGATTAAATCTTTACAATTTGTTTTATATAAGAGTCTGCATTAATATGAGGAGAAATATTTGCTACAAGGAGATAGCCAAATTCTTTGACCAGAAGAGAACAGTACCTTGGGAAGAGCCAAAACTATATAAAACGTACAGAATTCTGGGAAGAGACGAGTGGCAAATTTAATAATTATAACAATGATTTTATTTTCTTTTTTTCCCCAAACTCTGTTTATAGCTGTTGATAGTCTTGTCAAAGTTATATAGCAGTTATATAGTGCTCTAGACACTTATATGTTAAATATTTATCTGAACATATAAATTTAATTTCAAAACATAGATGGTTAATTTCAAATTTTTGCATGATTTTAAAAGTTAATTATTTTGATATTTAATAAATTTTAGAAGAAAGTGCTATAAATTGACAGCTTGAAAACTGTGACATGATTGAAAATATTATAGATATAATAGTAAATAGAACCTTTGAAATTTAGGTATATGTTAAATATCAAAGGACAGTATGATAGAATTAACTTAAAAAAAAAAGGTTATGTATTCTAATATTCCCCCTCTTGGCATTATATTTTGCTCAGTTGAGGTCAAATTAAAAACATGAATACTAACATAAAATTTTTCTACAGAGGAATATAAATAAGTCAGTTCGTCTTTACAGAATTTTCATGGTGAATTATCTGTTTTTGTAATTTGTATCTTAACAATTCTTTCTTTCTGAACATAGTTTTGCCACTTGACTTTATACTTACTTATTGTAAGACCATTGTAACTAAGAAAAAAGTCGTATAAACAACAACAACAACAAAAGTCATTTATTTTCCCAAACTGAAACTGATTATGTGATTAATGAATTAATAATAAACCTAATCCAAAGAATATATCACTCACCATTAATTCTGAGGCTATGTTTCTTACATGCAATAGTACCTGTTAGAAATAATGGGATTGGGGCGCCTGGGTGGCTCAGTCAGTTAAAGCTTCCGGCTTCGGCTCAAGTCATGATCTTGCAGTTCGTGGGTTCGAGCCCCACATCAGGCTCTGTGCTGACAGCTAGCTCAGAGCCTGGAGCCTGCTTCAGATTCTGTGTCTCCCTCTCTCTCTGACCCTCCCCTGCTCGCACTGTCTCTCCATGTCTCTCAAAAGTAAATAAAAAGCATTAAAAAAATAAAAGAAATAATGGAACAGTAGAGCTAAAAGATTACTCATCAATTCAAGTAAAGAACTCAGAATAGTAATTTAGCATAATTATATGATCAGTGTTACAGTTTTGAACTTAGAATGTTATCCTTTAACTCATTATATTTTTAAAACTTCCTTCAGGTTATTAAGCAGTGGTTCAATTCCAGAAAGTCACTAATATTCTCATATAAGACTACTGAAAAAAATAAGCTTCTTCTTAGTGAAAAAGACGTCTTTACAAGGATAAACAATTACCTCAATCTAAAATATTAGAAAATTAAAATTAGCAATTGAAGATAAAAATAGTATAGTCAATTAAAATATTTTAGTGGATTAGAAAATCACCCCCAGCAATTTATCTTTAATCACTTTGGTGATATCCACTGCCATCAGGAAATGATACTTCGATGACCATATTGTATAAACGGTGCCATGAATTCCATGACCTTTTAGTCTACATGCCGGATCCCAAATACTGTTTCAGATTTGGACTGAATAATGTCAGTCTTATTTGGAATATTTACAATTAATTAGAACATATTTCTCACTCCCTAACTACTTTAATTTAACCATCAATTTCAGGTCAATTCTTCTTAAAATGTGTGATTGTGTTCAAGTTTTCTCAAGAGCCACACAATCAAAAGGAAAAAGTAAAATGCTAATTATCTTAACTCAACTTTTTCATATATCTTGTTATAAATATTCTGTTCTGTCAAAAGAAAATGTAGAAGGCATCATTTTCCATTACACGTGCACACAAAATATATTGGAGTAGGAAGATAAAACATTCTTTTCAGAATAAGGAAATGTTAAGGAGATATTTCATATCTTTGTTCTAATAATCACCTAGCACTGCCTACAGATAACTCAAGATTTTAAAAGCCAAAGGTTTTAAAAATTAGGCAGAAGCCTCAAGCAGAGCTGTAAATAGATTTTATAAAGTCTCAGGGTTTGAAAAAATTTTAAAGGTGTTCAATAGAAGTACTTACATGGTGTTTGAATTTCTTCTAATAGATCCCCACCAACTGGTTTCACAGTCCGTCTGAAAATCTGTGGCAGAGAACCCACCATCCCTGAGGCAGTCTATTTCACCAAGACTGTTATGAAGCTCCTCTTTATAAGTCAACGTTTGCCTTCGTGTCATTTTCAGTAGCTGCATTTCATTGTGCCACATAAGCCAGTCTGTCCACACAGGTATCTATTACACAATTGTAAGCACAGTATGGCCACATGTGTCTTTACTTCTCTACCCCACCACTATTTTATGGACTTTATGAACTACGTCATCTCTTTGTCATAGTTTGATGATCTTTGTATCGTTAGCCCTTAATATGGAGTTATGCATGAGGTGAATATGCAGAACAAATTATTGTTAAATGAATAAATTGCATCTAAAATATAAGCTCATTTCAAAAACAAGGTACATTTATTTTGTCATAAAACTGATATGGGTATTGTGGAAGAATGTGAAAAGAGTACTGGAGAAGCGAATTAAGGAACAGTTATTGTAAAGCATGGTCAATAGTTCCAAATATTTTTCAGATACTTGAATCTAAGACATGGTCTGGGATCCAGATTACTTGACTTGGACACATGGAACACAGATGATATCCAAGCAGAATGTGTTTCAAGAAAAGTAATAATCAGAAATTACATTTTGATATTATTTATTTACACCATTAGTAAATTAGGATCAATTCAAAATCTAGTAATAGTTAACCTATCTCTCTCTGGGAATGCAAAGTAACAAAGAAAAAACTCCTTGACATTAGTCTTGGCAATGACCTTTGGATATAACTCCAAACATACAGGCAACAAAAGCAAAAGTAAACTTACACCAAAGTAAAAAGGTTCTTCACAGCAAAAGAATCAAATAACAGAATGAAAAAGCAAAATACAAATTGGGAGAAAATATTTGCAAACCCATATATCTGATAAGAGGTTAATAGCTAAAATATACAAGGAATACATATAAGAAAAATTAGATTAAAAATGGACAGAGGACTTAAATAGACATTTTTCTGAAGAAAACATTCAAATGGCCAACCAGGTACATGAAAAGGTCTTCAACACCACTAAATATCAAGGAAATGCAAATCAAAACCACAGATGAAATATCACCTTACATGTGTTAGGATGGTTGTTATCAAAGGGACAAGAGTGTGATGAGGTTGTGGAGAAAAAGGAACACTTAAACGCTCTCAGCGGAAATGTAAATTGGTATAGTCATTATGGAAAACAGCATGGAGTTTCCTCAAGAAATTAAAAACAGAACTACCATATGATCCAGTATTCCCACTTTTGGGTAGATATCTAAAGAAAATAAAGATTCTAACTGGAAAAGTTACATGCACCTTATGTTCGTTTCAGCATTATTTACATGACCAAGATATGGAAACAACCTAAGTGTCCATCAATGGATGAATGGATAAAGAAAATGCAGCTTTACTTAGTCATAAAAAAGAAGAAGAAGAAGCAGAAGAAGAAATGGAAGAAGAAGAAAGAAACCCTACCACAACATGGATAAAGGCCGGGGGAGGGGATTATGCTAAATGAAATAAACCAGACCACCCCCCAAAAAGATAAATACTATATAAATACTATATAATCTCACTCATATGTGGAATCTTAAAAGAAAAAAAAAGGTGAACTTTAGAAACGAAGAGTAGAATGGAAGTTACTATGGGCTGAGGGGTGGGGGAGGCATAAAAATGTTGGTTAAAGAGCACAAACTTCCAGTTATAGTATGAATAGTTTCTGGGGATCTAATATACAGCATGCAGCTGTATTTAATAATACTGTAATGTATACTTGATATTGGCTAAGAGATCTTGACAGTGGCTAAGATCGTAAGTTCCCACCACATACACACACACACACACACACACACACACACACACACACACAAATATGGCAACTATCTGAGGTGATGAATGGATAAAATTAACTCAGTTGTACTAATAATTTCACAATGTATACAAAAACATATATGTTGTATACTTCAAATATATACAAATTTGTAGGTCAGTTATAACTCAGTAAAGATGGAAAATGAAAAATAAAAATATTTAAAATATAAAAAGCCTACAAAATAGTCACTACATGACATACAAGTAGAGTTTTTAAAAGCTCTTTAGACATGATCCTTGAAAAGTGGACCAGAATTCTTTATCACACATGCTTGCACATATCATACATTTAAAATTTTTTATTTAAATTTGTTTTAAATTTCTTAATTGAAATCTAGGTAACATACAGTGTTATATTAGTTTCATATGTACAACCTAGTGATTTGACAAATCTCTACATTTCACTGTGCTCACACATATTTTCCTTTTGATGCTGCCACAGTTCTTTAAATACTTCCTGTTACACTCACTGGCAGAAAGATACGTCTCTGTGAGATTCCAGTGCTCCAAACCAGCGGTTGTCAACTACTCGGTCTCCATATAATGGAATGCAGTGGAGGCTAAAACGGAAGCGGAGAGTTAGAGCAGAGCGGGCTCAGCACGGCGCGTGTCCCCACAGTCTCCCGCTCCACCTGCTGTCTCCGCAGTGCGCCACGGAGCCTCCAAGAGTGAGCTGTGCATTCAACGCCGTCCCGCGCGAGTCAGCAATCACACGGCTGAACCAGACATACCTTTCCCTTCATCACCACGAAAATGGATTTAACAAGTGAGCAAAGCTGCTAATACCTTTATTGCTTCTCAATTCCCATGCCCTCACCCGCATCTGTCATTAAATAACATTGTGTTATTTTCTTAGATACTGCTTGTTTCAAAAAGATTGAAGAATTTTAATAAAGTAAACTGAGGTGTCTGCTTCAAAACAAGAGAATAAGGAAATATGCCCATCTTTCCCCAGATAAATAAATAAATAAATAGCTTCTTCTAACAACAGAAAATGTTATTAACAGGGAAAAATTGTACAAAACATGTTGGAGAAAAATGCCACCAGTATACTTCTCCAGACAGATGACATATCAGATAATCATATTGCTGGATAAACTAATATTTGAAGTTAGAAGGGAAAAAAGGGGAAGAACAGTCTTTCCATAAGGGAAATGCAGAAAGTGCTAGGTTTCCAATAGGCAGTCATTCTAAAATTGGCATTTGGAGTAAGCTCTGCAGCCTGCTTGCCTGTTCCCCAACCACAGAATTTCAAAAAGAAAATTGTAAGGCACTATTCTTTTTTGCATACAGTATGCCTCCTATTTGTGATGAGATAGATTGCAGACTCACACTGTTACAAAGAAAACACATGATAGCTCGATATTAACGACACATTCCTTTAAATTGGAGGACCTGAGTGAATGAAAAAATATGCACATCTAGTCATGTTTTGGTGAAATTTTATTTTATTTTAATTAAAAATATAATGTCCATTTATTTTTGAAAGAGCGAGACAAAGTGCTAGCAGGGGAGGGGCAGAGAGAGTGGGAGAGAGAATCTGAAGCTGGTCTCCAGGCTCTGAGCTGTCAGCACAGAGCCCAACATGGGGCCTGAACCCACGAGCCGTGAGATCATGACCTAAACCAAAGTGGGACACTTGACCAACCGACCCACCCAGGAGCACCTGGTGAAAATTTAGAGAATCAAAGTGAAAATGAGAGTCTAATAGATTCTGGAGAGGAAAACATAGAACCAAGTTCTTCATCATCAACATTGTGTGCAAAAGAGAGAGAGTGCACCCAGGCAAATGTCATTCATATTTATGAGGAAAAATATTTTCAAGTTAGAACTCTATACCATGCAAAATTAAATAGAAAGGCATTTTTAGACATAGGTATCTCTGAGATTTTCAGAACTATGTTTGAAAATGTATTCTAGGGCTTTGAACAAAATATATCATAGATTTTCTAAAACACTTTATTTTTTATTTATTTATTTTTAATTTTTTTAATCTTTATACATTTTTGAGAGAGAGAGCAAGTGAGTGGGAGAGGAACAGAGGGAGAGGAAGACATGGAATCTGAAGCAGAGTCCAGGTTCCGAGCTGTCAGCACAGAGCCTGATGCAGGGCTCGAACCCACAAATCATGAGATCATGACCTGAGCTGAAGTCAGTCGCCTAACCAACCGAGCCACCCAGGCATCCCTGAAACACCTTATTAAAGAAAATACTACAGCATCATAATATGGAATACATCAAAGAAGTGTTTTGAAAATCCTAAAAACTATGGCATTAATATATATATAAATTAATTATATAGAATGTATAATTATATTATATATGTATGTTACGTTGCATACATATAATAATATATATGATGCATATATAGTACCTTTTAATAAAAACTATGGCACTAATGTATTATATACATATATATATAAGTGAATATGCATATAAACAAATCCGTGGTAGGACATAATTAATGGACCTACAAAGCATTTATCTGACATTAAATCAGAAACTCAGAAGAATACAGGAAGAATACCTTCAAAAATAAGGCAAATTAAACTAAGAATTTCTGTTTAAACCAATAGATGTTTATATATTGTGTCATAATAATAAAATAAATAGAATCGGAAGGAAAATAAAGAAAATTATCCAATCAATATAAAAAGAAAACTTCAAATAGTCTGTAAATTTGAAATACAGTTCTTAAGAAAAAAAAGTCCTTTTAAAAAAAATGTTGGGGTATTCATGGTTCATCCAGAATTAATGGCTTATAACATAGATGATTAAATATATCCGTATTACCTTTTTAGACAAATGACTTTAATGTATATTTATTGTTGAGTTATCACAATAATGCTATGTGTATGTGATTAAATCAAAGATTACATTATAGAGATATCCCCTACTTTCTGAAGATTCATATTATGCCACTTTGCTTTTAGGAAAATCCTACGTTAGCATATGTTTTTGCTAAGCAAATAAATCTGTGCTTTATTTTGATTTGTTTTGTAGCAAGACGTGTCCTAAGGTATCAGAAAAACTAAGGGAACTTATATTTTTGGGTCTAACAGCACTAAAAAAATTTTCCATGTGAGTTATAAGGGTAATTGCTTCTTTGTTTTACACCAGTTTGGCTTTTGGAAATTTTTTATAGAAACATTATGCTTTTGGATAGCAAGATAAACCTGTCATTTATTATCTTATAATGAGTGTTCCAATAAATATTTTTACAAACTAATTTTACAAAACTTAGGGGCCTAAAGCAAGCCTTTTATATGTCACTAATATATAATATATTAATTAGAATTTGTCTAAAGTGTTCTTCTGTTTTTAAATTATCGCTTTTTCTTTTTGCCAGGGTAGATTTTGTTTTATCTTTCTCTTTCTCTGTTTTACTAGTTACATATATATAGTGACATATATGGTGATTTAAATAGGTAATATATCAACTGATTCTAGTAGTATCATCATGTTATGAATAAAGGCAATGAGGAAGGTAGTGGAGGTGTGTTTCCTCTGCTGTTAGTTGACTACTTCTATCTCCCAGTTGGTCCCTCTCTTCAGTACAGAGTCTAAGTGACATGCAGGAGCAGACTTTGTGTGATTGCAGTATTCATAGGAAGCGGTCCTGAGCAGGCCATAGGTCTTCAAACGCCTGGGAAGCTGACCCTGCTTCTGAGGCATTCACAAGCTCTTTCTACAGAAGATTATCTACTTTTTCTCTTACCTAAGGAACATACAGATTTTGTCAGATGACAAGCCTCATATTAGCTCTACTATGGGGAGGAGATTTAGGATGGCCGAGGAGCACAGTTATACCATAAATAGAACTTGAAGTAACTTTCTTGAGCCAGTCCTATTTTTGATCCTCCTTCTCAGTTGTTTATGCTGATGTTGGAAAAAATCACTGGGATTATGACAGCCAAAACTCTTTTTGCTTCTGCAGAATATTTTATCTCTTATTTTATTTCATAACATAGAATCGTATCATGATAATATAAATACATACTCTCTAGATCTCTGACCAGATTTGGATGAATATCTAATGAGCCATTTCTACAACTATGGAAGTTAAAAAAAGAAATTTCTTAATTCATAATGAGAAACATTTTACGAATTCCACTTCGTTGGCTAAGGATTACATTTTCAAAATACCTTTGGTCATTTTAATACAAAACTATACTAAAATATAATAGACTGCTTTCAATATATTAAGCTAATATAATTCACTTACCTTCAGAATAAAGATTTTAGAATGGAGCTTCAAAATCTCTGTGTAATTATTTGAGTAGTGACTTACTGTCTTCATCTATATCACAGTGTAGATGGATTTTAGTTTGCTACAAATATTTAACATTCTGGTCACTTGATAATTGCTCTACCTCCAGATCAATATGCTTTTTTTTTATTAAACTTTTGTTTAATGTTTATTTATACTTGAGAGAGAGAGTGCGTGAGCAAGGGGGAGGCAGAGAGACAGAGACAAAATCTGAAGCCTGCTCCGGGCTCTGAGCTCTCAGCATAGAGCCCGATGCAGGGCTTGAACTCATGAACTGTGAGATGATAATTTGAGCCAAACTCTCAGTCCAAAGTTGGACACTTAACTGACTGAGCCACCTGTGCGCCCAGATCAATATGTTTTTTTTTTTATTTTACAATATTATAAAAAAATTCACAGTATCAGTAAGAGTTAATTTGAAAATCTAAGACAATCGAACTTAATATTGACCTCTGAAATAATCTCAAGAATGCTCTGATTTCTTAATCTGATGATTGAAAACAGTGGTAATATTTCTTAAAACTACATACTTACTATTTAATTTTATTTTGATTTGATATTTTTTTTAGAAAATATAGTTTGTCAGTCTGAACCCCAAACATCCAATAGCTTCTGGTATAGCAGAGGGGCTGTTTCACCAAGAATAGCTTTTCTTCACAGTTAAAGTCTTTGTTTTCAAACCTAAACTAATGGAGATGTGGGTTTGCACAAAAATTATAAAAATTTAACAAAATAAAACAAAATATACAATATGTGCGTACAACTGCACACATGTACACTCAAAGCTAACATTTTACAATATGAAATTGTTCTTTTATGTTACTTGTAGGTATTTAATTGCTAGAGTCCACTAAATCTTTTGAGAATTGCAAAATTTAAGTTAAATAGACGTCTAGGCAAGGCCCAGATCCATAGTAAAAGATATAAAATTTCTAAACAGTTTCTCCTTTGAAAATGGAATACTTGGTAAATGTAGGCAAAGATCATTTTTATCTAATGTTAGTTTTCAGACTATATATCTTGCTATGCCTTTGCTAAGTAGTGAAAAGTCTTATGTTTATTAGGTTAGCATTCATCATGCCAAAAAAAGTGATCATTTACAAAGAAAAAGTCATCAGATATAATTAGCAAGCATGTTAAATAAATAACTCATGTGTTTTAATGAAATTACATATTAAACTAGGTACCTATGTTTTAATCTACATAGTTTAGGAATGTCTTATTTTTAAATCCTGATTTATTGATCTACATATGAATCAAATAATCCTTATGAATACTCACCTAAATACAAGAGATTCAAACATAAATTTGATATTTAAGTGATTTATTTACATAGAAAAGACATTTGAAAGTGAGACTAATTAACTACTAAATTCATCTGTAACAGCTAGAAGAAAATTCAACTAGCAGGATTTTTAGCTCAGTGCATTTGGCACAGACTTAATTTAAAATTTAAAAAAAGGAAGAATCTATAATAAAGTTCAAGTTATTGAAAGATAAAACTAAAATATTTAGTCATTCAATAAAAAATTCAGAAATAGAATTCTCAGAATTAGGTGTTAATTTTACAGAACTCAATTTTCTTTCTCAAGTTACATCAAAGGTTTAAAGTTATGTATTTTAGAAACAGATGTTGTATTGAATTATATGCTTTTGTGTCTGTATGAAACAAGAATTATAAGGATATATAATAGGATTTTCATTTCCAGATAATTAGGACTGCCATGGGCCACAAGACAATGCATTTTAGATTGCTGAATTCATTCATATGGAGGAAAAACAATTTCAAAAGATGAAAATGGAACTACTTAATTTGTAAGGAGAAAGATTAGTTTATATTGAGGATTATAATATTACAAGAAACACAGCTTTTATAATGCCACAACATTTGTTTTCCAAAGTTTAGGAACCCCAGAAAACATACATTAGGTTAGCAACAAAGAGCACTGTCAGTTTAACCAATATCTGATAATCATCCTCAGATTAAATAGCCAATTAATGTTTTTCTTCTATGCTCACTTTAAATTAGGAACATTTGAGAGAATTTTAGATGTTCTGTAGATTTCTTGTTGCTTTATTATGTAAGTCAGTCTGACAGTTAGCAATGAAAGGCTAAACGAGGGTCCTGTTATATCTGAGAGCTGACTGTTGACGCCAGGAATTTTGTGAGCACATTGGTAGTTTGAAATCAGCCATCATATGAGTATACACACCATGTACTTGTCAAATGCAATAAGTCAGGTTTCCTTCGTTCATTTATTTTCTTCCGTTTTTCCTGGGCGAAATCATGTTAATTTTTTGCCAGCATGTGATACTGGTTTTATCCTATCCAATGCTCATACATGTGAGAAGTTTCTGAAATAGCCCTGACTGTAAATGCAGTGATTGGTGAATTTCTTTGTGAATGAACCATTGGTTGTTCATGAAATTCTACTCTCACTTCTCTACTCCCATCATTCTATAGAAGGCCACCTCCCACATCCTAAAATATTGTTATTCACAGAGCCATCACATACGTTTCTCAGATTTTCAGCATATAATTTTTCTAATCCTTTATCTGATTCTTTTGCATATCTGAACTCCTCTAAAACTTTCTATTTAATGTTCAGTTTCTTTGCACCCCACTTTCTACTTTAGCCAAATGGGTCAGCTTGCCAGTGCTATCTTTTCTGTTTATTTTTTTCTCCTTTCTTAGCAAGTCCTTCATATTCTCTGAATTTATTTGAATCCTACTCATTCTTCAAAACCCAGGGTTAGTTGTTCCAACTTGTAGGAAGAATTATCAATATGATAGAAGTGTAACACTACAAATCTTCTTGCATAGGGGTTAACCAAAGTGTAATGGAATAGAGCATATATAATTTGGGATACGGTTGTTAAGAAAATAATGCAAATTTTAAATGTGAATATTAGGTTATGGTGAACAGGAAAATGCATTGCTCAGATATCCTATTATAGGAACCACAGATGATCTCACAGGGAAGGAATGAAATTGTGTACCAAGAAAGCCACAAGCATTGACTATGTTTAATTATGGAAACCAAGGAAGGCCTTGGAATTAAATTATATGGCTGCTAGTCTGAGAACAGAGTTTTGAATGTAAGAGTGGATAAGGAAGGCATTGGGTACTTTTTCATGACATGAAATTAAATATTCTGGCAAAATCCCAAGAGATGAGACGGTGGTAGGGTTAGCCACCAGGTGGCTCTTAGAAGCCTTGAGAAAGTGATGGTCAACGGTGAGCGAAATTGAATGCCCAAGTTGCCCTGGCAGACGATGCAGGAAGGAGTAAAGGGGCATGCATATGGCGTAATAAGGAGGTGTAATTGGGAGGACCCAACGGACATGCCACTCAGAAAGGCCATTAGGAATGAGTTGGTGAGAGTGTCATTAAACCATAAAAAGTTCCTGGTGCCTAAGTGGCTCAGTTGGTCGAATGTTTGACTCTTGATTTCAGCTCAACTTATGATCTCAGTTTGTGAGACTGAGCTTGTGTCCATTTAGCTCTGCACTGACAGCACAGAGCCTGCTTGAGATTCTCTCTCCCTCTCTCTCTGTCCTTCCTCCTCCCCTGCTCGCACATTCACATACTCTCTCTCCTTCTCTTTCTCTCTCTCAAAATAAATAAACATCTAAAAATAAATAAATAAATCATAAAAAGTTCCATTTTCTCTGCCATATGGTGATAACTACAAGACAAGCAGTCAGTTTAAATCTCCCAGGGATGATAGAA
The DNA here is from genome assembly GCF_006229205.1 of Suricata suricatta. Taxonomy (NCBI): domain Eukaryota; kingdom Metazoa; phylum Chordata; class Mammalia; order Carnivora; family Herpestidae; genus Suricata; species Suricata suricatta. The sequence goes on along the minus strand of NC_043706.1, from coordinate 88,160,838 downwards.
TCCTGAATTAATAGAGACCATAAGCATCAGTGAACCACCAAAATCTAGAAGGCCACAATTACCATAGTAAATGGCAAATTCAGAGAGAAAGCTAAGGGAGTTGGATCTGGAGGAGTTCTCAGATACAGTTAACAGAATTTGGCATCTTTAAAAGCAAATTAGATGAACAAAAAACAAGAATGCTACTTAACATTCATAACCAGGAAGTAAAAACAAAAAGCAAGAGGCAAAAGGCTGAGAACAATCATCCCAATAAAATCTCATGAATCCCTTGCTCACTTTCCAGATTCGGAACATTTTTTTATTTAATATATTTTTATTAAAGATGTATGCAGCAAAAAAGGACCCTGAAACAGCAGAGTAACTATATAAAATACTGATTTTCTTAGTCTTTCCCAAAAGAGGTCTATGACTATTGGGTGACTCTAGACTCTAAGGCAACTACCTAGATATAATGGACTATAGGACCCAATGACAAAGTTGACACATATCAGGAAACTCAATTCCTCTCACAGCCTACTTGACAGAGTGGGGACTTACAGGAACGAAACAATAAATGGATTTCTGGTTAAAATCCATCTCAGTAGACCCACTTGTTCTCTCAATGATCATTTTCTCAGTCTCTGGGTGTATAACTGGAACTGATATACCTAGCAAGTTGATCTACCTTGACCTTTGGTAATATGCTTGATAGTGGGAAAGGTCAAGTGAAAACCTCTGAGACAAAATTAAAACCAAAATTACATTCCAGGAAGGTGGATCAAATTAGTGCCACCATTAAAGACTTAAAGTATGCAGGATCAATAGTTCTTATTAAGTGGCCGTTTTGCTTGTCATTCTGGCCCCTGCAGAAACAGAACGAGTCCTGGAGAATCACTGTAGTCTACAACAAGCTCAACCGAGTACATGCATTGATTGCACTCACTGTTTCAGTTGTATCATTGCTAGAAAGACTACTGAGGTACATGGTATGCATAGGTACATGGAGTACAGCCATTCATTTGGCGGCATCATGATTTTCCATTTCACTTACATAAGAGAATCAGAAACGCTTTTCATTCATACGAAGTGGAAAATAAGAGCCATTTACGTTTTGCCTGAGGATTATGTCACCTATTTTGCATTCTATTATAATATAGTCTAGAGAAATCTGTACAAATTGTATATCACAGAGGTTGTAATGCATCACACTGATCCATCATATTGACTGACATTGTGTTGATCTGAAATGTCACACAAGAGATAATTAGTACAATAGAGAATTTGGTGAGACACATACATCCAGAAGATATATGATAAATTTTACAAGGTTTAGGAATCATTCCAATTCAGCAAATTTTTAGGGGTACAATATTCAAGAGCATGCCAGATATCCTCTTTGATATACAAACCAAATTAATAAGTGCTGCATCCTCAACTACAAAGAAGTAAACACTCAGAGATAGCATGGTGAGTACATGAAAGAGTGGCCACAGTGGCAGAGATAAAGATTATATACAGACCCACTTGTATGGACTCCAATTTACCAATAACTACTTTGGTTCTATGAACATCCAAATTGTGAGCAACAGAGATGAATACTGAGTCCTTAATACAAAACTATTCCTTGAAGAGATCAACTTGTAACTTGGTTTCAAGTTGTCTAAATTGAATCTCTTCCAAATTGCAAGGGCCAAAAGTTTGTCTTCATAGGGGTGAATGTATATTCTAAGTATATGTTTTATTCCTGACTCCAGAGCCTTAGCAGGCACCTTTCAGGATTCTTAGGGAACGGCTGATGCACAGGTGCAGATATAGCATATGAATAGGCTACTCACTTCACAGTGAAAGATGTGTGGGAGTTAGCCATGATCCATTAGCTATTCCATCCAAAAGCAGCTGGCCACATAGTACCTTGGAATGACCTACTCAAGGTATAGTTGAAGCAACAGCTTGAAGGCAATATTCTGAAAGGAAGAAGAGCCATTTTTCAAGATGTTGTGCATTCATTAAGTCAGCAATCTTTACATTGTCTTCTCTCCTAAGTAGGAATAAGATACTTGTCCAAGAACAAAGGGCTGATAGCATAAATAGCTTCTCTTACTATTCCTCCTTTTGAACTCATAGGGTAAATTGTTGGGAAATTTTTAATCCCTACAATTGTGAGCTTTGCAAGGTTGCAATTTTATCTCAAAGAGGGCAAACTTTCTCCAGGGAAAACAGCGAGAAGTAGTTCACTTTAAACCACATGCAATGACAGCCACCAGGATACTTTGGATTTATGAAATCCAAAGACTAGCAGATAAGTAACAAAGTTGCCATCTTTGCCGGAGTAATTTACCTTGGCCAGCAGGAGGCAGTAGGGCTGCTTTTACTCAATGGGTACATGGAAGAATATATGTGGAGCTCAAGCAATTTATTTAGAAACCTCCAGATACTTACTTATCCCATTATATCTATAAATAGATAAGTGCAGAACCTCCAACCTGAGAGGGTGTTATTTGCCTCAGGTTTCTCAAGAATGTTGGTTTGGATCATATCACCAGATGACAGCCGAGGGTCAGAGAACTTTTGGATGCATGGTGATGGCGGAAGAAGATATGTACCAGTAGCACCCCAAAGTCAACTACAGTACTGAGATCTATGGTTCTTCCTATGAAACTCGCTCTTTTAAATATCCACTCAGTAAGAGAGGTTCATGGGAAAATGGGGGGGGGGCTATTCTCCAAACACATGGAAAAGAAGATGCTGCCGCATATGCTGTTGACCACAGTGTCCATAGAGAAGTGCCAATCATACCTACTATTTTGGAGAGTGCAGTTGACTGATAGCCAGCTACCATCCTTCTAACTTACCACTGTATTTATGCTAAGGGCACACTTTTCCTAGGATGGTCCTAATCAGTGATAGGGCTTGGTAGAGGTACTGGTTCTGGTCTCTTCTAATACCGCTCCTCTCACGGACAATTTGGGTGTACACAACTTTTATTAAAAATTTTATCCAATTTGCGAAGTGCCTGGGTTGCTCAGTCAGTTAAGCATCTGGCTCTTGATTTTGGCTTAGGTCATGATCTCACAGTTGGTGAGTTCAAACCCTGGGTCAGGCTCTACACTGACAGCACTTGGAACCTGCTTTGGATTATCTCCCCCACCCACCCCACCCCTTTCTCACTCATGCTTCTTCTCTCTCTCTCACTCATTCTCTCTCTCTCTCTCTCTCTCTCTCCCTCTTGCTCTCTCACTCTCTCTCTCAAAATAAATAAATAAGCATTTAAAAAACTTTCTATCTAATTTTGGAAATCTTTATTGAGTTTAATTCATTCACAAACATACAGATGAAACTTTTACCAAGGGACTGCTACAGTTTGGAGATCCTTATAAATTTTATATTTATTCATCAAGAAAGAAAAAAGATTATGAAAAAACAGCATATTTCTTGTTTTTATGCTACATTATTGAGTGTATTCTTGACATGAAAAGTGATACATTTTAATTAGGCATCAATAAGAACTGATATTAATATATGTCAACTATTTTATTTAAAAATAAAAACTTAAAAAACCTCAATGTCTCATTTTCAATTCTATATATCTGATGACTGGACAAATTTTTCCATAGATTAGACTCTGAATCAGTACATCTCAAATCCTGTTTCTCCTCCATGACTGTATATTGCTGATTCCAAACTACATAGAATATGTTAATATAAGACACCCTCAACTCTATGATTTTGTGTCATATTGTGAGTGGACACAATGTGGACAGTAGAAATATTTCTGAAAGTTTATCTGAATATGTGAGTGTCACAGATCCTGCTAAAAACAAACTGTATCTCTAACCCAAAGTTCCTTTATTCAAATCTCCATATTCCTCAAGCCTAGTTAATATTGCCAGCACAAAAAGAAGTCAAAAGAAGTGTGGCAGAGGGTAAGTTTTAGTGGAAAGAGATACCAATCTTAACTATTTGGATCTAAGTAACTTAAGCAAATCTTACCTCCAAAAAAGATATTTTAAAAAAAACATATATTCTTATGAATACATTGCTGTGAAGACTATCACCCAGTGTCTTGGAAAAGATATGGGGAAACATATGGCCCTAAAGTTTAAGCTTCATTAATTTTGTGTTACCTTATTCTTTTGCTTCCAACAAATCATTAAATTTACTTCTACTTTTGTATTGTCTATCTTAGTTAATAAAATCATCTCAAGTTCAAGGTAAACCCTTAAACTCATTTTTTATTTCTACCTGTAATTTTTTCCTTTCACCCAGGTGGTCACAGAATGATCTCAAACCTATCACAAACATCTTAGAAACTTGCTTCTTGTCCATTCTTTTTGTACAGCTATATTCTAGGTCTTGCACTTGCCTGGATTGTTACAAAATTATCAGACCCTCACAGTCTCTCATATTAATGCTAGAGTCACCTGGCATAATGGTAGAGGTGTGCACATGACTCCCCTATAAAAACTAGAAAGAATGAAACTCAAACTACTATTCAAGGAGTACAAAAGACATTTCTAGTGTCTCCACTTACTTCTCCAATTGCTGGCCAAATGTGGCAAATAGAGTCGTTCAAATACCTGGGTCTTCTGTTCATTTATCCATCTACATAGAAAATTCTTTGATACTCTCTTCATTTAACAAATGTCATGACATCTATCAAGAGCCAGGTCCCATATTTGTGAAGACAAATAATTCTCCCTCAGTTACTCTTAGTGACCTGAAAGGGTATTCATATGGTTTATCTTCATACAGAACCTACTTAATCATTTTCCTAGGATGTGAACCTCTAAATTTAGATACCTACTTGTTCACTTTGATGTTTGAAGTACTAGTAAAGACTTCATTAAATATTTATTAGTTTGTCATTTTGAATGCATCTATTTTGTCTATTACTTGAATCATCTTACCAATCAGATTTCAATTTTGTGAGTATATGTGTAAAAATGTTCTGACCAAGCAAGTCTTTGTATCCATAGACTTTTGAATTTTTGCCATTTTTGGTCTTTTTCTTTTATCACAAAAAGAAACAAGCATACAAACAAATATAACAAAACAGGAGTTAACAGAAGTTGGACACTCAAAATAATTAATAATGTATACTAAATAACCATTGATAGTAATTAGCCTATAGATGTACATGTAAGTAAGTATTATGACTCAACTTATTATTATATAGCAGAAATTTAAAATTACTCTATCACATTTGGCATCAAAAAATATATCCAGTCCCATTAAACAAAAGTGACCACATTTTATTTAACAGTAAACTTCCAGTAGCTATTACATAACTATTTTCAATGGTGATATTTTTAATGACATCTGTATGACAAAAAATATTTTAAGATACAAGTAGTATTATAGATAATAAAAAATGAAAAAGGCAATGGACTCTAATGAGAGATGGCAAATAGTAGTAAATGCATACAGTGGGGAAAAATAATGACAAATATTTGAGAGATGAGTTAGAGATAAAATAATCCAGTACTCCACAATGAATTAGATGTAGTGTCAATATAGACAGAAACATAGAAAGGTAAATGTCACTGGCAATGTACTCATTTTAGGGGAGTCAAACATTACTTTATATAACAGAGTATAATTTAAACAAAACATTAATAGCATCTCTGAAGAGATCAAAACTAAAATGAGGAATAATGTTTTTTCAGTGGAGAAATGATGAAAGAAGCCACTTGTCTCTGCTCCTTTCATACTTATACTTTCTCCTGTTTGTTCTATGGACTCTATGGGCTCCTTTTCCAGACCTCAAACCCCACAATGGCTCTGGACACACAGTGTGAATTCTTTGATTGAAGTATCTTCCTTCATCCTTTTCTTTTTCATATTGTAGTAATATTTGCTCTGTTAGCCAGAATTGACAAATGGCTTCATTTTATATACAGGGTATCATAACCAGGCTGATATACAGCATGAGTTGAGTTGGAATGGGTAACCTATTCCAACCACAGTAAACTCGAAAGAATCCTATAGAGAGACTGAGTCTACAATGGTAAATGGTAAATGGATTAGAGGCCAGGGAGATAAAAGTATGAAGATAATTGATTTTTTTAATAGAAATCAGAAAGAGAACAAAGGATTAAGGAAAATTTATAAGTAGCAAGTCAGGAAATTATTTAAAAAGAGAATACAATAGTTGATATGGCACTGGATTCTTTAATACCAGATAAGAGTTTCAATATCTGGCAATACTGATTATACCCTATAATTCATCAATACCCATAGCATACAGAAGTAACATTAATTGGCACCTATTCTGTTCCATGTTTACTTACCACCCAAATTAACTATCCTGATAGAGTGACTTAGTGACACCAAAGTACCTAGAATTCTTTTAGGCACTGGGACAAAATGTATGCACATTTTGGGATATGTTCTATAACCTCACAGAATTGTAAATCCAAAGAGATGACCAAAATATATAACCATACACACATGTAATATGTGCAGTGACTGAACAGAGAGTAAAATATAAAGCAGAGTCACATTATATGTCTCGTTAGGCCAGAAGTCCCAGGAGACAATAGATATAAACAACTTCTATCATATTCTGTGTCCTTAATGAGGAAAATGTTACCTAATGCATACTTACTATATTTTTTAAAATACTGAACTTGAGTTAAGCCAGGGTTGGATATAGAGATTTGCCATCTATTGAAGGAAGAACGTGATTGTGATGACTATTTTATGTGTCAACTTGACTAGGTTGAAGAGTTCCAAACACTTGGTCAAACATTATTATGGGTGTGTTTGTGAGCATGTTACCAGATGTAATTAACACCTCAATCAGTCTTAGTAAAGCAGCTTCTCCTTATTGTGGACGGGCCTCATCCAGTCTACTGAAGACCTAAATAAAACAGGCTGAAAAGTAAACTTTCTCTGCCTGACTAAATGTAGGACATCTGTCTTTTACCACCTTGGGTCTAAAGTTTGGTGATTTTTCAGACTAGCATTTGCATCATTGGTCCTCCTGGTTTTCAGGCCTCCCGACTCACTAGAACTCAATAACAGCTCTCCTGGGTCTCCAGGTTGCGACTGCAGATCTTGGGAATTCTGTCTCCATATTGTATGAGCTGATTCTTTATAACAAATGTCTTTCTCTATATCTTTGTGTGTGTGTGTGTGTGTGTGTGTGTGTGTGTGTGTGTGTTCTATTGGTTCTATTTCTCTGGAGAATACTGACTAATGGTATTGCATGGTTCCAAAATGCTAAGTGTTCTGTAATTTTTCCTAAACCTTTCTTTTCTGGCATATAGCTAGATAGATACCAAAAAATACCAAAAGAATGTGAATCATTTTGGTACACATAATAACAAATTGGGAGAAATGTATCCCTCTTTGCTTATACTTATTATTTTACCAAGAAAACTCTGCTTTATGCTTTTTTAAATCTACTAATTTTTATTTAATTCCACACGTACTTTACAATTATTTATTTGGTGTCTCTTACAATAAATAACTATATGTTATTGCTTGTGATTTTGAACCATACATTGTCACATTTCTTCTCAAGGAAGTGTGAAGCTTATGATCTGTTTCTATCCATACTTACATGTATCTCAGTAATTCTGCCTTACATGAGAACAGTGTAACATTTTCTTCATTAAGGATCATTAAAAATAGTAAAACAATATTTATTGTTCTCTTATTTGACTTCTTTGCTCACTTTGCTCTTTTTTTAATTTTTCTATGTTTTTTATTTATTTTTGAGAGACAGAGAGAGACAGTGCAAGCAGGGGAGGGTCAGAAAGAGAAGGAGATACAGAACCTGAAGCAGGCTCCAGGCCCTGAGCTAGCTGTCAGCACAGAGCCTGATGCGGGGCTCGAATCCACAAACCACGAGATCATGACCTGAGCCAAAGTCGGATGCTTAACCGACTGAGCCACCCAGGCGCCCCATCATTTTGCTCTTAATCAGAAAGCAAATGGGGTATTATTTTTAGTCCCTCACTCAATGCTACATATTACATATAATAACTATAGATGTATATTTGTACACATGTATCCTCATAACAACACATATTGCTGCATGTCATATTATAATAATTACTTCAGTTAAGTGTTGTGTTATAAATATATTAAGGGCTATAAACATGGGAAACAATGCTGACTGGCTGATGCAACTGCTATAACTAGCAATCTTTGCCTTGCCATTTTTTCTACTATAAAGGCTATAAAAAACCAGATAGTTGCTTTTTAGCTTCTCTTATGGCTTATGGTGCCAGTGTGACATTTGTCTCTACAATATATAAAGTTTATAATTCAATCATAATAAGGCTAAGAATGCAATAAAGCTCTCAAAATATTTTTAACAAACCACTTCATGAAAGAAGTCATATAATAAACACATATAAAGATACTAAACAACCTTAGTCATCTGAGAAAGGCATATTAACACAGCAACGCATCACTACACTCCCCCTAGAACTGACTGTGCAGTTATTGGTGTGGTTGTGAGACAACTGGAATTTCATACATTATTGATGAAACTGTAAAATTATACAGTTGGTTGTCAGATTCTTATAATGTTAAACATAGACTCAATCATTATTAACCAGCAATTTCACTCATAAGTATTTCCCAAAGTAAATGAAAACAGGGGCTCAACAAAAGACTTATATGTGAACGTTTAAAGCACTCTTATTTTCAATAACTCCAAACTGGAAACAATTCAAATCATCAATAAGTAAATGGATAAACACATATTGGTAAAATCATGCAATTAAAGTAAAACTGAAAAGGAATGACCTACTGACAAATACATCATGAGTAAATTAAAAAACATGTTGAACAAAAGAAGCCAGGCCCAAAAGAGTTTCTACAGTATGCTTTCATTTCTATAAAATTCCAAAAGCCACATAACTAATTTATAAAGATAGGAAGTAGAGTAGTGGTGATTAAGAGTTATAGGTGGGGTCACCCTGGTGGCTCAGTTGGTTAAGCATCCAACTTTGACCCAGGTCATGATCTCATGGTTCGTGGGTTCAAATCCCACATCAGGCTCTGTGCTGACAGCTAGCTCAGAGTCTAGAGCCTGTCTTCAGATTCTCTCTCTCTCTCTCTCTCTCTCTCTGACCCTCCCCTGGTCATGCTGTCCCTCTCTCTCTTTCTAAAATAAATAAAAATAATAAAAAAACATTTTTATAAAGGGTCATAAGTGGAAGTAGGATTGAGTGCAAAGAGTTAAAAGGAATTTTCTTGGGTGATAGAAATATTCTATATTTTGACTGCATTGCTGGTTTAAAACTGTATTCATATGACAAAAATAATCAAACTCTACATTTAAAATAGGTGCATTTAATGCAGGTAAATTATAGCTCAATGAAGTTGATTTAAAAGTTGAGAAATAATAACAAAACACTATTAGTCAGATTCTCTGTACTTTTCACTGATCCTGTCATAAATAAAGCATTTGGTATCAAGATGTCCTTCTTTAATAGTAGTTCTATGCATATACAGATTTTGATCTCTTTACCTAAACATCTGTACCTCTGTGGTTAAATGGTACTATGAAATGTGTGTGTGCACGTGTGTGTGGGCACACACGCTGATTTTTACTATTTCCACTATCAGAACTCAAAGATTTTGAAGATGAATATAAATTAATTTGACTATATATATCTCATATTTTAAATTATGTCAAATAAGACCATTTAAATCCAATATGAACTTCAAGGATATTCATTCTCCCGAAAGCTTTTTAGTCTACTTCAGCAGGTGAATAGCAATGCAGTAGTAATGTGCTAGGAATTGTGATGGAGGAGGTGTGCACACTTCTAGAGTGGGGAGAAGAGTAAAATGCTTTACACTGATGCAACTACAGTAATTGGTTTGTTCTGCTCTGAGTTCAGTTTAAAATGGCAATTATTTTTTGAATATGTGATTTAAATCTTCCAAGATATATTACAGTAAAAAGTGGGGGGAAAAGCTTTAGAATTGAAATGTAGACTCACACGACTAGTTATGGGAAAGAAAATTAGTGTCCATGAGATAACATTTAAATTTTATGTTGTGACTTCAATCAAAAATGAATTTGGATTTTTAAATGTATTGTAAGAACATATGAATATATGACTAGCCATTTAAAAATGGCTTTTAAACTTACAGTTAAACCCTAATTAAAGATACTAAATGAGGTCTCATTCAAGATGGGCAGCTGTGCCACACTCTGAATACAAAAGTATCCAACTAAGGCTGTTCCACATTATCACATTCATGTCCCATAATGATATGATATTATATTGCAGGTAAGCCTATCTACATTACATGACCTCAGCTCACTAACTTTAAAATTTAGAACTGCTCCAGCCAAGGAATAAAGGTTCCTTCCTTTTCATCACAAATGTTCATCTACAAATAAGTGCTGTAGAGATGAATATTTAGGAGTACAACATTTGTGATATTACAAAATGATGACACCTGCTTACAATAATTCACAATGGAGTGTAAAACAGAAGCATTAATATGATGATCGAAATTCAGTAGGATAAGAATCTTGGGAACTAATAAATTACAGTGAGACTCATGATAGAAAAATCACACTGGAGTCTCATTTCCATGCAGACTAGGAAAATGTCATTTAATAATTCAAAAACAGATTGAGGAATGTTTTTTCTATCCATAAAAATAAGAGAGTTGTCTAAGGAATTTTCTTAAATTTATTTTTTTGAAAAGGTATATATATTATTATTGTTTTTATTATTATTATTATTTCATCTCATTATTTTTTTCTTTTTGTGATGCACCAGGATTTGAAATCTTCCTCATTTTTATTTTAAGGTAATATTCCTATCTAGTTTACAAATAGTTGGACAAATGAAACTAATCTGTGGCCACCCTATTACTGCTAATATTATTTTTTAATTTATTGTATGGAAAGAACTGATAAGACTATACTTGCAACTCTTTAAATTTACATTTTTATTTTCATATCCCCAGCCCTTAGGATGATTTGAACTAACATAATTACTAATGTTGTGCTGCCAAAAGGATGAGAAAATGGAAGTGTAGCATATATACAGATGACAATGGCAAAGACACTGCCTTAATGTCATTATAGGCCTTCTAGCAAGAGAACATCTTAAAAATAAATAGGTCTTTTTACCAGTTAGAATTTAATTAAGAACAAAAGCACGGCCATCCGGGTGGGGGAGAGTGGTGATAATTCCACTTAATCCCATGGTTTTTCTACTCACTATGCTACATATTTTATATTTATTCTCTATCTCCCCTAAATTTATTAGCTGATTATCATTGCCATCAGTTTGCAGGTGAAGAAATTGAACAGGAAATGTTCAAGCCATGTGTTAACCTGAAGATAAAAGTGTGAAGTGTTATATTTCACACACATATGCAGATTTTCTAAAAATCTTAATCAATTTCTTAAACACATCTGATTTTTAATTTTTTATCTGGAAATTCCTTGTACCACATAATGTACAATGAGATATATATCATATCTGCTAGGTACAATCTTGCAGGCCCTTTGACAGAATTAATTAAATCTTAATAAAAATATACCCATCAATTCTGTATGAACTCCACCTCTATTAGTTTCTTAGGACTGCCATAAAAAAATATCACAGACTGAGTAGTTCGAACAACAGATACTTATTTTCTTACAGTTACAGAGGCTAGTAGTCCAAGATCAAAGTTTCAGCAGGTTTGATTTCTTAGGCATCTCTCCTTGGCTTGGAGATGGACAGCTCACATGGCCTTCTGCCTGTGCACATGCAAGCCTGTGTCCACATTTTCTCTTCTTCTAAGGATACCGGTCATATTAGATTGGGACCCACACTAATGACCTCATTAACTCTAACTTTAAAGTTATTTTAACTACTTCTTTAAAGGCCTTATGTCCATATACAGTCTAGTTACAAGGTACCAACATATGAATAGGACTTCAACATATGAATTTATTTTGGTGGGAGCACAGTTTAGCATATATGCCAATTCACCAAATTCTCTCAAATTATTCTTATATGATTCTCTCCTTTTAATATACCTTAAAATTATTATTTCATGCAAACATAAAGGAAATGCAAATACAATCAAAACAGGAAAAAAGTTTCCAATTAGAAGATCTCTTTTTAAATGTGTTATTGTTAAAATACAAATATTCAGGGGGGAAGCAATTAGTATATATTTCACCAAATTATGAAATATTCCAGATTTATTTTTCTGTAGAGCAACTCTGTCAGATCTGAATTTTGTAGGAACAGACTTTAATTACTTTGAAAATCTTTTCAAAATACCTCTATTAAGAGAGGATACTGCCTTAACTTCTAGCTACTAAGTATGTGTTCAGACAGGAGAATAAACATCTAGTAAGTGCTTAATAGAAATGAAAAATCTTATGCTCTATCCCAGTCCTATGAAATCAGAATATGCATTTTTAATTATTTTTTGAGGTGACTTATTATAATATAATTTGAAAAACTCTGATCTCATCTAATTTTCTCCAAAAGCAGTATGTATATATATATATATATGGAATTAATGGAGATATAAGTGGGGACAAGGTAAGGAGCAAGAAGAAATAATGCAGACAATTGATTTTCCATTTGTTGTATCTTTGTTCCTAGAACTACCCAACCCAACTAGGATATGCATAGACAGTGTATCAAATATCAAACAGTATTATTTTTAAAATATGTGGTAATTATTTTATTTGCTGCTCTGGAATAAACTTAATTCAATAATTATGGCTTTATATGCATTGTTATATAGCGGCTTGCAGATGAATTCCTTGAAACACTGGTGCTAAAAATATTATTGACGCTAGTCAATAACTTTGAGCAGGTCTGGATATCATATCCTTGTATAATGTACATTAATTCACAGTGTGTATTAGCTTATCAGAGGTTTTGAACACTTCAGCAGTAAAGCAACATGTCTAACTCTCCCTGTGTCAAACTAATTTTACCATAGACACTTTTATCTATACCTGTACCAACAACAGGTGAGAGGATCAGGGTAATTGATAAATGTGTGTAGACTCTACTGTTTGCACTTCTAAATTTAAACTCCAACTCCATTTCCTTGTCAATATAATTCTAGGCAATATTAAACACATCCAAGTCCTAATTACTTTGTAAGTAAACTGAGGCATGAAGATATTTACCTATACCTCAGTGTGACAGGATAACCAAAAGTTATCAGATTCTGAATGCATATAAGCTACTATTTCATGGAAGGTATTTGGGGGAAAGCTGAATCATATATATATATATATGTGCTGGGAGCTGCACCAGCCTTGCTGGAAGACACGGTCACAGTAAGGAAATGGTAGACGTAGCACGGCTCCTGCCACAGGGGCGGAAGCTGGCATCCCCTTCTGTAAACTCATTGCTCCTGTAAAATTAAGCCTGTTGCTATTGATTAGGTCTCACAATGTTCCAAATCAGACCGATATTCCCCAGAAACCTCATGGGAGGAAGCATATTCCCACCTCTGAAGAGGAAGTTAAACAAAGCACTGCAGATGTTTGTCAGAATGGCTCTTCTATTGAGTTCACAAACTTAAGCCATGGAAATAAAGGGGGTTAAAGAACACAAAGATAATGTTTACCCTGGCCCGGAGAGAAAGCCTAACTTAGCAAATAGAAATAAACAAGAGGCAGGCACAAGTTACTGCGCATACATATGCTAATTTGGTGCCCATTATGAGGATGGGTAAGAGTAGTTACAACTTAAACTCATATGCAAAGGCCGGCTGGTCTAGGGGCGCCTATGGCGCTTACACCTTCAACATCAAAGAACAAGGTTGACAAAAGGTTTCCTTACTAACCATCACGAATGTATTCTTCCTCTTGTGAGCCAAATAGAATGCCTCCTAGCCCTGTCTATGACTGAATTTTAGCATCATTGTTATAAAATGTGTCTGCTATCTTGCTTCTCACTAAAAACATCCTGCTATCTTCTTAGTTGTAAGATTTACTACTGGTTCAAACAAATGTGTATGTTATCTGCTTTTCACTGAGAATATCCTGTTATCCTGTGATGTGTAAGTTACCTCATTGTAATTAGAGTAGTTCTGCAAAAATGCCTCTGTAAAACCTGTTTCTGCACCCTTCTCAAAGCATCTTTATCACTGAGAATTACTTGTAAAAGTTCCACCTTTTGATGTCATAAGTCTATAAATAAAGGCCAAAGACTTGGAAGGAGAGGAGATATAAGGAGATACAGGAGTTAAAGAAGATACAGGATACAGGAGATAGAATAAGAATGTCAGGCTGGACCGATTAAGAAACTGCGTGAGTGTCTCTTCATTGCTTATTGTCCTCCGCTACCCCTTCAGGGAGCCCTGAACCCGCCGGAGCGGGCCTCTGGCATATATGGAAGTGTGTGTGTGTGTGTGTGTGTGTGTGTGTGTGTGTGTGTGCATGTGTGTCTGTATGACATCTGCAACATATATACAACAGTTTGTATATAAGTGATTGTAGTGTGCGTGTATGTATTTGTAACATATGCCATTATATATAAAATTATAAATGATGTACATAATTCTATAGTCTTTCCATGATTTCAGAGCCCATATAACTTCGACACTCTTCATGCCTCATTAAAATCCTAACTTCATATATAAAAAATGTACTAACTTCATCAGTAACTTTTATTTCAAAAATTCATGGTTTTATCAAATTTCATCAATATTATTTTGTAATTCTCTTTGCTCTTGTTCTATAACTCTCTTGTCAAAAGTGGTCCTAAATGATTGGTTTTCTATAACCCTTATTTGGTTTTATAAAAAGAAGAGAGAAATGGCTGGAAGCCTAAGACACACTTTGAAAAATGGATTTCTAATCTTGCATTAATAGACAAAATTATAGTTTTTCATGTAGATAGAAAAGAGTCTATGCTTAAGTTTTTAAAGGGTATGGCTCCGTAATTTCTTCAGGGTGATTCTAAAGAAGTCTGGCAAGGTAGTATTCATATACTCAAGAAAAAAAACCCTAAATAATGAATTTGTACAAGAATTATAGTGTCTGCATAAAAACAGATTAAGATGAT
Organism: Suricata suricatta; assembly: GCF_006229205.1. Lineage (NCBI taxonomy): Eukaryota > Metazoa > Chordata > Mammalia > Carnivora > Herpestidae > Suricata > Suricata suricatta. The sequence continues at coordinate 88,145,830 of NC_043706.1, read as the reverse complement.
CTCCAGAGGTGCCTGAGTGGCTCAGTCAGTTGAGTGTCCAACTGTGGCTCAGGTCATGATCTCACAAGTTGTGAGTTCGAGCCCCGTGTCGGGCTCTGTGCTGACAGCTCCGGGCCTGGAGCCTACTTTGGATTCTGTGTCTCCCTCTCTCTCTGTCCCTCTGCCTCCCCTGCTCTCTCTCTCTCTCTCTCTCTCTCTCTCTCTCTCAAAAATAAACATTAAAAAATTTTTAAAAAAAGATGATCTCGAAGTCCCTTCTTTTAAGCCATCACTAATAGTGATCTGAAAACAAAAATAATTTTCCTGAGGTGCCTGACTGGTTGCCAGTAGACCATGGAATTTTTGATCTTGAGGTGGTGAATCTGAGGCCCACATTCAGCTTAAATATTTATTTTTTAAAGTTTGTTTATTTTGAGAGAAAGAGAGTGAGTGGGGAGGGGCAGAGAGAGAGCCAGAGAGGGAGAATCCCAAGTAGGTTCCAGAGTGGCAGACCAGAGCCCAGGAAAGGGCTCAAACTCACAAACTGTGAGATCGTGTCCGGTGCTGAAACCAAGAGTCAGACACTTAACTGACTGAGCCATACAGGTGCCCCTTAAAGATTATTTTTTAAAAAGTCATACATAAAAAATAATCACACATACACACAAAAAAGTCACACAAAAAATAGTCACACACAAAAAAAAGTCACAAAAAATTTAAAAAGTGACACACACACACACTTTCTTTTAAGAAATATCAAAGGATATATAAAGATAATGTCTAATTAATAAGAGTCAAAAATAGAGATTACTTTACCCTGAATTCTATGTGTTCCAAGTAAATATTCAATCTGACAGTATATAGACCAATTTCATGTACTTTTATGTGGTATGGTATTGGCTATTTTTTTTTAATTAGAATTAATTCTCTAAAAATTTTAAATTACTTTTATGCATTATATATTAAAATTGTCTAAGTAAATTTAGACTTGCTGCTAAATTATGCCTTTGGGCATATGTTAATTATAAAATAATGTGGACTTTCTTTTGTTGAACATTTATCTTAAAAGATTGTTGACTTTTGTCAAATGCTTTTTCTCCATCTACTGAGAGGATTATATAACTTTTATTCTTCATTCTATTACCATGTTGTTCTTGACACCTTTAAACAATTACAATTAGTTTCTGTAATAGATTCCAGGATATCTTAAGAATAAAATTAGTGAGTTCAATATAAAAATAGTGAGTTCAATAAAATTAGTGAGTTCAATAGGTCGTTCAAAATGACCACCAAAAAATTTGTCCAAATACACCAAAAGAACAGATTAATTAATGTGAAATTTCTGAGAGGATTATACCAATATAATTTTTACCAATATTGCTTAAGAATATCTTTTTTAAACAGTCTTAACTGGAATTGAATACTGCAATATTAAAATGTCTTAAAAATTGTTAATTTGTTAGGTAAATAAAGGGATTTTTGGTTATGTATTTACATATTTATTTCTTAATGCTGTAGTTAAACATGAGAAAATCTTTGGAAGGCCTTGTTTTCTTTTCTAATCTAAATGTTCTCTTGCTTTTTTGCCATTTTTTTCAGTTGAGACTACATTAGTCTTTCTATTGAGTGTTATTATATTTACTTAAGAGTATTGATCTATTTTTATATTTGTTACAAATGTTTTTATCTAAACTGGCTAAGACTTTTTATTTTAATTATAAGCTTGTTGAAGTTCTATGGTTTTTGTTTTGATAGCAAGTTTTATGGTTTTATGGAGGTAAATAGGTCAATATTTTATTTTGATATTGATTTTGCTCTGGAACAAAAACATTTCTAAATTCATGTAGGTATGTATTCTAAGTTTAACTCTAAAGTCCTCTATTTTTGTCTGTACTTGTATATGTGTGTGTGTTTGACCTGATGACCAGGGAATCCATTTCTTTATAAAATTACTGACTCACGTCTTCAATAATTATTCTCTTATTAGTATGTTAAAATTTTATAGGAATTAAGATTTATTTCTGAAATATTAAGCCAATCTATGTTATTGATTACTGTGTGATGACAACATTATTTTATCTGTATTTTTCTGAGGAAAAGCTGCCTCCTTTACTTCCCGTTAGGTAATATAACTCAGCACAGAGAGTAAAGTGGAAATTTTTTCCTACTCAGTGTATTTATCAATCTCTTTTCTAATACATAGGTATCATTTCTGTTCAGTTCCATTCAGGTGAAAACCAAATCAGAACAAAACGACCCCCAAAAATCATTCTGCAATGAATCAATTGGCCTTCCTTTACCTCAATTCCATCAGTCCATAGACAGGAATGTGCCCTGGTTATTTCATTTTTGTTGTTTTACCACCCCAAACTGAAGCAAGTGAATATACAGAAAAAGAAGTCAAGAGACATAATAAGGGACAACTGGGTGGCTTAGATGCTAAGTGTCTGACTTTGGTTCAGGTCATAATCTCACAGTTCATGAATTCAAGCCCCACATCGGGCTTGGGCTCTCTGCTGTCAGCACAGAGCTCACTTTGGATCCGAATTCTCTCTCTTTCTCTGCCTCTCCCCATTTGTGCTTGCTCTCCTTCTCTGTTAAAAGTTAATAAACATTTTTAAAAAGATGTAATTGAAAAAGGGAGTCAATATATATTTTTTCTGTATTAGGTATGTATGCATATATTTATGTTTATATAAATATTTATAAATTTGTACACTTATCTGTTTATATGTTATATATAAATAACTATATGTATAAGATATATAATTGTAAAAGTTCTATTGCATTATATATATATATATATAATGTATACTTGTTATGGATCTGTACCATCCTCTTTTTCTCTTTTCTCTCATTTTTACTCAATTACTAAATTATATAACTCAATTAGGTAAGAAATTCATAAAAAAATTAAATTTCACAGTAAAAGTAGGTGATTGCCTCAAAGAGAAAACATAAGAAAAATGTACAGAAAAACATTTCCCCTCCTTCTGTTTCCATCAGATATTATAAATGTTGTAACCAACAAATCCAGAAAGAGAATCCTGGAGTGAATGACAAATGGCTTCTTCTCCCAGAAACAGTAAATTTGTGTCAAAATGAATCACTTTACAGCCCCTACATAAAATTTTGTATTTTCCCCAGAATTGGGAGATTTTGATATGCTCATTTGTATTGTAAATCAAATTTTGGTCATCTGATCACCTCTTGGGTTAAGCTATTTCCCTGGCTGTAAGAGTTTGACATGTTTCAGATTCTTTAGCCCCATAGATAGTGTTTTAACTGTGGTCTCAGTTGTGCCACAGATAGAAGGGTCAACACCCACTAGCTTCATAATTTAATGTCTCGGTGTACTCTAGGGTGTATTTCTTCCCTCGAATATTGTTTCTTTGATTGTTTTAACAGAATCGATGTCTTTTCCTTGGGTTCATCTATCACAAAACAATTTACAGTGCTTCACAAAACCCCACTACCTTGAAAAGAATGCATTTATGTTTTCCTGGCTCAGAGAGAATGACTCGGGTAGTACCATATCCCTGAGGCCTTGTTCTTTAGGTTCTTTCTGTTTAAAGAAAACACATTTAGGTCACATACTGAAAAAGGAACTAAGTTTAGATAGCTGTGAGAACTGGTAAAAAAAAATTGCTTGACAAGCAAGCTTTCTTAGCAAAAGTTTGCTGAACTTAAAGTTTAAAGAGCCTACAGCCTTACATTATTTAAAATTGCAGAAAATTTTAAATTAGTGTTAAAGAAAATAACTACAACATTTGGTTAATAAAATAATCAGATATTGTTACGCTTTTCTGCCCATGTCAATGATATTTTTCCACCTTGATTCTAAAGCGAAATGAAATACATTGTTTTCATCCCTTGGACAATTTTAATTGTGTTTAGCATGTAATTATACACCCGACATGCACTACTTCGTCTATAGCATAAGAATGCATTAATACACAGAACTTCAGGGAATATTTCTTTTACTACTAACATTTTGCAAGGCCATCGTTATACAGTATAGTGGGCTTTTTCCAGGCACTTTGTAAATTGTTTTATGATAAGTCGAAGCTAATTTAAAAATATATTCTGTTCCCTATATGTTTCTAGGTTAGGCTTTGCCATAAGAGAAATTTGTGCTGGATTAGAAAGGGAGAAGTAAAGCAGTATCCAGTCTCCCTGATGATCAGCATCAAGCTACAGGCATCTCACTGTGAACTCCTTGCTCACAGTGCAGACCCCCGGATCACAAGCCCTTCTACTCTGCAAGACCTCCTCCTTCAGTCTGAATCCTAGCCTACACATGGGTGTGGGTCTGTGAAAAGGGGCATATTTTTCTTGCAGATCATATCACCTGGTTGGGGGGGGGAGAGGGCAGAGGTGAAGTCTGGTATATCCTTACAGGTTTTACTTTGACCCCAATCTGTTCCAAATTTTCTCCATTTTGGATGGAGCTTTTAATCCTGTACCTGTCCTGTTGACATACAATGACTTCAGACAATAGTCTTCTACAGGCTTCTCCTCCAGGTGCTCTTTGTTGTCCTTAATTAGTGTCTTTTCCCACATCTGCTAAGTGTTTCTTTCCAAGATACTACTTTCTAACTATTCCAAGAATTGCATTAAGATTTAAGTCCAATAATATACTTTTAATTCCACTTCAATCTCAGTGGTTGTGTTTTTCTGATCTAACCAGACTATCACATTTGGTGTCAAGAAAGGGAAACTGAGACAGAGGCAATCCTAGTTGTTCATTAAACCTCTTTTCTCATCTTTCCCTAGCCCAAAGTTAAATTATATTCCTTAGACTTCTCTTTAGTTTGGTGGGGACATGTTTGTCTAATCCTTTAAAATTTCTGTATTATTCGGGGTGTCTGGGTGGCTCAGTCAGTTCTGTCTGACTCTTGATTTTGGCTCAGGTCGTGATCCCAGGGTTGTGGGATTGAGCCTCACATCAGGCTCTGTACTGAGTATGAAGCCTGCTTAAGATTCTTTTCTCTCCCTTTGCACCTCGTCCCTGCTTGTACTTTCCCTCACCCCTCTGCCCCCAATCTGTATTATTTATTTTCTAATTCTCTCTCCTTACTCTTCTAATTGCTGAATGTAAAATGTCCTGGGAAGAGTTCTGAAGACCATAAGGGAGCCTGGATCAGTAAAAGAAAGGAGACCAGGTCCCTGAGTGATGACACAGGATAGAGTATTCCTTCTATTCAATGCATGTCGTCCTATGGCATAAGTGAGAAATAAGCTTTATTTAGATAAAGCCCTTTCCTGTGACATACGTGTAAAATTAACCTTATTTGAATACAGTTTTGCAATTTCAGAGTTATTTGTAAAAGCAATTAACCTATTCTCACTAAGAGGCTTGGAATAAAAGAGAAAGAACACAGATGACAGATATACATTTTTAAGTTACTTTTGAAGTTGAGCACATAGATAAACTTCTACAAGGGAGTGGGAAGAAACAGGGAATTATAGAACTAAGAGAATTTCCCAATTAGTTGGCCCAAACCAAGGGACAAGTGTCTGCACATGTCCCCTCAGCCCGCGTGGTGGCTCTGAGTTGGTTGGAGTTCTTGGCGTCTCAGGGCAGACCTACTAGTCAGGCATCCCGCAGGTCACAATAAATGCCACCGCCAATTTTATGTGCACCATGGTATGGAAAAGATTAAGAAGAAGCACCAATGAAGGGAAGTATCTACATTCAGTAAACAGAAAAAGAAAGATAAACCAAAAATAAAGGCAGAAATGCAATACTTTTTGATGTTGAAAGAGAGACAAAAAGTTCCCAAATGAAAGTTTCCAGGTGAGGAGAAAAATAAGATAAGTCTTATAAGTTTTTAAATTAAATAATTTGATTTGAAATTGAATAGCAAAAAAAAAAAGTTGTTTGAAGAAACCCTATGACATATTTTCAAAGTTGTAGGTGAAAATTTCTTGGGTTATAAAAATCAAAATATTAATGTGTGAACATAAGCAATTAGCTGGAATTTAAATGGAGAGACAGCTAAGCAGACACATTGGATTCTTTAAAAATATATATTTGACTAGATAATTATATATTCATATCTATATTCATAAATATACCCATATCCTTAATAAATGGAAATTAGGAAATTTCATAAGCAGACTTAAAATTATAATTAATTGCTAAAGAGATTGACAGGAATGTAGAAAATCATAAAATCTTTCAAAAAATAAAAATAAAAACGTATTTAACCATAATGAAAATAAGGTTAGCAGCACTAGATGTTAGATGAGTTTAATCTCTTCAAAGCTATATAAGGGTACATAAAGATATTTTAGGCTTTCCTGTTATGATCCCTTTTTTAAGAGGATTGATAGCTGATAGAACACCACAGCAAAAATTTTCAAAAGTGAATGAAGACATGGGCTCTAAAATACAGGCAAAGCATAAATGCTATAGTTAACCTTTTTTAAAAAATGTTGATTTGATATGTAAAAACCATTAAAAAAAATAAAATTCCAGGGGCGCCTGGGTGGCTCAGTCGGTTAAGCATCCTGCTTCGGCTCAGGTCATGATCTCATGGTTCATGGGTTTGAGCCCTGAGTAGGGCTCTGTGCTGACAGCTAGCTCAGGGCCTGGCGCCTGTCTTCAGATCCTGTGACTCCTTCTCTCTCTGACCCTCCCCTGCTTGTGCTATCTCTCTCTGTCTCTCAAAAATAAAGTAAAAACATTAAAAACATTTTTTAAATAAATTAAATTAAATTCCAGAATAAGAAGGGTTATAGTAAAGGAAAAGGATCTGAATTAGGAAATAAAAGCAAGGGAAAGATTTCTTTCTATGTGGGAGTAGAAAATTTTAGGTACTGAGTTATAAATACTAAGTGAGTCTGTGTATATTTGAAAGAACAGTATTTGCAGAAAATATGTATTAACCAAGAATACAATCAACCAAGAACCAAGAAACTATAATAAATAATACAGTAGTATTGATAAGGTTATTATATATAACAAAAACTTAAAATCAATAGAATTTGTCTACAGAAATAAGCAACTAAGAAGAATAATAGAAAATGCAATACAATTTATTATAGGAACAAAAAGTACAAACAATTAGAATTGCTTTCTAAACTAAGACAAAACTATCACGAACCTGGATTGAATTACTAACACTATACATATGATAACTTTGATTTTAAAAATACATATACTCCAAACAATTCAACTCGATTCTAGCAATATTATATAATAAGATCTAAATGAAAAAAATATATGTAGAAGAATTAAACTTCACAATTAAGTCCTGCAATTTTTAAAACAAAATACAAGGTAGAATTCAGCCTAACAGATTTAAAGTCTTATCTTTAAAAGCCATAATAATAAAAAATATTGTATTGGGACTAAAAGATAAAACAAAATAGTACAGAAACTGACCCACATATTAAAAAAATTAAAACTTATATGTTGCATAAGAAATCAGTGGGGGCAATAATTACAATGCTGAATAATGAGATCACTACATAGAGAAAAATGAAACATCAGTACTAAATTCCCAATATCATAAACCTAAATGATAATGCAATTGTGAATGACATACCAAAAAATTAATAGAAAAATTTTCTAGCCCTAGAGTTGGAAAAATATTTCTTGTAATGATACCCCTGAAGCACAGCAATAAGGAAAAAGTAAAGGTCCTGTGTTTTGTGAAGAATAACACAAACAAAATTAATTGATGAATTATCAATCCTATGATTCATCTGCAATGCTTAAAGACCACAAAGCAATAATCCCATAAGTTCATAATAAATGCTGAAAGAAGAGAATGTGTTTGTGGGAGATGGAGACAGTATGGAAGATAAAAGAAACTCAAGGCAACAAGAAAAATGTAGAAAACAAATGAAAAATGGATAAAATATACATACTGACAATTTACAGATAAAATTTGAACTAAATAATGAGTATAATAAGAAAATGCTCAACTGTATCATAATCATAGAAATGTATCCCTAGCAGATTGGATCACATTAACACTCTTAGGACCCAGGCAAGATAGTCAAGAGGTGACCTTTCTTTAGACCCTGTGTACTAGGGGACCCTACTTATTATTATAAATACAATATATATATAATCTTATAATTCTGTTTTGTGTTTATTGTATTTCTTAATTATTCATCCTTTGTATGAGACCCATAAGTGCTGCAGGGATTTGTGTCTGGTCACAGGTCAATAAGCTAAGTCATGGGGGTAGGTTCTAAAGATGATCAGCAAGATAGTGACCACAGAGAAAGTGATTCATTTCTTCCAGCAATGGGAAAGGTGGTAGTTCTATGGAAAAAGAAGGTTCAGCAAAACTCAGGTCTTCAGGCCCAAGCCTGAAGCTTTAGTAGATCCTATACACATTGCTATGCTGAGTTTTAAGGACTACTTCTTCCCAATTAATGCCAGAACCTAAATGTAGGAGATTTTGAGAGATTTTTTTTTTTAAAGTTTATTTATTTTGAGAAAGAGAGAGAGAGCATGGGCAGGATGGCAGGGGCAGAGAGAGAGAGAGGAAGAGAGAAAGAATCCCAAGCAGGCTCCAAGGATGCCAGCACAGAGCCTGATGCAGGTCTCAAAGCCACAGCTGGAGACCACGAAGCCAAGAGATCATGACCTGAGATGAAACCAAGAAACAGGCACTTAACCGACTGGGCTACCCAGGCACCCCACGAGATTTTTAATTCAACTTGCATTTGAATGTAGCCTCATGTAAGATTGATTTGGGTTTGTTTTTATTTTTTAGAAAATTCAAACTTCACTCAAATTCTGTGGGCCATTCAAGGAATAAATTGTAGGAAAAGAATAAGCTCAAGAGAGAATACATAAAATTAAAGCTGCTATATTAAACTTATTAAGAAAATATTCACAAAAGTGAGAGACATATGACTATGCTATAAAACCTAGCGAGTCAGACTAGGAGGTGAAAACTATGAAGTAATGAAAGAAAATTATTAATATAAAAGAATAGTGATTAATTTGGGAGGATAAGAGGGAGTTGGGTTTGTGAAAGATCACACAGCAGGCTGTGGGGAGATGGCTTTTTTTAAAAACTCGGTGTTGGTGACAAGTATATTCTCCTTAAAGTCTATATTGTTTTGCATGATTTTTTAAATCTTATTTTTATAATAAATAAGTTTCAATAAGGGGAATAAAAAGAGCCTATGAGTGCATTTATTACTCAGAATCCACCAGCCAGCATTTGGTTCAGGCAGGACCAATGCTCTAAACATTCTTTCCTATATATGATATGTTTTAGGTCCTAGGAAACCCTTCTCCAAAACTCTTGCCCTTTGTCTTTCAAACACATTTGATCATTTCAAAATACCAGTAAATTCTGTTCTTTGATATCGAACCTAGAGAAAAACTTGAAAACATGCATGAAAGAAAGCAGGAAAATTATATTCACTTCAACATATTTTTTACATATTTGTGGCACATATTCTATGTTTATCAGCAAACTATATGGAATAATAGGTTTTTAAAAGGTCAGAAGATCTGGAGGATATATTGTTGAGCACCCAAGATGAATTATAGCTGGATATCATGTTTGGCCACATGTGTACATCTTTATGTGTATAGAAAAATAAATCTACAATGGTACATTCCAAATGGTGTCTAATCAAAGGTCTATAACTTTACTTTTAATGCTTATTTTCTTAGAATGAAGAAGAATTTAAGGGTTACTTGTGAAGTGAGATAAATTTTAAAATGTAATACAATCACAATAAGAATTCCAGCAGGCTTTTATGGTTCCCCAAATTTAATTTAAAAAGAAAATTCATGAGAATATTTAAAAATGTAAAATAAGAGTTAACACATATGTGTAGGTTGTCAAGCTTCCCAAACACTACATATATATTAATTCAATGTTTATAACAACATTATGTGATAATACCATTTTATTCTCATTTGAGAGAATCTGAAAATAGATTATTTAACTTGCATAAAGTTACATAGTTAACAAATGGTAGAGTAAGAATTTAAACTAACTCTGGATTCATAATCTGTGATCTGAATCAGAATTCACTACTTGATTTTTGTAAGGACTCATATTATTTCAGATGTTAATTCTTCACTGTGTGATACTAATCCAAAGTAGACAAGTGGACCAGTATATATCCATGTATATGCCTATGTATGTGATTTTAGTTTACGATAAATGTATCATTTCCCATTTGTTATGCTAAAAATACTCTTTGTTTTATAAATATGTCTAATTTAATTTTTTAGAAAAATGCTCTAATGTTATCATGATAAATTAGTACTTATTTAGAAAAAACTGTATATCATACCCCATTCCCCAAATAAATTCCCAATGGATATAAAAATTAAATTCTGGGTTAGAAAAATGTCATAAAGTCACACATTAAATGAAAACACAAAGAAATTAAATAATATTTTTTAATTTATAAATTCATCAGAAACAAAACACATCCTTAAAAAGATAAAGGAGGAGTGGTGACCATAAAGGTGACCATATTGTCAATTTTTCTGTAAGTAAATATTTAAAATACTTTTGTCTGAAACTATTTGAAACGGTGTTAAGTAGAGAAACTGAGCAAAGTTTCTTCTTAATTATACCTCTATTACCTCTATTATGTCTGACTAATTATTAGCAATTATTTTTCTTAAAATTTTTAATGTTTATTTATTTTTGACACAGAAAGAGACAGAGTGCAAACAAGGGAGGGGCAGAGAGAGAGCGAGACACAGAATCCGAAGACAGGCTCCAGGCTCTGAGTTGTCAGCACAAAGCCCAATGTGGGGCTCGAACCCATGAACCGCGAGGTCATGACCTGAGCAGAAGTCAGATTCTTAACTGACTGAGCCACCCAGGCACCCCTCCATTATTATTATTATTATACTTATTATTAATTATCTCAGTATGGATGTATATTTAATTTTTTTCATTGTAGCATTTGCAATTAAAACTGATTAATCAAAAAATTAACCCCATACTTTCTGATAACTATATTTATTATATGCCAACTTTATTCTGTATTGGTACCTCCATTTTTCCCTGAAAGTTACAAAATAAGCCCATGTCCATGTAAATTTAAAATCTAACTTTCCAAAATGTCTTATGCTAATAGTAATTTATTTAAGATTCTTCAATCTTTTAAAATATTAATGTCTCTCTGCTTTCTGAAGGTAACTCATGACATTTTATAAAATTTAACTCTGCACTAAATATTTTAAAAAAGGTTTACTCATAGCCATTGATTGCATTTCTGGCAATTTAGTACCCTATGTTATTCTTAAAATGTTTAGAATGGAGTCACCTGTGTGGCTCAGTCACATGAGCATCTTATTCTTGATTTCAGCTCAGGTCATCGAGAGATCTAGCCCCACATTCCGCTTTGTGCTGACAGCATGGAGACTGCTTGATATTCTCTCCCTCTCTCTCTGCCTCTTCCTCTACTTGTACCTTGTACATGGTCTCTCTCTCTCTCTCTCTCTCTCTCTCTCTCAAAATAAATAAATAAACCTTAAAAATGTTTAGAATGCCTCTTCTTGCTTTACAGTATCAAGTTAAATAAGATTCTATAAACATTGGCAGTGTCTTATAAGCAGTACTCTATCAGTTGTTTACATTAAAACTGCCCATAGTTAAATTCATGCTGATGAAAGTTTTCAAATCAAATATGCAATGGGTGCATAGCCTGACATCAAGAATACCTATTGGCTGCCTAATCTGCACAAAGGAGTAGAAGACTGAATAAAAAAACACATGTTTTGGGTTTGTCATCTCTAGATGACAAGGTATCATCTTGTACATGAGCAGATAATCTCTAATTTTAAACAAACAAAAAAAGAAACATAGGCCAAAAATAAAACAAAACAAAACAAAAATCCTAGAAAAATAGATTCGGGGAAAACTAAGAACAGGAAACCTTATGAAGAACGTAACTTAAGGCTAAACTTATCTGTATGTTTATCTTTGTTTCTTATTGTATTTTACCTGTATCTTATCTTTTGAAATTAAACAATAAGTTTTAGTAAATGCAAAATTTTTAATATTTTATAATTTTTAATATTCTGATATTTCACAAATAATCCACGTTAGAGGATATAGTAGTTTACATTAATCTTTCAGAAAAAATAATGTCATGAAAAAATAACTTGAATATATATATTCTTCAAAGGAAGTTTAGACATAATGACTATTGAAGAACTATGCATTTGAATTTAATACTTAGGCTTCTTAATAAAAATAATTCTTAAACAATTTCAATATACATTATATTTCAGAAAGGCTGTTAATTTATTTTGCCTCATTTGAACCTGAAAACAAGCTTGGGAAGTATGCCAAATGAAAGTTTTATTATTTGTATTTCCTCAAATTCAACAAACCAAGTTTCAAATATTTCATTTAAAATAGTAGAGATATACATACCAGGACAAAACTACATGAAGAAGAAATGTTCTGAAGGAGAAATAATAAAAAGTGAATAATGAAACAAAATTTCCAAAATTTTGACCAAAATTTGAATCAAAAATTAATTTTTGTGTATGTCAAGAGTGAGACAAAATTTAGCAGAACCCCCAACTTTGTATTAACTTAAAGTTTTATAAATTTAAAAAACATTCAGGTTTTTGTGTCTATGCTATCTTTTTGCAATTTTCCAAGCAATTTCCTTTTCATCATTTTCTTGACATGTAAGTTATTTCCCAAAAAAAAAGAAAACCTTTTTGCCAAATAAAAGCTGTTTTTCCTGCCAAAAGAAAATTAAAATCCTGAAAACAATTTGAAAATCTGAATTGAAATAGAATATACATTTCCATTCTTTACATTAGAAATCCAATATGATTCTCTCTCGTATACTTTACTTCTCTCACATACTGACCTTAGAGGATCTCCACGTCTTATGTTCTCAATTAAGCGGGGAGGGATATTTTTACATGTTCAGTGTCTACATGACAGACATTGACTACAATGTTCATATCCGTCTCCACAAGTTTTTTTATTACCTCATTTTATTTCTTGTAATTTGACTTATTTAAATATATATATTCTATAAAGTATCATTGCTTGTTGTGTTCTTTGAATTGCTTAAAATAAATGTAATTTTAAACTCTGAAATATATAATTATAGAGATTTGAGAGATCATGCTTTTTACAGTAAATCTATATTGTATATAAAGTAAATCTATATTGAATCTGTAATTGCTTAAATCCTCCTTAGTGTGATGTTAATAAATCATTACTTTAAAATAAATACCCAAACTTCAGAATTTTAAGAGATATATTCAATCTAATTCAACAAATAATAAGCATCAACTATGTACCTGGTACTGTGCTAGTTACTAAATATACAGAGAAGCTTCCATCATGATAACATCAATAGTCCTTTTTATAAAAAAAAAGGTTCAGCCTCAGCTATGATGTCTGGGAATTAAGGTACAAACTGGTTAAAATTATCTTTATAGATACTGGTGTTCAACTAAATAACTCTATATTACCAAAGGAGCCTTAGTATTGTTCATTCCTTTGGCAACATGTATTCTAGAATACTATTAAATTGGCAACTCTAAGACTTTGGTCCTCAGGCAAGTCACTTAACACTTTTGTTCCTAGGTTCCATCATCTAGGTAATGAGGCTTTCATTCCAGGTGAACATTCAATAGACAGTGTATCTCTGTCTCCACTGCTAAAAGAATGAGTAGTTTCCTTAGCATCAAACAAACTGATTTTTACATGGATTCTTAAAAAATAAAAACCATAAGTTCAATAGTACTAAGTGCCCCCGTCAGTTGAGTACTCATCAGTTATTATTAGTTTTAAGAAATGGTTCTGGAGACGCCTGGGTAGCTCAGTCATTTGAACATCCGACTTCAGCTCAGGTCATGCATGATCTCACAGTTGCATTCAAGCCCCACATTGGGCTCTTGCTGACAGCTGGGAGCCTGGAGCTTGCTTTGGATTCTGTGTGTGTGTGTCTCTCTCTCTCTGCCCCTTCCTGCTCACACTATGTCTCTTAAATATGAATAAACGTTTAAAAAAATAAAATAAAAAAGAAATGGTTCTGAGTGAAAATTCAAATTGTTTTTCTTGGGTAATCATATAGATGACCTTATAAAAGGAATGATACATCATGACATTTCATACTCTTCCTCAAATGTTCATTTCCTTTATTAATTTTGGTATGTTACCACTTAGATTTTATTATAGGCAACTGATCATTGGTCAACATTTCTATAGGGCAATGTATTTAACTAGAACAGTCATTTGTAAAATTATCTTACAAAGAGAAAGTAAAATACATTGAAGGATAAATTTCATATTTAAAAATTCTAAATTTAACTCCAAAGTGCTTTTTTGGCATATCTTAAATTATTTTCCTCCTTTTTGCTTAATGCTTTCACTGAAATACCCATTGATCAAAGTATCTGTAAATATTAGTGAAGTAATCTTTAAGGAATGTTGCCATATTTTTCAACAATTTTGAAGACTTTTTTCTGAATAAGTTTGTATCCTTTGGAGCAACTTTTTTCTTATTTTCCATGTTAAATTTGTACCTTCAAGAATTCTGCCTATGAAGAATTATATTGTGTACTTTTATGCCCCTTGCAGATTCATAAGGATTTAAGCAACTTATTAACCTATAGCTCTCATGTTCTACCCTTTACTCTCATAATAAAAATTTTAGCTTATGGCTTTGTTCCTTGAAAAGTCAGTTTTTCAAAACTGTTATATTCAATAGAGAACACATGTTTGAAGTTATATATCAAAAATTCCCCAAATGTAAGAAGTGGTGGTCAGTGTTCACATAGGAAGAAAAAGTTAATTAAAACATTACAAATATTGTCAATGCTATGTAATCTAATGGATTAAAACATACCAGATTTTATTGCTCTGAATTTGCAAGCTACTTTTAAGATTTTTAAAACAAGGTAAAAAAATATATTTGATTTTTCTAACATTTGAATCCATTTTCTGAGTAAAGTTATTATATCACCTGATGAACATTAGTAGGCATATTTTCTCATTTACCTATTTCAAGCACATATATAAATGTTACTAAATTGAAATATATACACTATTACATCTTATCAGCAAAATGAATATGTTACATTACATTTATCAAAATTTTGTTTTAGAAATTATTTTATAAGAAATAAAATTTTAGCAATAAAAGTATTTTAGTGACAACATTTTATAATAAAATAATAATGTACCAATACATTCAAAGTTTCTCCTCTGAGGTACAAAGCATGAAAATGTACTCTGCTAGGCAGGAAAAGAATAGGATTCTACTTAGAGAAGCACTAGTTGGTTGCCTTGCAAAAATTTCTTTTTTTAAAAATTAAGATATAATTGACATATAACATTGTTTTAGTTTTAGGTATATAAAATAATTATATAATTATATATAATTATAAAGTTCTTGATATACAACATATATATATTGCAATTCATTATCAGAATTCACACAAATAAGCAATCATCATCAGGCTTTAAAATTTTTATTTTATTTATTTTTATATTTTTATTTATTTTTGAGAGAGAGAGAGAAAATGAGTAGGGGTGGAGCAGAGAGAGAGGGAGACACAGAATCTGAAGCAGGATCCAGGCTCTGAGCTGTCAGCACAGAGCCTGATGCAAGGCTCAAACTCATGATACGAGATAATGACCTGAGCTTAAGTCAGATGCTTAACCTGCTGAGCCATCATCAGGCTTCAAAAACAAATTTAGAAGTGAAGCTACTATATATTATGACCATTGTTAGAGCCTAATCTTACACAATTTGTAGTTCCACTTCAAGGAAAATAATTCAAATTAAGCATAGAGCATCACAGAAGCAGCCCCTGTAAGTGAAAGTCCCTGAAACTTAAACTTCATTAACTTCTTAAACATTTAATGAGAAGAATGGAGGTAGATTAGAAGGAATTAGATGAAGATGGATACAATGGAACAGACAAAAATGTGTCCCAGGATCCTGTGGCTGAAGGCAGTATAATGTGTTCAAGGAACTAAAAAAAAAAAAAAAAAAAATCTGTGTGGCTGGAGTAAGAAAAGCTTGGGAGAATGTGAGCATTAATTTAGATAAAGGTTATAAAAGTGTTTTATAAGCTGCCAAAAAAGTAGACAAATACTGCAAATAATTATACATTTGATATTGCCAAGACATTGAGCAAGGGGAAGCATGGTTAGGGAAGATGTCTGTGGGGTAGAGACGGTATAAGAAATGTAAGGCTCTGTAGGCCAGTTAATGAAGTTCTTTTTATACTGTAAAGCAAATGTAACTTTCTGAAAGCTTCAAATTGGGTAGTTAGGGCAATGAATAAAAGAAGATTTGTACCGCATCAAAATTACTATGGCTGTCTCTATAGCATGCTTAAGAGAAGAGTAAGAGTCAAAGTTGGAACAAAACAGGCAGATATGGTGATTTAGACTGGGTGGTTACTGGGAAATATAGAGCATGTGTACTGATCTGAGAGATATTTAGAAGGGAATATCTATAAGAAATTTAAGAGGTCAATAAATGTATTGAATCCTGGATTTTCTACTTACTTAACTGGACAAGGGATGAATCCGGAAAACATGTATAGAAGGAAAATAAATTCAATATTGCTTCTTTAGTATAGGTAGTTTTCAGAGATCCTAAGAGGTAAGCCAAGTAGATAACTGAGAGGTCTAGATCCTCACAGTCTAATCAGTACACAAAATTAATAATTTAGTCTCACTAGCCATATTTCACGTCCTTGACAGCTACATGTAGCTAGTGGATACTGTTTTAGCCAGTAGAGATACAGAACAATTCCACAATAGTGGAATATTCTGTAGAGCTAGACTGATCTAGATAAAAATTCAGTGTGTGGTTTGTCTGCAGAGAAGTGTAAATACAGATATTAGATGAAGATTAACAGGCTAAGCTGCAACTTGCAGAATCCCATCTTCAAATGAGAGGAAGAAAATGTGTAGACATATAATTACAAAGGCCAGGAAAAGTTGGCATCATAAACCTAACGGAAGAGAAAACTTTAAAATACAAGAAATTGTAAACAGGTTTGAGTGCTGTTGAGAAGCTAAAATGAGAGAGACTTTTTTGACTCTTGGTTACCTTACAGAGAGAGGGTTTAGTAACAGAGGTCTTTGGAACAATTAGTGAGACTTCCACTTTCAGGAGGGCGTTAATGGTGAAGGCTGGAAAGGAGTGGTTTGAAGAGCCAATGGGAGGTGAGGGAGGGAAACTCCTTGAATGTTTGGCTGTGAAGGAGACAGAGTGTAGTAGTTTCAAGGCCACCAGAGGTCGAGTGGGAGACTGACCTATATTTTTTAAAATTTTTAGAAAAAATAAAATAAATTTAACTTGAAGAAAAATGATCTTGTTGAGAAAAAAGACAGATAAATAGGAGTGAGGAGGAGTAATCTACAGTATAGACTCTTGAGGAAAGGGAAGAGAAATAAAACAAAGCAAAGAAAATGAAAGATTATCTTGATATAGATTGGTATGATTCACCAGAGTTCCTGTGATTTAAACACCATTTGAGTCACCTTTGGATTCATTGGTTTTGTTTTGGTTTTTCTCTCATGAAGCAATCTGAACATCTGGTTTCTAATCACACAAAATATGTTTACTTACAGGTGTTTCCCTCACCATGCTAGCCTGTTGTTTATATTTGTTTTTCCATAATAACTTCACCTAAATGAGCCAATGAAGTTCAGTTAATCCATGTGAGACTCCTCTGTATTTCTCCCATACGGCAGTTACTTACCAAATGTTTCCCTCAGAGAGGGAAAGAAACATTGTTAATGAGTTAAATTTAATAACTCCCTGGTCAGATTTGCGTTGTAGACCATTTCTTCTTCAGGTAGAGAAAATTTCTAAGCCAAGGGAAGACTAAGTTACGGAGAATGACAGTAGGTGACAGCAGTAAGCAAGAAAAGAAGTGACAACAGCCATTGTAATCAGAAATGAGAATGAGAAACAGCAAAACAATGAACAAAAACAGACCAGGAAACAGAATTATTTAGAACAGAAAGAATTCCATTGGCTTCCTGTCTTATTTTTTAATAATTTAGTCTACGATTTAATAACAAGATTACAGTATATATTAGTTCCATCTAGTGTTTGTATTAGAGATACATATATATCTAAATATTGAACAGATACAGATATATATCTAAATATTGAATAGATATAGATTATCTATATGCTTATAATTATATAATGTATTAATTTAATTTGTATAAAATGTGCACACCAAATTCTCATTTCATGAATATTCAGTATTTTTAATTATATTTTTTGCCTATAATGGTAACTCTATATAGAGTTTCAATTTTTTCAAATATATTCAAAGATTGAAATGTGGACAAAGTACACAAACTTCAGTTAAAAAGTACAAAATATTTCAGAAACTTGGAGTAATTAGCCCAGCTAAGTAGTAGCTATTATATATAGATAAAGCTTGGGTTGGTTACATTTAAGAACATATTGAGTACAAATTATAGACAGGAGTAGAAAATCAATCAAATCATAGTTTAAAATAATGAGAATTTAATCATCTTAAATGTATACATAGATCTCAGCATGCTGTGTTTACCTGAAATGGAAACCTATGTCACTTCTAGGGTTTGGATGGGATTTAAATTATTTCTTTGTTATTTTTGTGTTTTCCTAACCATAAAGTTTAGTTGATTCTTCCTTTAGCTTTGAGTTTATACATACAACTAAATGTCTCCATTGACGGCCTCAAAATACTACAAATACCACAAAATATCACAAATGGAACCAATAATTTTCACAACAATATATATATATTTTCTATTTCTTGTCTTGGCTAATCTCTTCAGAATGTACTCAGTCACTCCATTTAAAAACTTGGATACTATCCTGATTTCACCTTCATCTTTTTTCTACTCTTGTATTCAGTTCTGAGTCACCTAAAATTTCTGTTCTATGATATTCTTGTTCTATTCCACTCCACTTGACAATATTCCCTTTAACAACAACAGCAACAACAACAGTATAAAAGAGAGGGGCCCCTAGGTGGCTCACTTATTTGTGTATCTGAATCTTGATTTCTGCACAGGTCATAATTTCACGGTTCACAGGATTGAGCTCGGTGTGGGGTTCTCTGCTGAGGATGCGGAGCCTGCTTGGGATTCTGTCTTTCTCTCTGTCTGCCCCTCCCCCACTTGCTTGTGTGTGTGTGTGCATTCTCTCAAAATAAATAAATAAACTTTAAAAAAAAGAGAGAACTGGAAGCTCAGTTCAGTTTGTATAAAATGTATTTCCACTATTTTTGCAGCCACAGCCTCCAGCATGCTTTGAATCTTGTGTGCTCAGAAACGGAGTCTATCCCGAATCCTACTCAGTTTTTGTTCATTCTCATCTCAGGCATTGTCATACCAAAATAGTTATGCTTTTGGAATTTTCATGAAGGAGTAACTCCCAGGTTAGTTCTTAACTGGAAATGTCACCCAATTTCATGACCTTTGTCACATTATCTCCTAAGCTTCAATTTCTGAGATTTTGTTAAATAATTCCTTCATGCCCACCACATTTTTAGCCTCTGTTTTTATTCTTCAAAAGTTAGCCTAGATATTTCAAAAATATATTGGTGCCAGTCAAGAATAGAGTTACAAAATAAAACCAAAAAACTCAACTGAATTATTGGAATCATTGATTGCATTAATTCAGAAAAGTGTGTAGGAAGTGACCCAACATTACTATTGAAACCAAGATTTTTCTACTGTTTGCATTTCCCTTTTAAACTTTATTTCCTGTCATTCAACCTCATTCTCCCACCATGATAAAGATAGTCTACATTACTGCAGAAACATTTTTGTAGAATCCTGAGTTTATATTCCAAGAACATTACAAAATGTTTATTTCTCATCATCCATGCTTAGAAATAAGCTGATGGCTGGATGACTCAGTTGGTTACGCATCTGACTCCTGATTTCAGCTTAGGTCATTATCTCACAGCTTGTGAGACGGAGTCCTGTATGGGGCTCTGCACTGGTAGCGTGTAGCCTACTAGCAATTAGTGCTCGCTCACTCTCCCTCGCTCTCTCTCTCTCTCTCTCTCTCAAAAATAAATAATTTTTAAAAAAGAAATGTTGGGAATATCTTTGATTCACTGCTTTAGGTCATATGGCCACAATCATATGCTAATTAATAAATCTCCACATGTAAGTTTTGTTACATGAAGAAAGACTGGAAACGGCAATTAGCAACAACTATGGTATTACATAAATAAATTTTTTAACA
Source organism: Suricata suricatta (assembly GCF_006229205.1). NCBI lineage: Eukaryota > Metazoa > Chordata > Mammalia > Carnivora > Herpestidae > Suricata > Suricata suricatta. Next base: position 88,125,628 of record NC_043706.1, on the reverse strand, counting down.
AAAATATGCTCAACATGTTATGTAGTCTTTGATGTTGTAATTATCTTCAGTCAACACTTATATTTAGAAAATGTGTTGTTTGATTCTTTCATTTATGTGTTGTAAACAGAAAGGAAAACTAATCTCTTTCTTCTATTTCCTGGTACATTTAGGTCTACCAGGAAGCAGAAAAAAAAAAGAAAGGAAAAGATCACCTTATTCTTCCATAGCGGCTTGACATAGGTCGAACATGAATGATACTAAAGTTATCATGGCATATGTTTTAAAGATGTGTGCTGAAAAGTCAATTTTAAGTGCTAGCTCCACCACAAACTGAGTATAATTAGCAAATAATAAGGAAAGTATTTAGAGATTATTTTATGCCAAGATTTGCTCTAAACACTTAGGCTATGTGGGAGCTAAGGGTTAACTTGTCTAAGGTGGATCCTCTGCAGGTTGGTCTCCTACAAATTTCCATGGAAACTAACCACTGCTGTAGCTCTTAGGGAGCCAACCCTGAATGAGGTTGAAATGGAGGATCATGATGCTGGCCTGGCACGCGATAGAGGTGCAAACAGAAGGCTTGGAATCCAGCTGCTGATCTACCATGATGGTCCCCACACTGGTATTCCTCCAACCGTGGATGCTGTCCTGGCACATCTAGACTAGAGCCAAGGTTGTGTCCTCTGCAGTGTTATTCAGTCCCAGTTTCTTGTCAGGCCAGGGATGATGGTTTCTTCTCCATGCAGTTTAAATATCCTCACAGCCCAATGCTTACGTCCTCCAGAGAATGGCCACTGGTCCTGCTGTGTGCCTGAGCTCTACCCCAGAATGTAATGGATGACAAGGGATCCACATTCTTGACACAGATTCAGTTTCACTGTTTTTCCAAATAATTACTAGCCCGGATGCGTGTGTTTTCTGGTCATTTATTTGACATTGTAGCTTGATAGCATATTCACAGCTGTTGCTATCATTTTTTCATAATACTTTTCTACATGTAAACTCAACCCAGAATTATAGCTTCCTTCCATGGCTTTGTACAAACTTTCAGCTCTATCCAAAATATCTTTTCCCTTTGTTTAGTAAACACCTATTCCTTAGAAGGCAAATCAGGTGTCATTTTCTCTTTTTGCTTTTCCTTATTTGCCTGACAGAAACATAGGGTGATAAACCCTGTGTTTTGTATCAATTTTGTGATTTCTATATGTTTCTAGAATAGTATAATAAAAGTCATAATTGGAATTATCTGTTTAAAAGTTTTGCCTCTAGGAACAAAATATGGTTTTAAGGGCAGGCAGCATTCATCCTTTTATCCTTATCTCCTGGCAACATGCTTGGACTAGACCAGACATTTGATAAGTGTGTTTAAACTGAAGTCTACATAAAAACATTGCTCAGAATCCAATGTTATGGAAATAACCAAAATATTCAGATAATAAAGTTCAAAGCTACATTTTGAGTGAAAATGATGCCACCATCTGGCTCATCTCAAAGGAAAAGAATTACAAAAACAATCTCTCTGAGTACTGATTACAAAGTCAAAGTATATTTAATAACTGCTTTGGAGAAATAAAACTTTACCAGTAACATTTTCTTAAAATGTCACTCATAATTTCAAAATTGAATTGAGAAACTCAAACAACTACCTGGTTAAATTTCCATAACAGTTGATGGAACATCTGAATATACTGAACAAATGGTCTTACTTAGTCACAATACCTGACCCACTGACCAAAAAAAGCACCTGTCATTCCTGTCACTTGTATCATTTATTTAGTTATGTAGTTGGGTTGTGTTTATTTTGTTTTGTTTTTAAATTGTTAGCTTAATAATATTGACTGACTAAAAAATAGAATTTTTATCCAGTCATTCACCCAACAAAACATCTCCCTGAAATATATGTTGCAATTATTTCATAAGTCACTAATTTATACTATGTAACACATTTTATTTTTCATAAACTATCTTTCTTCTATACCACATTGCATGTTCTTAGGTCACTGATAATTTACAAAGATATTAGACATTTAGATTTCTCATTTTGGAATATAGGTATGGATTCAGGCAAACACATGGAAGTTGTCTTTTATAACTTAGGAATAATTATATAAGTAGATATTCAATGGAAATGCTTCCAGTGTAAGGAAAGCCCAGAGCAGTAGCAAAACCAATAAAGGGAAGGCAGCTGCCCAGTATTCCTGAGGAGCACTTAAACCCAGGTAATACATTCACCAAGCATACTAATTATTCACATTTTCAACAATGGAGAAATTGTTCTTAGACTGAAATTAAAATAAGCACAAGAAAACAAATAAGAGCAAATCTTCATAGAGAAAACTCATTTCTGCTGATTAATTTTGCAATGGGCATGCAAATTCTCAAATGATTTTTTAAACTAAATGTCACATGGTAGATTGTAGTTAAACTGAAACAGTGATCAGCTTTATTACCTAAATCATAGACATCTCTATTCTTCCAAAATATTATCTAAATTGAAAATTTTCTAAAGGAATCTAAAGAGAAAGCAAATATTCTATAGATTTCTTAAAAATAAGAAATGTGGACAAGGAAGCACGTTTCTTTGTTTTTAATGTTTTATTTATTTTTGAGAGAGAAAGAGAGACAGCGTGAGCAGGGGAGGATCAGAGAGAGAGGGAGACAGAATCTGAAACAGTCTCCAGGCTCTGAGCTAGCTGTCAGCACAGAGCCCAACAAGGGCTCCAACTCATAAGCTGTGAGATCATTTCCTGAGCCAAAGTCGGATGCTTAACCAACTGAGCCACCCAGGCACCCTATAATTTATTTGAGAGAGAGAGAGAAAGAGAGAGGATAAGAGGGGGAGAGGCATAGATTGGGAAGAAAGAGAATCCAAAGCAGGCTCTGAGCTGTCAGCACAAAGACCCACATGGGACTCGAACCCATGAACCGTGAGATCATGACCTGAGCCAAAGTCTGACACTCAAGAGACTGAACCACCCAGGTGCCCTGAAGCAAGTCTTTTTTTGTGTATACTTTTCATTATTAGGAAATAAAAGTCATGCCAATCCCACTAAACACTTGTTACACATGAGTTAACACAAAGGATCAGATTGAAATCCAACTCACATAAATATTTCATTCAGTTTCAAACTTTCTTAAGCCTTCAAGTAAATAAGCTGATAAGAGGCATTGGAGATGTAGGAAGAGTTCCAGTACATTCAGTGTGTTTCTCTACATGCACTGGATGTACCCTCTTGCCCAACTTAAAAAGTCAAAGTCTTAAATTGGGGAAATGTGTAATCTCCTCACTTACAGAGTCAGGATCAAATTCAGCTATAAAAAATCCCCAAGTTTTATTCCGATAGATATACAATTTATGTGACATTTTTCAGGGAGCAATGCTTTATGTATCTATAGATTCCTGGCTTGTTTATCATAAGCAATCTTAGATCATGGGCATCCAGAATTCGATATACTTATGGGAGTATGTATTTTACGGTCATAGAGACTTGTTTTGCTGGTGTATTTTCTTAATTTTTTTTTTGCCAGAAATTTAGTTATTACTATGTTCATAAAGAAATTAGATAAAGATCAACTACTGTCTTTTGGTCAAAGTGACCCCCGCCAGCCTCAGGAATGAGAGTAAAATGGATCCCAAGTTTCTTCTTAACATTTTCTTCCCAGTATACACTTAGCAAATGTAGTTTGGAATAAGAGCGAACTGTAACTTTCTCTGGTCACTCACCCGAATTGGACGTTGGATGAGCCCAGAGTAAGAAACTTATCAGTAGAAATTTCAGGGATAATCAGCAGCAGCAAATCACTGGATGCTGATATTAAACTGCTAACTTTAAAGAACCAGCTGCAAATACAGCAAGGAGTAAAATATCTTTCTGTTCACCATGAACTCCTCAAGGATTTAATATGTAAGAGGGGCATGAGAAATATTTATTGAATTGAATTTTTTTATACAGAAACATCCCTTCTTTTTCAAACAAAAAACTTTAATTTACGGATTCATGTTAGCTTCCCTTATAGTCTAATGTAAACCTCTTAAAAGTTTTTAATCACTTTAGCACATGTAAGCTACACATGGCAAGTTTTAGCATTACCAAATTTTATATTTTAGCTCTAATAAACAGTATATCAATTTTTCTTCATGCTTTCAGAAGTATGTTACAAAAATTAATAAGGGTAGTAAAACATACATACTGTATTAAAAAATAGGCACCTAACAGAAATATTTACTTGACTCCTACAATCTTTTATTAAATAACGTATCAGTTGCAATCAGTCATACTTTATACGATTGGTTAAATTTATTTAAAAAATGCTACTGTGGTCATATTTGTTAACATTTTAAACAAATTTGTATAAATTTCCTAAAAATATGTAGGCTCTTTCATAATTTGGCTATTGCTTTGTAGAAACAAAAATGACAAAAAAAACATTAATCAACCCAAATATCTATTTTAAGAAATGAATTTCTTAAAGTTATCTTCTAAAACTAACTATTGGGGCTCCAGGGTGGTTCAGTTGGTTGAGTAACTAACTTCGGTGCAGGTCATGATCTCATAGTTTATGAGTTTGATCCCCGCATCAGGCTCTGTGCATACAGCTCAGAGCCTGGAGCCTGCTTTGGATTCTGTGTCTCCCTCTCTCCCACAATATGTAATAATTTCAGAATAAATAAGTCTTTTAGGAAAGAATTTGCCATGCAAACTTGGGGAAGAAAATGTCTTAAATAATGAAATTTTCACTGTTATTTAATGTTTGTTTTACCTTTTGTTTAGAAATGATTTCCAAAAAAACCAAGAAGAAACTATAAAACAGTAGACTATGGCTTCTATGATTACTAATTTGGCACAATTTTGAGAATTTGTGTTTTTCTTCTTTGAACTAATGTATTGTGGGTTTTTTCAATTGAAGTACAAGTAATGATGTGAAATCTTATAAACATTGAGAGTAGACTTATTTTCATGAATTTAAATGTAATATGAGAATGTTGGAATTGCTGGGGTATATCTGCAACAGAAATTATGATCTTCATTTTAATGTTGATTGTTATTTTTATTTGCATTTCGATATCTTAAATAATAGACTTGTCTCTTTAATAATTGTTTTATTTTAATTGATATGGACTAGGCAAGTCTATATTTGTTCACATATATTCTTATTTACATAAAAATAGTATAAAAATTATGAATTAGGAATTATCAGACCATTGTAATTCTTTTTAACATTTATTTATTTTTGAGACAGAGAGACAGATCATGAGCAGGGGAGGGGCAGAGAGAGAGGGGCAGACAGAATTGTAAGCAGACTCTAGGCTCTGAGCTGTCAGCACAGTGCCTGACACGAGGCTTGAACCCACGGACTGTGAGATCATGACCTGAGCTGAAGTCAGATGCTCAACCGACTAAGCCACCCAGGTGCCCCAATTTTTTCTACACTGTGTTCAAAATGACTATAAAAATTACTTTAATCATAAACATGTTAACCTATGTTGTATGCATGTATTCTACATTTATTTTTACAGTATTTTGATACTAGATAACCACAGAAACATTTAACTTTGAATTGATTCTGAGAAATTTTTCAGTCTCTTCTTTGATACCACAGGCTGATTTTGTGATGGGAACACTTGATCATTCATATATCTAAGCACGTTATAATTTACATTGGGAAGGTTCTAGCAAGCTACTTTGGTTTTTTATTTGCTTAGCTTTGAAAATATATTATTAAAAAATCAGAGAAGAAGTATTGTAAAAGGGAACAAAAATTACCTTCATTTTTAACATGTATATACTGAAAATGAGATATATTTTTGACAGAAACCACAATACATGCTAAGTTGTTTATTGGGACTAATTATAATGTACATTGAAGTATAAAATAGGTCAAGAGGGGTAGCCCTTTTACATTTGAGGCTATATTTTTTGGAATTGCAAATTTTTTGAGGTTTAATAAATGACATGAAAATGAACTAAGGAAGTATACTATATTGAATATGGCCATAATGACCACTAAAAACATTTACAAAGACATTTAAAGAAATCCTTCTAGTTTATTCACCCCTGCTTGGAAACCATTGCCATAAAGGACACCAGAGGGGTTGGCATGGAAGAAAGTGCAATAGATGAACACTTATATCACCTATTTCCAGATATTCTCATGAATTACAAAGTAATAATAATTCTGGAAACTCAATTGCTAGAGATTTGTTTCTTAAGTCTAAGGTTTTTATAACAGATTAAAGAGAAATATACCTTAGTTAAATCACACTTAAATGTTTTTCTTTTTAGAAATATGATTTTCTGTAAATATAAAAATGAAGATCTAGAACTGAACTACCTGTAGCCATTTCTAACTGAAAAATAAAATTTGAAATAAAAAATAGTATATATTTAAAAAAGAGTAAAAATTATTTTCCTCTTTAATTTTCTTTTGTAAAGAAAAAATCAAAGACAATGAAAGATAATTATAAGAAAGATACAGAAAGTATGAAAAGATTCTGAGAAATCCTGGCTTACCAAAAAAACCCAAAAAAGATATTTAAAAAATATATCAAAGCAGATATTTTCAAAACTCTACCAATGGAGCAGGAAATAGAGTAAAAGAGAAGGTCATCTCTGTGTGCAGTCTTGCACAAAGCCAAGAAAGAAAACTATAACCCATTTTTGAGATTTTATTTTAAAGACCAAAAAGACAAAATATAAGCTATTATATTCTAGGGAAAAAAATACTTCCTTGAATTTTCTTTTAGTGTCTGTCATTATCATTTATTTACTCTTCTTTGTATTAATGGTCATTATCTAGAACAAACCAATTTTAATATCTGTTAAAGATTGAGAATATGGAAAAATTAACTCACCAAAACCTGTTGGTTAAGAATGATGTATTTTATAAATCTTGTAGATTTGTTTTGGTTATGACAGTAATAGTAGACTAGAACACTTTTCCACATAATGAAAATTCAAGACTTGTTATAGAATGCTCTTTATGAAAATGAATAAATTTAAATGCACAAATGATGTTTTTCTGGGGTGGTAAAAGATTTACTTTCCTCTGCAGAATCTAAATAATACTAATCATAGGTCATTGTTTATATTGGAACAAATTCTCTGTTAGTTTTCCTTTTATAACCCTTATATCTATACATAGCACTTTTAAAATTTATAAATTAAAAATGTGCCAAAAAATGATAACGCCTTTTTCTAATTAAAATGCATTGTAATCTTATGTTAAACTGCAAAGAATTGAAAATATTTTTAATTCTAGTATTTTTATTTCTGATAAACTAAAAATACATAATATTCTGAACAAAAGGGCAAGGCATTTATATTAGATGGAGCTCCATTAAAATGAGTTCAAAGAAAAGTAAAGGTTGACCCTAAGAAAATTTGACAGCATTGTATAGAGGAACACATATCTTTCTGATATTTTTAAAAATGTTTTAAAAATGTTTATTTACTTTTGATAAGAGAGAGAGGAAGACTGATCACAAGTGGAGGAGGGGCAGAGAGAAAGGGAGAGACGTAATCTGATGCAGGCTCCAGGCTCTGATCTTTCAGCACAGAGCCTCACATGGTGCTTGAACTCATGGACCAGGAGATCATGCCCTGAGGTGAAGTCAGATGCTTAACTTAATAAGCCACCCAGGTGCTCCCTGATATTTTATAGGCTAAAAGCTTCAATAAAATAAAAGATATTGCTATTATAAAAAATGGGGTGCCTGGGTGACTCAGTCAGTTAAGCATCTGACTCTTGGTTTTAGCTCAGGACATGATTCCACAGTTTGTGAACTTGCATCAGGCTCTGCACTGACAACATGGAGATTCTGCTTGGGATTCTGTCTTTCACTCTCTCTTTTCCTCTCCACCATTCATGCCCTCTCTTTCCCTCTCTCTCTCTCTCTCTCTGTCAAAATAAATAAACTTAAATATATATACATACATATGTGTCTATACACACATATATATACAGATATATATAAATATATACATATATGCACCAATTTACATTCCCATTCTCGACATCCCTGCCAACACTTGTTATTTCTTGTTTTTCTGATAATAGTCATTCTAACAGGGGTGAGGTGATATCTCATTGTGGCTTTGAGTTGTATTTCCCTGATGATTAATGATCTTGAGCATCTTTTTATGTACTTGTTGGCCATCAGTATGTCTTCTTCGGGAAAATGTCCATCCAGATTCTAGACTCCACAGCTTTTAGTCTCTTCTTGTCCCAACTCATAGTCCACATTCCACTTTCATTTTTACTGTGCATTTCACTAAAATCAATACTATTTTTAATTAAAATAGTGAACTATACTTATATATCCCCCCCTTCAGTTTATACACAACACTGTGGTCACAGCGATCCTACTAAATATAAGCCAGTTCGTGTTAATCCTCTGCTCAAAGCTCTTCAATATTCCGCAAATCATTCTGAGTAGAACATCAGATTTACCACCAACGATAAGGATCTTCGTGATTGGCCCCTCATTATCTCTCCGAACACATCTCCCATTGCTCCTCTCTTGTTCCCTCTGCTCCAACCATGCTATGCTCCTTGCTGTTCCTTGAACACAGCAGGCATGCTCCTGCCTTGAAGATTTTACACACCCTTCCCTCCCGCCTAGAATGCTCTTTCTCAGAGTATCACATGGCCTCTTCCCACATAGTATTTAGACTTTATTTAGCTCTCTCCTTTTTAGTTAGGACTTCACTAGCCAACTCTAAAACTGTAAATATTCCAACCCTAAAATCCTTCTCTTCACCCCCCGCTTTAGCTCCTCCTAAGTGTTTCCTGAAGCCTTTCACTGGGAAGGGTTGATTTTTTTGTTTGTTTGTTTTTTGTTTTGGTTTTTTTCCCCTGCTTGTTACTGTTCTGTCACCCAGAATTGTGCCTAGAACATAGACCTGGTTCAGTAACTTTCTTTTTTGAACTCACCTTCATAGAATGACTGAATAAGAAAGCATAAGTGAATAAATGGTAAAGTATGATAGTTCGAATTTCAGCCTGAAGAGATGTGGTTTTAAGTTCCAGGTCCATCACTGAAATTTTAGGTAAATGATGTAAGAGAATGGTGGTTGCCAGAGATGATTGGGAGGAGAGGGGAACAAAATGGGTGAAGGGGATCGAAAGGCACAAACTTCCAGTTATAAAATATGTAAATCATGGGAGTGTAATGTACAGCATGTTGACTATAATTAATAATACTGGATTGCATATTTGTTAGTGACTAAGAGAGTAAGTTTTTAAAAGTCCTCATCACAAGAAAAAAAACTAACTATGAATCATGACTAGATGCATTGTGGTGATCATTTTGCAATGTATACAAATGTCAAATCATAAAAAAGCTGTAGAGTCTAGCAAACTGCAGTCCTTAGAAAAACATATTGTATGCCTTATTAAAAATTAGAGACACTGAGGCAAAAGTTACTAATGGCTCTTCCCAATTCTTATTGAAGTGATGTAAATACTATAAAGTGATTTAAAGAGAGATATAAAGATCTAGGACAAATTAAGTTCAAGTAAAGCACTTAGGAAATTACTAAAAGTGAACAAGATAGAAATTAGCTATTTGCATCAGGACGATGGACATGAAGAAAACTGGAGAGATTTTAAAAATACTGAGAACATAAAGATCAAGAGAATATTGTGATGGGTTACATATGAAGCATCAAAGAGGAGAGGAAAGTGTCAAGAATGTACTTGACTTCTGGTTTCTGTGCGTGAAATAAAAATGAAATTCAAAAATGAGCCTTGCACTTTTCATTACTTGCTACATGGACATGAGAAAAGACAGTAAATAGGAGGGAGACAATAAATATGGTTGTAAACATATGCAAGCAGGGATGGTTTTAAAATGTGCAAAAGAAATGCCAATTTTCCAGGTCTTCATGCATAAGAAAGGTATTGAATGAATTGATTTGACTATAGGGCATAAAACCACTGATGTGAATAAAATCACCTGAAGAGGAAATATAAAACAACAGATCCTGATCCAAGGAGGTATATTTAGATATTTACTGGCATGGCAGAAAGAGGGTTAGTGTGGAGAAATACATAGAGAAGTAAATTGTGATGTATTTTCTGTGAAAGATGTATATCGTTTAAGGAAGCAGAGGATATCCTGCCTGGCAGGGTCACACTGACTTTTCCTAATTTTGAACACATATGCCTGGAGGCATGGGTAGACCACAGGCCACACAAGGAACACAACGACTAGAATTTATTCTTCCTGCAGAGCATGAAAAGCATGCAAGAGCCACCGAATAGAGAACAGAGAAGAACCAAGATTATGCAGTGATTGACAAGTGCTTGGGGTTTTCCTGATCCACCAGAAAGGAGGTCTTAGCTCTGAAACAGATACAGGGTCGCTGGCAAGAAAGGCAGGTCAGTCATAAAACTGAATGCTGAAACCTCGCTCCCAGGGCACCACCTCATTCACACAGCGAATAAACAATCCAGAAATGAAGTTTCTCTGCTGGAACTGCCCAGAGCTATGGTTCCCTTGCTATTAGACTCGTTCTGTTAAATTGCTGTACAGGAAATGTAAATTTATTTCAACAAGCCCTCCAGCCTAAGATCTGAGAAGAGTGCTAAAATCACAGCTAGGTAAACAGTAAGGAAATTTCAGTAAGAAGCCACCATTACAAAATATAAATATATGCAAGATGGGGTATATGTATAAATTCAAGAGAAAATAAACAGAAATTAGAGAAGGAAAAAGAGAAAGAATGGGTAATCAGTTTAATCGATAAAAAATTACACACAATAAAAGGAAGTAAAATCGTGTGCAAGCTTTTGTGCAGAATAGTTACAAAAAGGCTAATAATTATTCCTATCCCTGTGTTCCTACCGACCCTTGTTATAAAACTTTGAGAGCACTGTGAATCTGACTCTACTCTGCCCCGTGATTTGCTTTTGGCTAGGACATTTGGAAATGATTAAGCACTTGAAAAGTGATCCTGCTTTGGGGCTTATTCTCTCTTGGAGCCCTGCTGCACTGTAAGAAGTACGGGCTAGTTTGCCGGATAAGAGAGAGACAAGGGGTCCCAGGCACACAGCTTACCAGCCAAGCAACTACAAGTCACGTGAGTAGGCCTCCAGGGCTAGCCTGGTGAACAGCACAAGCCTAGATTACCTGAGCATGGCTCATGATTAAGGAAATGCCTAGAAGGATAGTGAGCTAGATAACCTGTTTTTTTTGTTTGTTTTAATTTATTTTTAGTGTTTTTATTTATTTTGGATACAGAGAGAGACAGAGCATGAGAGGGGGAGGGGCAGAGAGAGAGGGAGACACAGAACCAGAAGCAGGCTCCAGGCTCTGGGCTAGCTGTCAGCACAGAGCCCGACGCGGGGCTCGAACCCACGAGCGTGAGATCTGACCTGAGCCGAAGTCGGAGGCTTAACCGACTGAGCCACCCAGGCGCCCCGATAACCTGTTGTTTTAAAAGACTAAGTTTTGAAGTTATCTGTGTTAAATACAAACTAACTGATGGAGGCATTTACCTTCTGAAACAATTCTCTAATAAAGTTTCAAAAAGAGTAGAGTCAGGGGGGACCGAGTGTCTCAGTTGGTTAAGCATCAGACTCTTGATTTCAGCTCGGGTCATGGTCTCACAGTTGGTGGGATCAAGCCCCAGATCCTGTGCACTGAAAGTGCAAGGCCTGCTTGGGATTCTCTCTCTCCTTTTCTCATTCTCTCTCTCTCTCTTTCTCTCTCTCTCTCTCTCTCTCTCTCTCTCTCAAAATAAATAAATAAACCAAAAAAAAATAATCTACTTCTGATTACGAGTCTACCTATGATTATGTGCCAGTTGATACACATCTGAGCCAAATGAGATAAAATTGGGGAGTCACAGTTTATCAAGAAGGATAGAGAGATATTTTTTAAACCACTGACAATAAACTATAGTTTTAAACAAGTTGAAAACTTCATACATAACTTGCAAACAAAAGTATCTAACAATGAGAAAATAAAAACAGCAATATAGTAGTAAGGGTCTGAAATCCCACGTTAAGTAAGTAAAAAACAGAATGTGAGATATGACCCAGGAAAAAGAAAAGGTACCTTGATTAATATTTTGATGTATATAGTAGAGACTGGAGACATCTTTTTGTTTTAACATTATTATTTTAAAAATAGGGTCAATGATGTATTTATTAAGCTCCATTACTAGTAGACATAAAAATAGGATGAAAATTGAAAGCATGCAGAATATGCATTAGCTATATTTTAAAAACAGGTATATAAATTATGTGATAACTGTGAAGTGAAACATCAGTTTAAAAATACATAAAAAGAATAAAATCAACATTGAAATCAAAGCCTCACAACTTATTTTTAAAAATCCACATATTATTATTTACCAGGGACCCTGGTAAATAATAGAAGAAATTGACTGATAAAGGTTAAATATAAAATAATATAGAATATATGCTAGACAAATGCAACCAAAGGTAAACTGGATTACTCTAATACTGTCACACAAAAAATAAAATTAAGGCAAAACTCATTAAAAGGTACAGTCATTTGATTTTTTTTAAGGGTATACTCTGCAATTCAGATATAACACCATCAACCTCACGAGCTGTACAAGAATTGACAGAATAAAGGTGAACAGCTAAAAAATTATAATCTTAGAAATGTAACAAGAGGTTAACACAAATTCTGTGGTAAAAACTTTTATCATACTTCTTTCCTCTGGATAAATAAATTAGTAAATAACTAAATAAGAAGTCAGCAAATCTGAATTATTCAAATAAAAAATTAGTGTTATATCAAGTTTGAACTCCTGCAAAAGAGAACATAACTGCTCTTTAAAATTTACTTCAGACTGGTCATCTAAAGCCTTTCTGTAATAGAAAGTACATAGCTGAGGGGTGCCTGGGTGGTTCAGTCAGTTGAACGTCAGACTCTTGATCTCACCTTCGGTCATGATCCCAGGGCCTTGGGATCTAGTTCTGCATCGGGCTCCAGGCTCCACGCTGAGCATGGAGCCTGCCAGAGGCTGTCTCTCTTTCTCTCTCTGTCTCTCTCCCTCCGGCCCTCTCCCATGCTCGCACATGCTCTCTCACTCTCTTAAAAAAAATGCAAGTCTTGTATTAGTCAAACGTCCAACAAGAAACAAAAAGTCTTTGTGGATAAGAAAATGAATTTAATAAACTTCACCACCTATATTGATTTAAAAAAACAGAACTTTAGGTTAAATAAGGTACAGATCATTTGAAGTTGGGAATAAGACTAAGCTTTTGTATCACTATTATTTAAAACATTTCAGGTGGTTTTTATTAATGCGAATGGAGAAAAAAGTGACAATCAATAGAAGAGTTAAAAAGAAGGAAATAAAATTATCACCATGCAGATTTTGATAGTATCTCTTAAGAAAACCCAAGAATACCTAAGGAACTACATTGTAAGAGTGAAATCATAAGGACATCTGTAAAACTGACTTAAAATAACTAATAGCTATAGCTCCCAACATAAAAACTGTAAACAGTCTTGAAACACTCAGAGGAAAATTTAGGTTGTATACAATAGCATGACAATTGCTATAAATACACTTAAAAAGATACATTGGAACCTTTAAAGAAAACAACAAATGTTTTCTAGGGTTAATAAAAGAATTCTCAAATAATCATCAGAAGTTATAAGATGCTGCTTCAATAAAATTATATGTATTCTACAGATACTTATAGGTATTTATTAGCACATTTTCAGGTAGCAGAGTATACAAAGTAATAATAACCAATTAATAATAACTGAGTAAACATCAAAAGTTTCAAGGTTTGGCTTGAGAAAATTACATATTCTAAAGATATTAATTAGCACATTTTCACATAGTTTACAAAATAATAATGATTGATTATGAAACCTCTGGTCACAAATATTCTTTTCTTTTATGGATTACCAGCATCACAATTAAAATGTAGCTGGTGTTTCATAAAACATAAATTCAAGGCCTCCACTTTCAAAGTCAGATATACACAGAAACTGGATAACAATAAAATTCCTTGTCTGAAAACATAAAGTTCAGGTCAATATAGGAATTAAATTAAATTAAATTAAAAATGAGAATGTTATTGTTTAATGTAAAAGCAATTCTTACAGATTCAAAGACATTACCACTTTAAAAAATATTTTGAGTAGAGTTGACACTCAATATTATATTCATTTCAGGTGTAGAGTATAGGGATTCAGCTTCTTTATAGAATATTCTATGTTCACCACAAGTGTAGCTCCCATCTGTAGCTACCATACAACGCCATTGCAAAAGCACTGACTACGTTCTTTATATTGTGTCTTTCATTTCTGACTTCTTCAGTCTATACGTGAAGCCTGTACAAAGAGATTACTCTTAATCGCAATAGTACAGAGGGTTGTGCAAGTGCAGAAATACATCTGATAAAGGCAATAATAGTTCAATTCCTTTATTGATTAGGTAAGCTTTTCTTACAACACTTGTCACTATTTCCTAGCAGCACCGATTCAAAGCAATCTTTTTAGCTCATTCCATACCCAGGTAGTCCAAGGATGATCGACACCAGATTGAGTGATGACAGTGACACTATCACAGCAGCCACGGAACAGTCAGGTTGCGGGAAGATGGTACATTTAGCTCTGGGAGCCCCCGCACATTAAAGAGACGCTGTGAAATGAATGAATATCTTAAGTATTATATGATTTGAAAGCTATGTGTTTTCTGAGCATATATCAAGATTTATAGGCTTACTTATTTTTGCCCTAGGAGACCTGGGTATCTATATGCAATTCTCATGAATATTAAGCAATGTAACAAATCTAGTTAAACAGAACATTCTCCCTGATGAAATGATGAAATGGATCTCTCCACACTGACGATCATAAACTCAAATGCCTTGCCCTACCAGGAAATAGCATAAATGTGAGAAAGGGCCAGGCTGGAGGAATATTTAACCGGATAGCACGTTCTTTCTCAGGAAGGGCACATGCCGCTGAGCTTTGGCTCATTAGTAGCTTAGCTGGGGGTGGCTCTTTCATTTTCCACATAAAAATCTCCCTGTTTTTAATTATTAGAAAATAGGTCAAGTTTGTTCAAACATTGTGCAGGCCAAATGCACAACATTGGCAAGAGAATTATTAGGTAGAATCTCAGTTTTACCCATGAAGATATCAGTGAAAACATAGGTTATGTTTGTTTGTTTGTTGTAAAATAACAGAGTGATAGAACTTAGGGTGTGGCTTCTAAAATCTCTAAGACACAAAATAAGCTTTAAAATATACAACATGTAATAAAACAAGTACTAAATATGTCAACAGAATGAGGAACAAGCAGGACTTCCAGGAAAACGTGCTAAGTAAACGTGAGAATCGTTTCATCTTAATTGAACTATACAGACACTGCTAGGGTTCACACACTTCAAGGAGGAAGGGAGAAGGGGAACAGCCTACCTCCATACATCCTCTGGCAATCGTCTGCTTTCTAGTATGTCTTTCTCTTAAAACTATGGGGAGAAAGTTCACATAAAGTTGGGTGACCATGTGCCTGAAGCAAGACTCAAAAAATAACAATCTCAGTATATTCTTTTGCTGGAGAAAAATCAGAAAGCTGTAGAGATAGATGACCCAGGGGGAAGGATGTCCTAAGGATATAAAAGACACAGCACACTTAGTATAAGCAAACTTGAATGACATAAGGGAGATATTTATTATATTTAATATAGAATAATATATATTTATTAAATCTTACTATATTCCAGTGCTTCATATCCATTACTTGGTTTATTCATGGCGCCAACAAAACAGTGTTATTAACTGTGCTTTTAAAAAAATAATCAGTGTGGAGGTTCCTCAAAAAACTATCCATAGAACTCCCTTATGACCCAGCAATAGCATTGCTGGGGATTTACCCAAGAGAGACAGAAATGCTGATGCATAGGAGCACATGTACCCCAATGTTCATAGCAGCAATGTCAACAATAGCCAAAACATGGAAGGAACCTAAATGTCCATCACCTGACGAATGGATCAAGAAGATGTG
>NC_043706.1:88087598-88109533 GCF_006229205.1 Suricata suricatta | reverse complement strand
ATAGGAGCACATGTACCCCAATGTTCATAGCAGCAATGTCAACAATAGCCAAAACATGGAAGGAACCTAAATGTCCATCACCTGACGAATGGATCAAGAAGATGTGGTATATATTCACGATGGAGTACTACATGGCAATGAGAGGGAATGACATATGGCCCTTTGTAGGAAAGTGGATGGACCTTGAGGGTGTCATGCTAAGCGAAATAACTCAGGCAAAGAAGGACAGATACCATATGTTTGCACTCATAGGTCTAGCAGGAAAACAAGAGAGACCTAATGGAGAACCAGGGGGAGCGGAGGAGGGAGAGAGAGTTGGGGAGAGAGAGGGATGCAAAACTTGAGAGACTGTTGAATGCTGAGAATGAACTGAGAGTTGAGGGGGATGGGGGGGAGGAGAGGTGGTGGTGATGGTAGAGGGCACTTGAGGGGAAGAGCACTGGGTGTTGTATGGAAAACAATTTGACAATAAAATATTATGGAGAAAAAAATTAAAAATTATATAAAAAATAAAATAAAAATAAAAAATGTATAAATTTTTATTTTAAAAAATAATCAATACTGAACGAGAGTTATTAATTTACCAAAGAACACACAGCTAGTGAAGATGCAGATTTCAGAAAGAAAGGTAGTTACATCTACCTTCTTCAGTAGAACACCCTGCCAAGGACCAAAGAAAAGGGAAAAAACTTCCTGGCCAAACTTCATTGTCTCCAAAAAACAGGGAGGAAAAGAGGGGAAAACATTAAATTCTACCTTATTATTGACTCTCACTGTTAATCTTCCTGTCTGTGAGGATGAGCCTAAGTTTGTTATAAAGGGTCATCCAGGAAATTTAGATTAAGCTCCTTTATTTCCCATAATTATAGAAGTCTCTGTTTTTACAAAATATATTAATTAATGATGGTTCTTTCAAAGTTATGTTATTTTGTTTCAAAATAATATAGAAAGTATATAGAATACATACAAAATACAAAAATTTTCAAATGCTAAGAAATGCATACATGGGGCGCCTGGGTGGCTCAGTTGGTTAAGCCTCCGACTTCGGCTCAGGTCAGATCTCACATTCGTGGGTACGAGCCCCGCATCAGGCTCTGTGCTGACAGCTAGCTCAGAGCCTGGAGCCTGTTTCTGGTTCTGTGTCTCCTTCTCTCTCTGCCCCTCCCCCTCTCATGCTCTGTCTCTCTCTGTATCAAAAATAAATAAAACATTAAAAAAAAAGAAATGCATACAATAAAAATTCTACATTCCTAACTATAGAATCTATTGTCTTTCTAGATGTAACTATGTTTAATAGGTATTTTAATGATCTCCTACAAATGATGTATCTAATGTATGTGCATGTACATATACCTCTCTGTATATATATGTGTGTGTACATATATACATATGTGTGTCATTTGTCTATATATGTATATTTGCACATGAAAATCTAAATTTAGTTATTACTAAAATAATTGCCAAAGACAATTTCCCTGAACTTCAAGCTTATTGTTATTTCATATATGTGCATTGTATCAATTAAATTTTATTGTGATTTCAAATGTACCTAAATAAAACATAAGATCAAAAATATATCTGTAAAGAGCTTAGCACCCTTTTGTGATTGAAAAAAAAGGAAATCTCCTGCCTCAGTACAAATAACATAACTGAAAGTTTTCTGAAATATAGTTTCTCTCTTACAAGTAAAGAAGAAAATATTTATGTTTATCAATGTCATAGGGTTTTGAATGCATGTATGTACATGCAATGAAAGTAAAAATCAAGAAGTAAAGTACAAGTCAGCACGCAATATGTTCTAATCGTATTTTGAATTCTTTATATAACTAATCTGGGTGGCATACTCATTTTGGATTTGTTTCAACTCTGCAACTTTATATCTTCTTTAAGAGAGCTTTCATGAAATAATGATGGATGCTATTTAATACAATATCAAAAAAAAAGCTTTTGTAAGATATGGAATATTAACATATATAAAACAAAAAATGCCTTTATTGGTATTAAAATTTAGTGTGTGATTATACTAACAATTCCACTAGAAATTTTTTTATTATAAATTTTTTAAAGTTAAATTTTAGCCAGTCAACACACAGTGACATATTGGTTTCAGGAGTAGAATTCAGGGATTAATTACTTACATATAACACCTAGTACTTATCACAAATGCCCTTTTTAATACCCATCACCCATCTAGTCCATCTCCCAATCACCTCTCTCTATCAACCTTCAGTTTGTTCTCTATCATTATGACAATTTAGTTTAATTCCCACCCTTCTCTTTTACCCCTTCTTATGTGTTCATCTGTTTTGTTTTTTAAATTCCATATTTGAGTGAAATCATATGGTATTTGTCTTTCTCTGACTGGCTTATTTTGTTTAGCATAATATATTATAGCTCCATCCACACACTGCAAATGTTAATCTTTCATTATTTTTGATGGCTAAGTAATATTCCATTGTGTATATATACCACAGCTTCTTTACCATTCATTAATCATTTGAAATTTGGGCTATTTCCACAGTTTAGCTATTGTTGATAATGCTGCTATAAACAATGGGGTCCATGTGCTTCTTGGAATCTGTATTTTTGTATCCTTTGGTAAACACCTAATAGCACAATTGCTGGATCATGGGGTAGTTCTATTCAAAACAGTAGAGAAGAACACAGACAGAAACATCTTTGACCTCAGCCATAGCAACTTCTTACTGGATGCATCACCAAAAGCAAGGTAAATAAAAGCAAAGATAAACTATTGAGATAAGATTTTATCAAATCTTCTGCACAGTAAAAGAAACAATGAACAAGCCTAAAGACAGCCTACGGAATGGGAGAAGATATTCACAAACGACCTCTCTGATAAAGTGTTAGTATCTAAATTCTGTAAAGAACTTATCAAACTCTGTTAGACCTTTCCTTCCTGAAGTGAATCACCGAGAGTGAAACCCACAGACACAAGCGGAGATGGTGTATGGGTTCATTTTATTTCGCCGAACGGGTCCCTCCCAGGTGGTGGCAAGTCCTCAGGAGACAGCCCTGCTGAACAGGAGCTCAGGGTTTTTAAGGGCTTTCGCAAGACAAAATAAGTCATCATTTAGTTAACCAATCATAGTTTACAGCATTTTATAGTGGTCAATCAAATTTTGACACACAAACTAAGATTTGGTAGAGACCTATCAATTTTAGGAGAAATTTATCTTAGGAGAAATTTGAAGTGACCAACCACAGGTCTGAAGGGGAGGTGAAGCAGGTGCACAGAAGCGAAAACTTTGTGGTTAAAGGGTGGGATCTAGCAACAGTATCTTAGAAAACAAGTTAACCTTTAAGTTATAATTTATGGGTTACATCTTAGGAGTCCCAGAGCTCAATTTCCCAACCCTTGATTGTTCAAGCAGAAGGGTTGGAGAGTTAAACAATGGTTGGTAATTTTTCATTAGAGTCAGCTTGACCTGAAGAGGGTCTTACACTCAACACCCAAAAAACAAACAATCCAGTTAAGAATTGGGCAGAATACACAGATAGATCCTTTTCCAAAGAAGACATCTAGATGGTTACCAGACACATGAAAAGATGCTCAAAATTACTCATCATCAGGATAATACAAATCAAAACTATGATAAGATATCACCTGACACCTCTGAGAATAGCTAAAATTAACAACACAAGAAACAACAGGTGTTGGCAAGTATGCAGAGAAAAGAGAAATCTTTTGCCCTGTTGGTTGGAATGCAAACTGGTGCAGCCCCTCTGGAGAATAGTATGGAGGTTCCTCAAAAAACTAAAAATATAATTACCCTATGATGCAGGAATGCACCATTAGGTATTTACCCAAAGGATAGAGATTTATTTTTAAAAATAAACTACTAAAGGGAAGCCTGGGTGGCTCAGTCAATTAAATGTCCTACTCTTCATTTCAGCTCAGGTTATGATATCAAAGTTCTGGGATCAAGCCTTGAGTTGGGCTCTACTCTATAAGCATGGAACCTAATTGAGGTTCTCTCTCTATCTCCCTCTGTCCCTCTCTCCTGCTCTCTCTCTCACTCTCTCTCTCTCACAAACTGAAAACTTAAAATTTTAAAAAAGCTAAACTACTAATTTTTTCCTCATTCATTCAATGATATTTTTTGAGACTTTAGGTGGCTTATTTACAAAAGATAAAGAATTATTCCAAAGCTTTTCATTTTTCAGTTTGAAGTGACTAAGACCTAGAAGACTAAGCTTCTAAACTTACAAACAAATCAAAACAAAAAAGTCAGCTCTGGGCATTGACCTAAATGTAGACATTCTATACTTGGTCATTAGAAATCCTCATACTGCTTTGGATATTAGAAGTTTGGAATCCTTGGTGTAGTCATGGTCGAGTGGTTAAGGCTATAAACTGGAATCCATCACATTTTTTGTGCTTACAGCAATTTCACTGAAAAAAAATCAGTTTTATGTTGATTCAAATGATAAGGCCTCAGTTTTCATAACTTCAGCTGGTACTCTTTTAGAAGTATTCATTATTTAACTAGGAGTTTGTCTTAATACCTTGATTGAAAATTTATGCTGGATTGCTAACCTCCATGATCAAAAAGAAAAAATAAATCATCAAAAGACCTTTATATCTTATCTCATAGCTGACCCCCATCTCCCAGCAGAAATGGAGAGAAAGGACTCAGTGTTTTCACACATGTTCTCCCTTCTACCCTGGATGCCCTTGCTCCCTCCATTGCCTGCCTAAGGTTTATCAGGCATGCATTTGTTTAAATTTTATTTCCTTAAGGAAGTCAGACTTTATCAGTTCTCTGTGCCATCTGTCTAAACCCTTCCCATCTCACCAATGCTGATGTGCAAGCCTCTGCTGGACAGACCCATGTGTCACCACCTTTCTGCAGTTATATACCTCACTGACTTCTTCACGACAGCCACACTAGCCTCCTTGCACTTTTTCAAGCATACCAGGCATATGCTTTCTCAGAAAAGAAGTGTGCCATTACTGCTCCATCTCCTGGTACACTTTAATTGTCATAATTATGACTCCTTCACCTCATTCAAGCGTTTACTCATTTCATTTTCTCAGCTTTATCTTCCCTGGGTATTCTCTTTATAACTGAGTCTCTAAATCATTCATCAAACTCCATTCCTGATTCGTTTTTCTCCATAGCACCCACCATAATCTGATATACCATATTATATACTCTGCCCTAGATAATAAACTTTAGAAAACCAGGGACTTTTTGCGTGTTTCATTGACTGTTGAATCTACCCCATATTGGAACAATTCTCAGGTTTTAGTAGGTGCTCAATAAATATTTTTCAGTAAAAAAATTAATGAATAAATTACATTAGGGACTTCTGTTAACTTTTTTTTATTTTTGAGAGAAAGAGAGAGAGCACACATATGCATGGGTATATGTGCATATACACATGAGTGAGAGAAGAACAGAGGGAGAGAGAGAGAGAAAGAGAGAATCTTAAGGCTCCACACCCAGCATGGAGCCCAACACCGGGACTCAGTGTCACATCTGTGGGATCATGACCTACGCTGAAATCAAGAGTCAGATGCTTAACCAACTGAGACACCCAGGTGCTCTCATTAGGAACTTTTAAACTGGGATCTATTTACCCAATTTGATCCCAGAGATTGGCTTTGCAGGTTCAATGAACCTCTTGAAATTGATCACAAAATATGTATAGATCTTCCTGTATGTATTCTGAAAGATGTGTGGTGAACTATCATTATTCTGAGGTTTAAGTGATTGCAAAGATAATATACCTTTAGGCTTAGTGCTATAGCAAATAATAATAAGTACCTATTTATCCATGTGTTTCTCACATTAGACTATAAAATTCTCAAGGAATTTTGAACTCATGTTATCTAATATAATCTTTGAACTCATCTCATATTTGAAATTATCATTGAGTTCATATTATCAATGATAAAGCAGCTAATCTTGCTTAATAAGTATTTGATGAGCTGACAATTATATTAATAAAGTCTATAGAAAAAACAGAAGTAGGTCAGGTTGAAAGACTGACTGAGCACACATGCTCATCTCCTCTCCTTCCTAAGATCCCATTGAAACAGATTAATAAAAAAAATTATGTAAGACAATTTGAAAAGGATATGAAATCACTGAATATGTAATTTTATTAAAATTGTGGAATATGGAGAGTAAATGGATAAAGAGTTACTGATGAAGATGATCTCAAGAAATTGGAGCCTCTAACTCCCAGAAGGCTAAAGGATGCCTAAGATGGCTGGGACTTCAAAGAAGCAAAGTGGTAGTAAGGCAGGGAACTGACATCTAAACATTATTTGAAAACACATAGCTGAATAGTCACGTTAGATTTAAGGACACTCATTCCCTAAGAGCAAAGAGATAGAAGATCATATTTTGAGCACCGGTAACTAAATGAATGTAGGAGTAGCAATACTGACATCACAAAAATGGACTTTCAGCAAAAAATGGACATAGGAGACAAAGCAGATCATTATATAATGAAAAAAGCTATTTCATCAAAAAGATATAATAATTATAAATACTAATGGACCCAACCCTTCAGCATTTAAACTTTATAGGCATAATTAGTAGCTATAAACACATATTTAGAAAATATAGATTTAGAAAAGAAAGATCTAACACAAACAACTTAATATTACACCTGCCAGCCTAGAAAAAGAACAAACTATGTCAAAACTTAGTAGAACAAGTGAAATAATAAAAATTAGAAGAGAAATAAGTGTAATAGAGAATACAAATTAAGATTCAGTTATTTGAAAAGATAAATAAAAATGACAAAACTTTAGATAGAGTAACCAAGCAAAATGCTAAGTACTCAAATAAAATTATAAATAAAGTGTTACAAAACATACCACAAAAATACAAAGAATCTAAAAGACTACTATAAAAAATAAACAAGCACCAACAAATTGGGCAACCCAGAAGTCTTGGAGAGTTCCTAGAAATATAGAACTTCTCAAGACTGAATAATGAGGAAATAGAAAATCTGATCAGACCAATAATGAATAAGGAGATTGACTCAATAATCGAAAACCTCCAAAAGAAGAAAAGTCCAGGACCAGATGAATTCACTGGTGAATTCTATCCAACAGTTAAACATCAATCCTTAATCTCTTCCAAAAAATTGAAAAGGAGGAAATGTTCCAATTTTATTTTATGATATCATAAAATGATATTATCTGATATTTTTATAATATAATAGCAAGATAAGAACACAACAGGCCAATATCTCTGATAAATATTGATTCAAAAGTTTTCAAAAAGTTCTACCAAATCAAATTAAAAAGCACATTAAAAGAATCATGAGCCATAATTAAATAGGATCTATTCCTGAGTGGCAAAGATGATTCAACATATGTAAATCAATGAATGTGGTATGTCATATTAGTAGAAAGAAAGTTAAAATTTAGATGACTACCTCAAAAGATATAGAAAACACAACTGACAAAATTCAACATCTGTTTATAGTATAAATTCTCAGTAAATCGAGTGTAGAGGAATACATCTCAACATAATAAAGGCTAATATGGGAAACTCACAGCTAAATTCATATATAATAGTGAAATTCGAGTTCTTTTCCTCTAACACCAGAAGTAAGACAAGGGTGTCCACTCTTACCACCCTTATACAACAGAGGACTGGAGTCCTAGCCAGAACAATTATGGAAGACAAACAAAAGAAAACTATTAGAAAAAAATAAACTGTCTCTTTTTGCAGATTACATGATCTTATATAGAGAAAAATTTAAAGATTAACCAACACACACACACACACACACACACACACACACTTTTGGAACTCATCAACAAACTCATTAAATTGCATGATACAAAATTAGCATACAAAAGTCAGTTGTGTTTCTGTATAAATTTAATAAAGGAGGTAAAGAGCTTGGGCACTGAAAACTATAAAGCATTGATTAAAGAATTTGAGGAAATCACAAATAAAAAGATATCCAGTGTTCATAATTCAGAAGAACCAATGTTAAAATATCCATACTACCAAAACTGATTGACAGATTCAATGCAATTCCTGTCAGAATTCCAATAGCATGTGTTTTTTTTTTTTTTACAGAAATAGAAAAAGCAATCTGTAATATATATGGAATTACAGAAGACCTTAAGTATTCAAAGCTAGCTTGAGAAAGAAGAATAAAGCTTGAGGCATCATATTTCCTAATGTCAGCCTAAACTATACTGCTATAGTAATCAAATAGTATGGTACTTGCATTAAAAAAAGAAAAAGACAGAAAGACCAATGAAACAGAATGAGATCCCAGAAATAAACCCACCCTTATATGGTCAATTAATAATTGAAAAGAAGCAAAAAAAAACTCAGTGGGGAAAGGTAGTCTTGTCAACAGCCAGTGCTGGAAAAATTGCTTGTTCACAGGCAAAAAACCAAAACTGAACCTTTACCTAACACCACTCACAAAATTAAATCAAAATGGACAAAAGATTTGAACATAGACCTGAAACCATAAATTCCTAGAAGAAAAGGAAAAAAAGGGGAAAAACTTGACATTGCTTTTGGCAATTGTTTTTTTTTGTTTGTTTGTTTTCAATATGACACCAGAAACACAGGGAACAAAGACAAATGTGAACTCATTGGGCTAAAAGGGTCTAGAAAGGAAAAGAAACAATCAACAGAATGAAAGGCAATTTATGACAAGGGAAAAATATTTGCAATTCATATAACTGCTAAGGTGTTAATTTCCAAAATATGTAGAAATTCATCTAATTCAATAGCAAAGAAATGATATGATTAAAATACAGGCAAAGATTTTGAATAGATATTTTTCGAAAGATAACAGGTACATAAAAAATGCTCAACATCAACAATCATCAAGGACATGCAAATCAAAACCACAAGATAATACTTCACAACTGTTAGGATGACTGTTATCAAAAAGATAAGAGGTAGCAAAAGCTGCCAAGAATGTGGAGAAAACGGAACCCTTGTACACTGCTTTGGGGAATATTTGCTAAAACCATAATGGAGAACAGTATTGAGGTGTGTCTCAAAATCTAAAAAATAAAATTACCATATGATCCAGCAATCTCAATTCTGAGTATGTATCTTAAGAAAATGAAGTCACTATCTTAAAAAGACATCTGCACCACCATGCTCATTGCAGCATTATTTACAATAGTCAAGACACAAAAATAACATGTTAGTCAACAGATTCATGGATGAAGAATATATGAGACACACACACACACACACACACACACACACACACACACACACACACAGATTCATTTGGCCACAAAAAAAAATAAAGAAATCTTGCCATTTGTAACATGGATTTGGAGGGCATTACGAGGATAAAATAAGTTACACCAAGAGAGACAAATGCTGTATTATGTCACTTATATGTGAAATCTAAAAATATCAAACTCAAAGAAACAGAGAGAAAATTGATTGTTGCCAGCGGCAGAGGTGGAGGAAAAGAATGAAGGTGGTCAACTGGTATAAAGTTTCAGTTAGAAGATGAGTAAGTGCTAGTAATAAAATAATGTACAACACAATCACCATAGTTAACAGCACTGTATTTTACACTTGAAATTAAAAAGGTAGACATTAAAGGTTCTCACCACACACACACACACATACACACACAAAGGTAACTATGTAAAGAGATGGATGTGTTGAACAACCAGAGTGTGGTGATCATTGAACATTGTACACACATAAAAAATCATACCTTTGTACAACTTTAAATTTATACAATGTTATATGTCAATTTTGTCTCATTCAAGCTTTAAAAACTAATACAACAAAAATAGCATTTTGGAGATATAAATTAGATGAACCATATTCAAACAGGCCAAGGATTTTGCTTCAAGTAAGTGGGTAGATACTTCAGGTAATCCAGTAAGAATGGTGGGGAGTCAGAGGAAGGCAGTGCAGGAGAGTCACAGATTTTATAGGAGTTCTTAGTGCAATGATTTTATTTATTAGAATATACATGTGACATATTCAAATAATATATAAAACTTTTAAGGTAAAAATGGCTGATTTTTGGTTGGAAAATTTGCAGTGTAAAATGGGACATGAGAGAGAGGAATTCTGTAATGTAAATATTCTTTTTTTTTTGTTTAGAAATATTTTTTTAATATTTATTTTTGAGAGGGAGGGAACAGGATGAGGGGAGGCAGAGGGACAGTAGAAGAGGGGCAGAGGATCTGAAGAGAGCTCTGCGAGGACAGTAGAGTCCGAGAGCAGCCAGAACTCACCAACCCTGAGATCATGACCTAAGGTAAAGTATGACTGCTTAACTGACTTAGCCACCCAGGCACTGCGCTTGATTAAGAAATTTAAAAGACAATGGAGATCAATCCGTTTTGACTCAAGACAGTTTTATGTGAGTTTTTCCTTAAAGAATCAATCAAAGGACGTCAATAGCAATCCTTTTGTTTTGGCCGCTGAAGAAACACATAACTACTTGTTGGATGTGTCAAGGACAGAGCAGAGGGAAGAATCTTGATATCTCTTTTGTCTAAAAGATACAAGCCAATTAAGGGAAATAAACTTAGCCACTGGTACCAACCTCCCTGTGGAGGTTTAACACAGAAGTCTCTACAAGAATACATGCTTATTTCCTCAGAATAGATTAATGTAATGGATCAAGTGCTAATTAGCAGCTAACATTAAAATAAAGAAGGACTATGGTTTCTCTTAATCCTAGTACCTTGGTGTATTTTAACTGTTCTCTTTTAGAAATTTAACTCCATAAAATATGGACTTTTCTTTTTAAAAATCTCCTTTAACCAGTCACAAATAATAAACTATTTTGCATGGTTTTATTTTCTTTCTAGACCATCTGCCTATGAAGCAGGAATTCAATGCGAAGTTTCAGCTCAAAATAGTACTACTATCTCTGAAATCTCACATTTACCTTTAAACCTGAATGCCCAAAATTAAACACATCATCTTCCCACAGCTCTCCTTCTTCCCTTACCACCAGGTCCGTTCAGGCTTCTTTCCCTAGAGGTCTCCAAAAACTAACCCCTTCATGTCCCACCTCTATCTCCGTTCTGTCACTTTCTTCTTTGCAATTGTTCTCCCAACTCTAGTTTTTATCTGTCGGTTTCCAGAAAATTGTAACAGCTTAAAATCTGTCTCCTTTTCTCCACTAGTACGCTTCTCCAAGCCAGGCTCACAGTGCTGTCAAAATAATCTAATTACAAATCAGATATATTAATGTCACTTTACCATTTTTTTAAGTTTATTTATTTATTTGAAAGTGGGAGAGAGGGAACATGAATGAGGGAGAAGCAGAGAGAGACAGAGAGAGAGAGAGAGAGAGAGAGAGAGAGAGAGAGAGAGAGAATCCCAAGCAAGGTTCACACTGACAGCACAAAGCCCCACACAGGGCTCAAACTCAACACCCATGCTTGGGATCATGCTCTGAGCCAAAATCAGGAGCTGGATGCTTAACCAACTGAGCCGCTCAGATCAGATGCCCTTGTCTCTTTACTGTTTAAAATGGCTTCTTTTCAGCTTCAGGATAAAATCTAGACATCACTACATAGTTCTCAGAATTCTGACCCCTGTCACCTTACTCAGCCCTAATACTCTCCATCTGATTGTAGTCATGATAGGTGGCCATAAAATGTTTGTACTTTTCACTTTGAGAGGTGAAGTCCAGTGCTTAGGCCATCGCCATACCTTCTTGACTGAATTTCACCGTACATATAGGGCAGAAGTGTGTTTAGCTAACATCTCCATACAGTCTACTAGCTTAGCTTACTAGTCTCATTCTATAGATAAGAAATTGAAGCTCAAAGACTTTACAGAGATGGCAAAGACGATTCAAACCCAAAAGCCAGGCTTAAAGAGATTTCTTGCTTCTGATTTCACATTTGTTAGTAACATTGATTATTGGAACCCAGTTGTGAGGAAGCTCAAATAACCACGTGGAGAGGTTAATGGGGAGAAGAACCACACCCTACCCAGCAGTTCCAGCTGTGATCCCTGCTAGACTGTCAGGCATCTAGTGATATTTGTTAGTTTTGGGTTTTTTTTATGTTTTTAAATTTATTTTTGAGAGACAGAGACAGCCCCAGCAGGGGAGGGTCAGAGAGAGAACGGGGTACACAATCGGAAGCAATCTCCAGGCTCTGAGCTAGCTGTCAGCACAGAGCCCGATACCAGGCTCAAACCCAAGAACCATGAGATCATGACCTGAGCGGAAACCAGACTCTCAACAGACTGAGCCACCCAGGTGCCCTGAGTGATGTTTGTTAGAACCAATGAACCATCCCTGCCAAAATCTGCCCTAAGGTAAAATTATGAACAAGTAAATGATAATTGTTATTTATTTTATTTGTTACATATTGATAGAAAATTAAAAATACATATGTGGTTAACAAGCCATATATATTTGGGTTCCAAAGACACATAGTTCATGCCTCTATTATTTTTACTTCTGTTCTTAATCACTTTCTGAGAGACCATCCTTTGCTGGCTACTGACATTTATTTTAAAGATAAGCAAAAGCATAAACTTCTTTTTTTTTTTAAAGTTTATTTATTTTTTGGAGACACAGAGAGAGCACTAGGCAGGGAGGGTCAGAGACAGAGGGAGACACAGAATCTGAAGCAGGTTCCAGGCTCTGAGCTGTCATCGCAGAGCCTGATGTGGGGCTCGAACTACAAACTGTGAGATCATGACCTGAGCCGAAGTCAGCTGCTTAACTGACTGAGCCACCCAGGTGCCCCTTCTGTATTTTTTTAAAGCAGAATATTCTAAGTTGCATTCTCTGACATTGTCATCTCAGCCCATCCCAAATTGCAAGATTGGGTTATGTACATTTCCTAGCTCTTCTGTATGAGAATGAAGCCTTCTGAGAGTAGGAGGTGAGGATTATTCACTTTCATTATATTTTCTTATCACCTAGTCAATATCACATACTTAGACAAAAAGCCATCTATTAAATATTGGAATAACTAAACAACTGTGTTTGCCACCTGAATTACCAATTTTATTTTTGTAGTAAAATAAGAAAAGGGAATTGGGAAGCAGGTAGTGAAAGAGGAATTGAAATCTAAAAGTAATGCACATATTTACATGTATTTAACCCTTATAACTTCTTTACGAAGCAAGTATTAATCCTTTCATTTTAGAAATGAAGAAATTGAGGTTAAAAGAGTTTACAGAGATCAATGAGCTTCAATCTTAAGTATGACTGACTTCCAAGCCCTTCTATTACTGCCGTTGTGTTGTGCATTATGTGCCCAATCTATGCAATCTTGGAAAATTATTTGTCATATCAAATCAAGAAATGTTACTTAGATTGTACATTATGCAAAGTTGGATATAGCATAATGCTGACAATGTTTCATACAGCAGAGCTGCATAAAGTGTAGTCTGTAAAACTATCATCATTACTTAGGAACTTGTTAGAAATGCAAATTCATGATCCTCACCCCTGATCTATTAAATCAAGTCTCCTGGGCTGGGACCCAGCAATCTGTGTTTTATGTTTTTTTTTTTTTTTAATTTATTTTTGAGAGACAGAGACAGTGAAGACAGGCTCCAGGCTCTGAGCTGCTGTCAGCACATAACCCAGTGTGGGGCTCAAACCCACGAACTGTGAGATCATGACCTGAGCTGAAGTTGGACACTTAACTGACTGAGCCACCCAGGCACCCTGCAATCTGTGTTTTAACAAGCCCTACGGGTGATTCTAAAGCAATCTCAATTTTAAAACCACTGCCTTTGAATGTTACAATCTTTGAAAAAAGACACTTCAGCACTTTTAAATCACACTTTACTATAATTTTCTTTTTTTCAACAATAAAGACATTAAAGGTTTCAATAATCAACAAGTGGCAAAGCAAAAACCAAAGTCAAGATAGCCTGACTGTTAGTTAAAATCTTTCATTGCATCTCAGTGAGATTTTTACTTGTAATGCATGTCAAATTTTGACAGTCAATAGCATATAAGTTTTGTTTCAAACAGAATCAAAAGTGTATATACATGTATAAACTTATCTAAATACAGTTCAATGACAATTGATCTTCGAAGGACACGTGCAGAGAATTGAATCTCAGCAGGCTAGCAAATCCAACTGGAGTAGGGCAACAGCAAGTGAGGTTCACAAAAGAAACGCACTAAGGCACACTGAACCAGCATGGTTGATGAGGCATGATTATAGAGTGCTAAGACATAATTATAGTATAAAGAACGGGCTGGAGTACCAGAATCAGAGATGTAAGTAAGGGTTCTGCAAACATCTGCTTTAATGCAACTCAAGATTACTATTCCCATTTACCCAGGGTAAGAAAATCAGCTCATCAGACTTTATCTAACTTAAAGGACAATTCTGAAGCATGACAAAGCAAAGAAAATGCATAGGTGTGTATTTATGTTCAAATGTACAGAAATTCCCCAAAAAACCAAATCTTCAGAAATATATGTTATGTCATATATACAGTAAAACTTTGGTTTGTGAGCATAATATGCTCTGGAAACATGGCTGTAATCCAAAGCACTTGTATATCAAAGCAAATTTTAAGAACCATTGGCTCACTTGTGATCACATGACATTTGGCATCACGTACTACTCATATTGCAAGACATCGCTCATTTATATAGATAAAACTTATTGAAAAGTTTTGCTCATTTTACAGAGCACTCACAGAACAAGTGCTTGCAATTTGAGGTTTTACTGTATATATAAAAGTGGAGATGTACTTAGATATATGGCATTTTAGTATTCCCAAATCCAAGAGATACCTTTTAATACTTTGGTAAGTTTAGGAAAAAATTGATTATCATAGTCTCCTTGTAGAGATTTATATGTGTTTTGGTGTACAAATTATCCTTAAGGTATCCTACAGAAAATAAAACCTGTCTTAAGCTTTCATTACCCATTTTTATTTGAAGGAAGATTTTATTATCATTATTATTTTTTTTGCAACAAATGTTTCATCTGCCACTAGGGACAGATACCCAATCTGTTACATTCTTGAGCTCAGTAACCTCATTGCCTATTTTGTTATTTAGTATCACTAAAAATCTCATGGGAAAAAAATCACAGGCTGGGGAGATTTTATATAAAAATCTTAGTTTTGCCTTACCTTGGGAAAAAAAAAAGAAATCTGAAAAGAGTATGTTTACCTTCCTGCTAGGTGACAATGAACTCTTACCTATTAGTAGCTGCTGTTTTGCAGAGACAAGGGCTCTTCTTTTGACCACAGTGACCACCACAGCCTAATTCACTCAATTATTTTATCTACTTGCCCCTGTAAGTTTCAGAATTTATTATCCTTGCTGTGAGACTTAGCAGGAAAAGAGTCACCCACTGCAGATGACAAGAAATGGCCAGTGATTTGGGTGGAGATTTGTCATTAATGTATTTGCAGCTTAGTGAATTTTTTGCTTAAACTACCTACTGATGATAGCAATAGGTCAGAATGCAAATAGTCACATTATTCTTCCTTGTTTGCATACCATACCCACTCATAGCTGGTCTGATGTTAGATGAGAATAAGAAAGGAACTATTGATAATTTATAGTCTGAAATATACATGTAAATCAAAACTCTCTCCTCTATGCTCTAATAAGATGATTTAAAAATCATCTCTGCTCTTTGGAAACCTAACTTCTGTTAATTAATATTACAGGCAATGTTATTCCTATCATTTCCCTGTACATGAGGGAATCAGATTGCCATTTGCTTTTATTCTATTTAAACATCTATGAGGAACAAGAGCAGAATGATAAATATGCTAAACTTCTTGTTTGAATTGCTACCTAATACAATGCCTAGATTTTATTGTTTGAAGAGTATTCCTTCGGCAATAAAATAATTATTATTTAAAATGAGAGAAAGTGTGAGAATAATACACTGTATTATTCACTTTTTTTCTCCTCTGGTTTCTAAAAGCTGCCTTTCTTCTTCCTTCTGGGCATGAAAAGAGGATAAGCCACTCTGACTTTCTCCTTCTGCTTTTTTTTTATTCTTCTGGCTATGTCGGTTCCTGAAGGGAATAGAAAGTGTCAGAAAGCTTAGAAAGCAGCTTATGTGTTATCTGGGCTGGTTTTTCCAGTCTCTGCCTGCTCAACAGGGAACCATGGAATAACTGTCATCATTCTCAGTACTGTAGGGGTCTTTTTGGACAAAGAAGATGGTAAAATGGAGCATTCTTTAAAACTTTACACATTTAGATGATTTTAGATCCACAGAAGAGTTGCAAAAATAGTGCACAAAGTCTTCACGTTCATTTCAACCCACTTCCCCTTATGCTAACAAGTACATTACCATAGAATACTTATCAAACCTAGGAAACTAACACCAATACAATGTCATTTAAACTAAAATACATAATGTATGTGAATTTCATAATCTTTTTCTACGATGGTTCTTTTTCTGTTCCAGAGCCAAAATAGAGTCCCACACTGTATTTGTTGGCATGTCTTCTTAGTCTCCTCTGATCAAGGAGAATGCCTCAGTCTTTCCTTGTCTTTCAAAAACTTGACACTTCTGAAAAAAGACTGGTCCGTTATTTTGTAGAATGTCCCTTAGTTTGAATTTTCCTGATATTTTCTTTAGATTACACTGAGGATATGCATTATTAGGAATGATGTCTCAGAGATCATATGACTTTCTCAGTGCATCATATCAGGGATATATGATGTTGATATGTTGTATTGCTGGTGATGTTAACCTTGACCACTTAACAAGAGTGATGTTTGCTAGGATTCTGCCGTTGCTCTCCTTCTTTCTAATTCCTAAATATTCTGTAGCTATTACCTGGAGACTATACAAATATCTTGCTTCTACTTAAACTTCTGTCCACTAATTTTTGCATGCATGGTTGGATTGGTGATTTTCCATTTACTCCTTTCCTTCCATCACTAAGATCTGAAATTCTTTTGTGAGGAAATATTTGTCTCTTCTCTATTTATTGATTTACTTTGTTATTTATTATATCATATAGACTCACTAATTTGTATTTTATATTGGGGTTAGAATTCAGTACAAGTTTTATTTATTCT
Source organism: Suricata suricatta (assembly GCF_006229205.1). Lineage (NCBI taxonomy): Eukaryota > Metazoa > Chordata > Mammalia > Carnivora > Herpestidae > Suricata > Suricata suricatta. The sequence continues at coordinate 88,092,517 of NC_043706.1, read as the reverse complement.
GTTGTTCAAGGTCTTTCTTTGGTCATTGAGAGCTCTTTCAGGATGCTCATATATCCTTTTAATATTCATCAGTGTGTAAAAGAACTTTAGCATTTCCTTATGTTCAGGCATCATAAGATGCTCCAGGCACATCTTGTATTTCCCCTGACTCATTTCTGGAATCAGTATTTCTTCAAGGAGCGCTGATTCCTTTTCAAGAAAAATGGTATTTAAAACCCAGAGTCTGGGCCATAGCTGTGCTTACTGTTACGAGGGTGTCTAGGTGCTTCTAGACTCCCTGCCAGTGGACAAAATAACTGTATATACATGCATACACACATATACTAATTCATGTGTACATGCATCAGTATTTATCCAAGAATCAGTGTATATATCTATATACATTGTATCTATATATTTATGTATCTATATTTATGTCTATTGATTTATTGATCTACCTACCTAAAAAGTCTACATTGATATTTTCTATTTCAATGCATCACCATAACGTTCATTTTAGCTTTTCCTCTTATTTATAACTACTTTTTTGGACAGTGAAAAATCTGTCCCTCATTATCTATAATATATTTATTTTTGTTGAGCCCCAATGTACAAATCAAGTAGCTTCATAACTTCTAACCATAGACCTGTGGGAAACAAATTTGCCAACTGGGGTACAGTGATTTTTGTCTTAGGTTATAATTAATATCCACTCAAACTCTTTTTCCTAACTTTATTAAGTTACTTCCTCTTATACCTATTAGAAAGGGTATTATTAATAAAGATCCTGGAGAATTTTATATGAAGTAAAGCAAGAAATACAACTGGACTTCTCTTGTAACTAGAACCATAACTCTGAAACCATTAATCTGAAGACATTTTCACATGTCTTCTTACATCACTGTTTTCTATTTTTGAGTAAATACTTCTCTATTTATTTTCTTCTCTATCACCTTTTCATTATATAGACCACTGTCTCATTTATCTGTTCCACATATTAATAAACAAGCCCACATTAAGCTCTGGAATTGTACATTTTAGACCTTTATTGAGCTTCCTTTGTCCAGGAGAACTGACAGTAAAGCTGGTGCTGAGTTGGTACTAGTCTGACATTCATTGCTGGTCATCATGTTCTATGTTCTCAGCACAATAAAACCCCTGATTTTTCATATCCAAAACTCTCAAAAGGTCCCAGCCAACCATGAATCCTGTTTCTCAAAACCGAAACCAAAAACAACCAAATCCATTCCTCTTGCCTGGCAGAGGTAGCCTTGCAATGTCATGTTTAGTTTGTGACTCCACAGTGTCACAGGGCCAGTGTTCTCCTAACCCACATTCTCTGTATGTCATTCCTATTGCCTCTAGTCAGTCTCAGTCCTTCTGGATTTATATTTTATCTCTCCTGAAGCATATGCTCTAAATCTGGGGCGACCAACTTCATTCACATGACCAGTTGGTAAATATTTTAAGCTTCCAGGTGATATGGTCTCTGGTAAAACATCTCAACTCTTCCATTATAGCACAAAAGCAGTCATAGACACTGCATATGTATATTAACATGGTTTTCTTCCTATAAAACTTTATTTATGGACATTGAACTCAATTTATATAATTTCACATCCTGTGCAATGTTATTTTTAAAATATTTTTAAACTTTTGAAATGTAAAAGTCATTAAGAGTTCACAGACTGTACAAAACTAGACAGTAAGAAAGATTTGGCCCAAAGACTATAGTTTGTCAATTAATGATCTAAATAATAAATGTAACCCCTTTAAAAATGCATGATACACAGTGTGGGAAAAAATCAAAATAAACATAGCAAAAAATTCCATCCAGAGAAAGAGATGCTCCCTGCCTTGACCACTAACTCCAAAATATAGAAGAAAGAAAGGAAGGAAGATAGGAAGATGAAGAAAGGAAGGAAGAAAGGAAGGAAGGAAGGAGAGGAAGTAATGAGAGGAAAAGAAGTAATACAAAGAAAGAAAAAAAAGAAACAAAGAGAGGGAAAGAGAGAGAAGGAAAAGCAAGAAAGAGAGAGAAGGAAGAAAAGAAAGATGAAAGAGAAACAGAATGAGAAAGAAAGCAAAGGGAGAAAGAGAGAAAGAGGAAGAGAAGGAAGTGGAAGCAGGTAAGGAGGGAAGTGTTAAAAAAAATAAATAAAATTAAATTAAAAAAAAAAGGCAGACCAGACTTGAAAATCCCCAGACAAAACAATTTAAATCATATAAGCAAAATTAAATCTAATTTATTTTATGAACGAGCAAAACTTAACTTAGGTTTTTTTCTTCTAAATGCTGACAATAATCATAAAAAATAAAACAAATGATTTTCTTTAAAGAGGTATAAAATAATCACTTTTAACCAGTTTCCTAATGTCTGGAACATCCATTCTAATCATTGTAAAGTTTAAACAATTGACTCATTTTCACCTTATAAACCATCCCTATAAAGTTAGCCTCTGAGCTTCATATCAGCTTTGGGTCTGAAGGCTCTCAGCTTATAAACTGTTCTTATATGCACAATAGGCTGTTACCAAATACTATTTTACTGATATGTTTTTAAAACTTACTGTTTTGGGATTTTTGACAGAGGGAAGAAAGAAAGGAGGAATGGAGGAAGGGAAGAAAGGAAGCAGGGAGGGAGAGAAGGAGAAAGAAAGCAAAGAAGGAAGGAAAGAAAGGACGGGAGAAACAAATATACTCAAAAGAGTTTTAATATATATTAAAATAAAGTCTCAAGTAAAAATATCATAAAATCATACTGGATTGTGTTTTTGTAACATAGTATTTATAAACATGACATTTAAAATAAGTATTGTGAGTTTACTTTGTGCCAAGGATTGTAGTAAGCATTTTCTATGCATGTTCTCATTAAGTCTACACGGTGTAAGTAGAGGATCTTTGTGGCATTGTTTTAATACATCCAGACCTTGAAAATAGGTGGATGATGACTATATGTCCATTCAATGTCACTCTAGAATTATTGTCTAACATGACTAGACAAGAGTTCTGTAATTGTCCCGTACTATATACATTTTATTTTGTTTTACATATTTGGTTTTATTTACTGATTACTATTGACTGAGGATTTAAATACTCTGTGAGGGTAGCTATTGATTTGTAATAGATAGATAGTACTGCAAGTATTTCATGTCAAATAAAAACACACGTTGATTTTGAGAAGTATATTGAGATATAAGTAGGCTAAAGATTTAACCTTAAGTTTTGTTTACTTTTTATTGCCAAGTAGGGCATCAACCAGTTTTGTATGTGATTAAAAATCTTATTTCAGCACTCTATCACTCTAAATAGATAGAAATACTTTGAATAGAAATACTTCATTAAAAATTTTTAAAGCAATTTTACCATTCTGCAGGTTTCTCACTAAGAAGTTTAAGACATTTTGACATGTGTTTATTCTATATTTCTATGAGAATTATGCTTTCAACTCTTTGAAAAGTATACTTTGAACATTTAATATGGCACCTTGGTGACTCAGTCCATTAAGCAACTGATTTCGGCTCAGATAATGATCTCATGGTTTGGGACTTTAAATCCTGCATTAGGTTCTGTCCTGACAGCTCCGAGTGTGGAAACTGCTTCTGATCCTGAGTCTCCCTATCTCTCTACTTCTCCCCCATTCACCCTCTGTCTGTCTGTCTCTTTCAAAAATAAACATTAAACAATTAAAAATAAATAAAATAAAATAAAATAAAACAAAAGAAAACAAAATAAGAGGAGCCAAGATGGCAGAGAGGAAGGGAGCTCTGTAAACCTCGTCTGCCCCATTGATCGAACTGAGAAGGACGTTACTCTCATCTGCAAGAGCGGAAGGAGAAAATACGGACTCCAGAGGAAGAGAACCTGAAGGATACCTGAGTGAACACCAAAGCGGAGCCTCTGAGAGCAGCCTCCAAGACCTACCACACCAATCCACGCCCATCCACCAGGGGGAGCTGCCATTTTTGTTTTTGTTTTTTTTTTTTAGTTGTTATTGTAGTTGTTTTTGCTTTTGTAATAATTTTTTTTCTTTTTTTCTTCATTTTTTTCTTTTCACTTTTTTTCTGTACATATTTTTTATTATTATTGCTTTTTTTTACTTAAATTTTTAAAAGTTTTTACTCCTTATTTTGCTTTCTCTTTTCCCCCACTTTTTTTTTCTCCTTTCTTCTTTATATAGGAGAATATATCTCATCCCTACCTCTCCCCTCAACTGGTCATACATGTTTAGACTGTCCACTGTCCTTTGTTGTCTCTGACGCCCTTTAATTTTTTTTAACTTTTTTTTCTTCTTTTTCTTTTTCTTTTCTTCTTCTCCTTGTTTCGTCTCTTTCCTCTCCATTCTCTTTATTTTCTTTCCCCCTGTTAATGTGTTTGTTTGTTTGATTCGTCGGTGCATTTGTGTGTTACTGTTTCCTCTGTGTGTGTCTGTCTGTTTTCCTTCTTAGGGCTACACCAAGAAACAAGCCAAAGTGTGCAAGACAGCGAGTCCCAAATACCGCTGAGTAGGGAAATAAAATATTCAAAGGCAGAACAAGAAAAAGTGAGAGACACCATTAAAAGAATATTTCCTGAAACGACAGGACCTGGATAGTCAATAAGCCTCCTTTAACAGAGAAATATTAACAGGTGCACAGTGCACAATGATCTTTCTAAAGGTGACAAGAGACAGAAAACTAGCAAAAATGACAAAATGAAGGAACTCTCCCCTGAAGAACCTCCAAGAGGAAGTCACAGCCACAGAACTGCTCAAGACAGATCTAGACAACATACCAGATACAGAATTTAAAAAACTTGTCATAAAATTAATCGCTGGGGTTGAGAAAAGCATCAAAGAATCAACTGATGAGTTAAAAAAGGCTATAGGTGAGGTGAATAACGACCTGGAGGCAGCCACCTCAAGGATTGACGAGGCAGAGAGAAGAATAGGTGAATTAGAA
>NC_043706.1:88086099-88087498 GCF_006229205.1 Suricata suricatta | reverse complement strand
AAGGTGCCAGAGACACCACTATAAACATGAATTCTAGGGAGAACACAATGACTCTAAACCCACATTTCTCAATAATAACACTGAATGTAAATGGACTGAATGCTCCAACCAAACGACACAGGGTAGCAGAATGGATCAAAAAACAAAACCCATCTATTTGTTGTCTACAAGAGATTCATGTTCGACCGGAAGACACCTTCAGGTTGAAAGTAAAGGGATGGAGAAATATCTATCATGCGACTGGAAGCCAAAAGAGAGCTGGAGTAGCCATCCTTATATCAGACAAACTGGACTTTAAAGTAAAGGCAGTAACAAGAGGTGAAGAAGGACATTATATAATAATTACAGGATCTCTTCATCAGAAAGAGCTAACAATTATAAATATCTATGCGCCAAATTTGGGAGCACCCAAATACATAAAACAATTAATCATAGAAAGAAACAATCTTATTGACAAAAATGTGCTAATTGCAGGAGACTTTACTACTCCACTGACAGCAATGGATAGATCAACCAAACAGAACATCACTAAGGAAACAATGGATCTGAACAACACATTGGAACAGATGGAACTGATAGATATATTTAGAACTCAGCATCCTGAAGATAGGAAATTCACCTTCGTCTCGAGTGCACGTGGCACATTCTCCAAGACTGATCACATACTGGGGCATAAAGCAGCCCTCCATAAGTATAAACAAATAGAGATCACACCATGCACACTTTCAGATCACATTGCTATGAAACTTGAAATTAACCACAAGAAAAAGTCTGGAAAACCTCCAAAAATGTGGAGGTTAAACACCACCCTACTAAAGAATGATCGCGTTAATCAGGCAATCAGAGAAGAAATTAAAAAATATATGGAAACCAATGAAAAAGAAACTACAACAATCCAAAATCTCTGGGATGCAGCAAAGGCAGTCCTAAGAGGAAAGTATATTGCAATCCAGGCCAATCTCAACAAACTAGAAAAAGTGCAAATTCAAAATTTAACAGAGCACCTACTGGAACTAGAAGGGAAGCAGCAAGAGCACCCCAAACCGAGCAGAAGAAAAGAAATCATAAAGATCAGGGCAGAAATAAACAATATAGAATCCAAAAGGACAGTAGAGCAGATCAGTTAAACCAAGAGTTTGTTCTTTGAAAAAATAAACAAAATCGATAAACCTCTAGCCAGACTCCTCAGAAAGAAAAGAGAGATCACCCAGATAGACAAAATCATGAATGAAGTAGGATCTATTACAACCAATCCATTAGAAATACAAGCAATCATCAGAGATTACTATGAAAAACTATATGCCAACAAACTGGACAACACAGAAGAAATGGACAAATTCCTAAATGCGCATGCACTACCAAAATTTAAACCGGAAGAGATAGAAAGCATGAACAGACC
>NC_043706.1:87993788-88085999 GCF_006229205.1 Suricata suricatta | reverse complement strand
AGATGTGAGTTCTTTGTGTGCAACCTTTTATTTATGCATGTGAGAGGGTTATCATTTTTAAAAATATTTCTACATTGTAGTACTTGTTTTGCTTGTTGGTGGTGTTTGCTTATTTAATACATTCTGTCAAGGACAGAAATTAAATAAAAAGAGAGAAAACAAAATAAAATGGCATGCCTCTGATGAACCTAGATAAATAGGAGAAACTCTCAAATGATTGAAGCTTCAAGATAAAGATTCTGGAATTGTTCTTGACTAGTGAATACTTCTGTGGGCCAAAATTTGGATGGAGTGGGGTCTGCAAAAAAGATAAGATGAAGATGCATAGGGAAGATAGAGACAAAAGGTGGGAAGGGTCTTCACTTTGTTGTAGTATGTGAACTCTTTCCTGAATGCTATGTTGATTCCATTCTTGATTTTCATTAGACAGACTAGAATCATTATTTTAAAATAGCAATTTCTCAAGTTAAGTTGTTGTATTATTTGGTTATTTGTTTGAAATGCAACTCCAAATACAAGAAATTAAAGCATTTCAACTATAACACATCTCAAAGTATATGGCTGGTTATCTGGTACACCCAGGAAAAGATTTCTTGACAGTGGGTTGACAGACACTGGTCTTTTTGCTATTGCCTGTTTTCTCTAAGGTACACCCTAGTTAACCATAGGAACTGGAGATTTAATGTGATTGGTAGAAAATAGCAGGTTACTAGCTTATATATATCAAGTATCTGCTCTAAAGTCTTGGAAAATACTACTGGACTAAACTGACAAAAAATATTTCACATTGATAAGAAGCTTATATTTTTGTAAAGAGTTGTTCTTAATTAAGTCTTGTTGTGTCTGGTATGGCCTGCCTTTGAGTAATTAAGAACTTATAGTGCAAGCTAACCTTATAAAAGGAGACCCTTTTGTCTGCTTTCAGATTAATGTGAGAGAGTGTGATTTCTAAGATCAAGAAAGATATTGGGGCGCCTGGGTGGCTCAGTCGGTTAAGCCTCCGACTTCGGCTCAGGTCAGATCTCACGTTTGTGGGTTCGAGCCCCGCGTCAGGCTCTGTGCTGACAGCTCAGAGCCTGGAGCCTGCTTCCTATTCTGTGTCTCCTTCTTCCTCTGCCCCTCCCCCTCTCATGCTCTGTCTCTCTCCATATCAAAAATAAAATAAAACATTAAAAAAATTAAAAAAAAAGAAAGATATTATGGCAAATGAGGGGGGCAGGAAGAATCTAACTTTGTAAACAATACAATTGCTATGAATCCTTGTCAAGAGACAAATGACAATGCATTTGAAGATAGACTGAGTTTCCACACCTGTAACTAAGAGAGAGTGCCAAAACAGTGGGTCCCAAATTAAAAAGCAAAATTCCACAAAAGTTCTGGATTTTGGTTACCTGCAAATGGACTCCTTCAAATGAAATTGCTAATTAGCAAACTTTTGAGGATTATAAAGTTTAAAATTAATTGATAGAGCTTATATCATTTTTGAATGATTGCTATTCTATAGGAGCATCTTGAATTCACTGAAAGCTTTAATTAAAATATAGACATGATTCATATCTTTGAGGAGCTCATAATTAGGCTATGGAAAGCACTGAAGAAATAAATACCAGTAGAGAATAGAGCAGAAGGAAGGTCCGGAGGGATGGGTAAAATCATAGATACTGCAACTGCCAAAGGGCCTAGATTTACTCTAAGCCTGAATCTATACACTTGACATTCAGAGGAAAGCCAAATCGCACTTTAATGAGACTATTTTATCATCCGCTTCTGCTCTTCCTCATTTAAATAGCTAGCTGGTAAGAGCAGTATGTTAATAATCTACTTTCAAAGCAAATTTTGAAATAAAAAGTCCTAAAAAATATTTCCTTATTTATGCATCATTACATTTCTATAGCAGAATATTTTTAATTAATGTCTATGCTTTCTATTATGAATATAAATAGTGCTTTAGTGCCTTGTGGAAAGAAGAAACATATAATATATCCAAGAATAACAATAATAACAAAGGAATAGAATAGAAGATAAAAAAATTACTTCATGTATAAAGCCATAAAATAGAGATATTATAATGAAAGTGGAAGCCTGAAGCACAGAGTATTCACAAATTTCAGTAGTCTTATAGCTAAAGAAGATACACACACTCACATACATAGAGATAAACACACACACACACACACACACACATTCACAATCTCCATTCTCTGGTGATTTTTGTTCTCATTGTTCTTAAATGCACAAAAACACCCAATTTCATTGATTCAGTAAATATGCATTAAGAAAATACCATACACCAGGTACTCTTATAAGTATTAGCAAATTCATTGTCTGTTGAAGTATTTGTCTTCTGAAACAAACAAAACCTACGTGACCATGCATTGAGAGAAAGATTATGTTAAATCAGGCTTTACCTATAAGACTAGGCTATCACTTCTAATTCTCACTAATGTCTAATTCTATATGCATAAGTAGTCCCTACATGGATATGTTCAGAAAATTTCAGTGCATGACAGAAATAGATAACATGCCATGCTAAAAGCAAAAAAGAGCAGATGAAGTTATGATTGCCACAGGATGAGAATCAGGGAAATTGATAGAGGGATATTGGTTTCCTGCAAGATCAGCCCATAAATGTTCAACAAGAAGACATCGAGAATTCAAATACCTTCCAAGCTAACACCAGTGGCCAGCAATGTTCTCTCTGAGATTATATAGAGTAATGCATGTGGAGAGATTACTGTAAAACAGCTATTTTCCACAACAGCAATTTTTCCACATTATAGATTGGGAGGTTTATCTGGTTTAATTAGTGGAATACAAAAACATGGTAGTCAATAGGAAAGATCCTCAAAGACAGAGAAGTATGTGAGGAAGTCAGGGTTTCTAGATAAAATCTACATCATGGCCAGGTTCCATATGATGTGGAAAACAATTCTCAGTATATAGAGGGCACCTTATAAACCTCTGGATTAGTGAATAAATGAATGATGCCGTCATTCACTATTGTAAGCAATATATTACACTCAATCTTTTTTTGAGCATCTGTTGCTTTGATACCTACAATATTTCAAGTAATTTGATAGGTTCTATTGATGATACAAAGTAAAATGGACACAACTCTGACCTCAAAGAGTATAAAGTTCAGCCAGGGTGTTTATGGTTTATAGGCAATGTAATAAATGCAAATAACTGACAGGTATACAATTATTAAGAAGGAGCAATCACTATGGTCAAAAGAAAAAGCAAAAGCTATAATGTGATTATGAGCAAGAACAACTGAGACGAAATGGATGAAGTGCAGGGGCATCTATGGGATACAGTGTGAGGCTATGGTGGGGTAGAACCTAAGGTATAGAAACGATGGGTAGAGTCTTGAGAAAAAGATTTTACAAACTGCAATTGGAGTCAAACTCTGAACAGTCCTGTCAGTGATTCTTAATTTTTACTTTAATGATATGAATGATCTGAAAGACTCTGTGCAGTAGAATCAGATCCAAGTGGTTTTATAAGGTCATTTTGACAATCATTAGTTGGGTAGGTAAAAAAGAAAGAAGCTGTATGCATATAAATCATTTTGAGGGCTAATACAAAGGTTCAGATTAATAAACTTTTAAAAATTATGATTTTTCATGAGCTTTGATGTCAGAGAATGTAATTCCATATAAAATAATACTGTGGTTCCCATAAACTGGATATTTTATAGTAAACTCTAAAAAGTCAAATAATGAGTGTTTTAGAAATGTCAGAAAAAGTAATAAAAAATCAATGTAATATTAGTTATCCTACTTTACATTATAGCAAACTCATAACTACTATTGACTAAAAGCTTTGAAAGTTCTTTACGGAACGTTATAATGGGGTTTTTCATGGAAAAAAAAAAGGTCAGATTTCACAGCAAGAGAAGTCTCCATCGAATGATAGGAGAAATTCACAGTTCACTGCCTTTTCTGTCAGTGCATCTTCTGTTTCTTGCCTGAATTTGGGGTTGATAACAATGGCAGGTGGAGATGGCAAAGGTCAAATTGCTGTGGAGGTGATGAACTAAATCATTATAGAGGGGGAAAAAAGATAGAAAAAGCATGAGCAGAATTCTCCAGGGAAAGAAATCTTAAAATGAAAACTATTAGCAGATATCCTCCCCAAACCCAGATTTCTGTTCCCATAATGTTGCAATCAATTCTTGATTATCTACACTAATTGGGGAAGTAGTGGCACATTAATCTCAAATTCATTTGTATGTGGTGACTGACTCAAGGGCACTTGATAATATTCATGGCCTGTTGAGATTCTCCAAGGACCATGTTCTAATGATCTAATACCAGTATTCTAACGCCGATTCTTAGGAGATTTCTAGTGCCCTTGAGAAAGCTGTGAAAAAAAGTGAACAAAACAGAAAAATGAGTATTCTGTTTTACTTCATTAACTATAGAGAACAGGATAGGCATGACAATATCAACTAAAATACAATTTCACAGGGCTGTCCTGGGATAAGCTACCCAGGCAAAGTTGTAAATTCAGTTCTCTAACGGAAACAGCTGCTCTTCTAAAAACTTATAGAAAATAAAATCTAAATCAGCCTGCTGTATGATGAAGCCCTGTACAACTACAGCCACTCAAAATCTGACTCCAGAGACCAACAAATTCTGCCATTCATCACATTCAGATGAGTTACATTTGCAGGAACTAATCTAAAGGCACTTGTCTCCCTCTCCATATACGTGCGAGTCTATGTTATTTACAAATCAATCTGCTGAAATTTCTCTAGTGTTTATTGTTAATCAGTTTTTAATGAGATATTTCTTTAGCAACTGCCTTGTCAACTGCAGGAGTTATTAGTATAAGCAGACTTAAGTAGAGATGTTTTCTGCTTAAACTGGTTTATTATAGTAGGTCTGTGTTTGTAAACACACAATGTGTAGTGTCTGAATATTTGTATTACAGATCTTCTGTAGGGACCTTGCATCTGAATCCATGCAATGTTTAGAGTCTGAAGTCCATTATTTGTCAACCTTTACTTACTGTATCAGTGAAGTACATATTGCCATGTCAGTTCTTGCCAGGAATGTATCAACCAAATGGATTTACTTTCTCAGTATTTCAATACTAAATACCCAAAAAAGCCAATTTGCAATTCTGATGAAAGTTATATACCCTAATTTAAAAAAAATATGTGTCAAGTGTGCATAATAATTTGCATACAGTTTGTGAAAGTTCAACAATCCCCTAAAACTTTCTCCAAACAGTGAGTTTTTTTGGTTCAAGTTCAAGATCTTCAATCCCAGTCAGTGCTACCCATTAGTTAGTGATGCCTTGTGATATTGAGAGTGAACTGTTGTTTAAGTTTGCTTATCTTTCAGTATGGATGATTGGGAAATGAAAACAGTCATTGTCATACTCATAAAAATAACATCAATGTCAATACCAGTAACTGAAGATTTTATTTAAATTTCTTAATTTAAAACAAGACTTTTGTTTAAATTAACTGAGAGATATGATGGGTGGTTAAGCATCTGACCTTGGCCCAGGTAATGATATCACAGCTTGTGGGTTTGGTTCTGAGTTGGGCTCTGTGCTGGCAGCTCAGACTCTGGAGCCTGCTCCAAATTCTGTGTCTCTCTCTCTGCCACTCCTCTGTCCTGTCTCTGTCTGTCCCCCTCTCTCAAAAATAAATAAACATTAAAAAATAAATAAAATAAATAACTAGGAGAAATGAGTCCCTTGTTTTTATAAGTCATGATAAAATAGGAATCTATAAGGTATTTAACAGCTATTTAATCCAATATTGTAAACTTAGTCTGCATGTTCCCTTGGCATATAAAGTTCTCAATACTGAACCTGTTTTATCTAAAGCCGTACTTAGTCCAGGATGTAATTCTTTGAAAGAAGGCTTAAAGAACTGCTTCTTAAGAGGTAGTCTATGCAAGAAGGATACTCAGACCGTCCTCTGTCCCCCTGAAAGCAGAAAACAAATCTCCCATTTGAAAGTTACCCTCCCCGTACCAGGAGGTACAATAAGAGACAATCCTTATCACCAGAGATGAGACATTTAGAGCCAGGAAGCCTGTATAAACAACCATTGTTACTTTTTACAAATTTACCACCCCAGCTCAAATTCTGTTTATAGTCCCTTACTAGTTGATAGCTCCCAAAGTTAAGTTTTCTTTGTCCTATCAATTCCTCACAGATTTATTCCCACTTTGTCTAAACATATAAAAATTACCTGCTCTGGTCATTTGTTTGGGTCTTATTTTCATCATTAGGCCTCCATTGAATCTAATAAAACTGTATTTTTTTCTCCTGTTAATTTGTCTTATGTAAATTTAATTCTTAGTGCATCTGGAAGACCTTGAGGGTAGAGAAGAATTTTTCCTTCCCTTCAGTACTTTATCTATTTTGTATCAATCATGCCTATAATCTATGTGTGGCTTTGTGAAAGCACAATTTTTAAGTTATTTTAAGAAGAGAACCAGACATTCCTTTTCTGAAAACCTAGAAGATCGGTAAATGTGAATATTTGTCCTTAAGGAAAAACAGTAGCTTCTCTGGTGTTGTAAGTACTGACTTGCCCAAGGGGTGGGCAGAGATGAAAAACCGGAGTCTTCAAAGCAGTTGGAAGATGACTGAAGGATGGAAACCCCACGGTGGGAAGGACAAAGGGGAATGTTTGGGAGGCTGGTGGGATCCTCACTCTGATTAGACGGCATCAAAAGTAGTGGGATGTGGAGGCCAGGAAGCTTGTCCTTCTGCCTGGGGCACTGCTATGTCCTTTACATTCTTTCCCCACAAAATATTTGAAATAAAAATATTTACCTGCAGTTTTTGTAATATTTTTTAAATCATTGACTTCTTTGTGACAACCCAACCACATATCTATTTTAATGTGAATTAGAAAAACATGGGCATTTGATTCATAGTAATGACACAAAGTCCATTTTACAATATGTAAGTAGAGGGCTCGTTGGGGTTATCCCAGCACTCATGTATACCTTCCTCTATCTCCTTGATGGTGCCTTCCTTTCTTCTAACAATGTTTAAATCTGTGCCAGGAAATTTACATTCACGTTTCTCTACCATTTCATGCTGTTTTTGTTTCCAGCTTCCCCCTTTCCATCCCACTCTTGGTCATCTTTCCCCCTCTCAGAATAGTTTAGGAATCACTTCTAATTTTATTCTTCCTGATGTTTGAGGGAGGAAAGTTCCATTGTAAGGTGGGTGAATATGGTCAAATAATTTTGTGATCAGACAGAGTTGGGTTTAGATTTTACATTCAATGCTGCCTAGTTATGTGGACTTAAGTTACCTTTATAATAGTTACTATAGTGCTTATCTTCAAGATTTTTTTAAGATAAATGCAGTGGTATATGTTAATTGGTTAGCCAGTAAAAGACATTAAAATATATCACTTCCCTTCTTCCTCTTGCTTATGTCTCAGCACAGGTAAAGAAATGGGTAAACCTAATTATAAACCACACAGAACAATATTCCCACGTGGGGCTTTCATGATAGCATTAAGAATATTCTTTATGATTCATACTTAACGATGTTAATATCCCAGGTGTCTTGCTTGTGAAAGACAAGGTGGTGCAGTGGAAGAGACCTGAGTTCCAATCCTGGCTGTGTTACTCCCATGTTGTATGACTCTGTGCAAGTCAATTAAACTGCCTGAGTTTCAGTTTACATATCTATAAACCTCAGTATAATAATGCTTATCCCTCAATGGATTGTTTGGGGATTAAGCAAGAATGAGTTTGATGCATAGTTATACTTATGCATGTTGTCAAATAACAAAAATTCAACTGAGTACATGTTAAAGATCTAATGGCATTATTAAATGGTTCATGAATCAGGCAGTACCTCCTCTAGCAGGTTCTAAAATGATAGGTTCTTAGAGAATGAGGGTGGAGCAAGAAATTCATTAGTAAAAGAAAAAGATTGTTTTAGTCACAACCCCTAGGAAAAGCAAGAATTCTTACCACACAAAATACCGCATCTTCCTTCTGAGGATGAAGAGGGCCCATGTGGCAGACTGTAGCATTGATCTAAAAATTCCTGACTGACTTGTTAAGATTTCATTTCTGGGGGAAGTTGAAACTGCAATTAGATTATGTATTAGCCTCAATGTGGGAACTCTGTCTAAATGATGTTATTTTAGGTCTTCAGTTTTCTTTAACAATGTATAGATGATGATTCTCAATGGAAATAGTCCTATTGTTTAACTGTTTCATAAATTGGATAACATGTCATCGAGAATTGACATGAAAACTTATAGAATAATCAAGTCATTCCTAGTAGGAGGCTCTAGAAAACATGTTTCCCTATAGTGTGCTTCTCTTGTCAAGATAAAAAACCACAAACACACAAGCAGAGACTTAGCAGAGTCAGTATTTTATAATCTTATACACTTTCTTTTATCTCCATTTTATTTTTAACCATTTTTCTCTTGTTTCTTATGAATTTGACTCAATATATGCATACATTTCTTCTTTTCTTCTGCTATTTTCAGGATTCACAACTCTGGCTGCATATTAACATCATCTGAAGAGCCTTATAATAAATATGAATGTCTAAGTTATATTCCAGATCAATTAAATCAGAATCTCACAATTGTTGTTAAACTTTCTCATGAGTTAGAATCATTTGGAGGGCTTCATAACATACAGTTTTCTAGGACTTATCCCCAGTTTCTGATTTACAAGTGGAGCTCAAACATTTGTGTTTCTAACAAATTCTCATGTAATGCTGATGCTGCTGGTCCAGGGAACACTTTTGAGAACCACTGCAATAAAGAGTAATACTCAGATGTCAGTATTTTTATAAAAAGTTCTCACAGGATCCTGATGCATACCAAGAATTGGGAACCACTAAACCATCTTTTCCTCAGCTTCAAAAGCTACTGACTATATAGCATTTATTCTGTGCCACCATTTTCATCCCATAACCTATACTTGCCATCACTGGTTGTCAAGGTAGTAGGGATAAGCACATCATTTATCCACCAGTCAGGTAACTCTTGTATTGATCCATTGATTTGACACTTCATATTGAGATAAATAACTTGCCACCAAGATTTCAGGGTCTGTTGAGGAAGACAAACAACAAAAAGTTCAATATAATACAAATGTGGTCAACTTGGGGGTATAGGGTTAGGGAAAAGGGCTCATACTGACCTCATATAATGTCCAGTGTCAAACCCAAACCTTCTATTTCAAGTACTAGTTCAGTATGTGAGCCAAGTGGAAAAGAAAATTCTGAAACATATCTTTTGGTTTTGTTTTTTGATGTTTATTTTCTTAGAAGAAGGATGCAAATTATAGTTACTTCATTACTTAAAGACTTATTTTATTATGAGATGTTTATCCCTTATCTAAATTGACTGTGATGATGGGTGCCGTGTAGGTGGAAAGAAGACAAATAAATTTGGTAAGGCTATACTGAAATGCACTACAAGTTTTAAAGTCAATGTCAGCACAAATCCACATTCTATAACTCAGAATAATCCTTACTTAGCAAAAAGAGTAATAGGACAGAGGTGCAACAATTTTCATCTAAAAATTTATCACAGCTATTTATTGTTGAGCCCCTCCACTGCCCCCATTGCACTTGGCGTCCAGAGTTACTTATTCCTGGTCAGTAGTAGCCTGGATAGGCTATAAATCAGGCTCTCTTCCCTGACCTCTTTTGATGCCACTAAAAGAATAATTAGCACCTGCACCACAGACTCAGATTCCAACTTTGCTGCCTGTTTATGCATCATTCCAAGTAAAAACCAAACTACTTCTATGGCCTCCTCTGACCACCTGCCACCCTCTTCTTTCCTCTGTTCTCTAAACATAACCTTCAAAGCAGTCTAAGGTGTGACAGACAACCTAACGGCCTTTCTAAACTGCACAGTTCATATGCCTGTTTATTTGAATGCTAAGTGCCCATTATGTTTGTACTCACCCATACCTGCTAAATGTGTGCTGCCAGATTCCATGTTCTTGCTATTAACAAGCACTGGTGTTGCCAAGTCATTTAAGTATCTGAGGTGAATATACACTTCAAATACACTTGTGACAAACGTAAAAATGCTTAATTTGTTCCATGACTCCAACTCTGAAGTAAATATCTGCATTGCTCCTGACACTTGTAGCGAACATTCAAATCTTTCACCTGCTTCAGTTTCTGATTTGACTTCCCTGAAAAATTTAACTTGTCTGTGTTTAGCCATCTGTTTCATTAATAATTCAAATTAATTTCAACTAATTTACATTATATAAAAATAATAATACAAACATTTTTGTAATGCATGCTAGGTTAATAAGTATTTTGGCATACAAACCCAATACCCTATAAAATACTTACAGAATCAGAGAATCAGAGACCTTTCAAGAATCTTGGATATGATCTAGTCTTAATCGACACCTAAAGAAATCAAGACCTGGTAAGTTTGTATAACGCAGACCCTCAGTTAAAGAACTACACCTCCAGATTTTCTGACCTCATAATCGAGAATAGTTTATTAAACTTAATTTTCTAAGTATGTCTTAATAAAATGAAAGTGACTGCCCAACAATGGCAAAGCTGATATACGGAACTACAATAAAATTATTTTTGAATTAAAATAAGTTTAAACTTTAAATCTGTATTTCTTGAAAATCATAAGTTTATGCTTCAGCTGTTGTCTATGTTCATTTGTTCAAGAAGCTCTTATAGGGCTATCGTAATTTATTCATTCTGCTCTAATGATGCCATTTTCTACACTTTTAATTTGACAACAGTATTCGCTTGTCTTTTTGGAGCATCACAGACAGCTGCAGAAGAGAGATCCAACTGCATATTGGCAGGAGCCCACAGACATAGAGGGCTGTTTGGGGTACAATTGCAGTTTAATTTAGGTTGATGAGAAAACACACCAGAGTTTGCTTGTCAGGAATTTGGCCACATCTTTTGCTGAATATTTATGTGTTTCTAAATTTCTACAATTCTTAAAAAATACAATTTTTTTGTCTACTTAACAGTCTGTATACGAAGACCTTAGAGTTTTCTCACAGCTCTTATAAACTTTAGGTTCTAAAATTATTTAGTATAAGCAGAGATTTCACAGATGAGAAAACAGATCCTGAGAGCCTAAGAGATTTTCTCAAAAGCATCCAGCTAGTGAACGGCCAAACTGAATTTCAAGATTCCCAGTTCAGTCTAATGACCACCAGGCCATGGTTTGTCAGTGGGCATTATTAAGCAAGCATCATGTATGAAAAATGGTGTTTTCTTAATAGAATTCCCAGCTAAAATAATGCAAAAGTCATGACTTCTTCCCTCTAACTCCATCACCTCACCTAAACTACCATTGTGCTCTCATAATAACTGAACACCCATGTAATAATTTTCTACTATATTTCATTTTTTCCCAGAGAGAATGTTTTCCTTTATTATCCGTTGAAATATATATATATATATATATATATATATATATATATATATATTTTTTTTTTTTTTTTTTTTTTTAAACAACTAACAGTCCATTCGGTGCTGTTTCCCTGGAAGATTTCTCCTGAGCACCCCTCCAGTATTGCTAGAGGGGTCATGTATCAGGGAACAGAATTAAGACACTTCAAAATAAGCAATAAACATTCTAGTGCAACAGTCAGAAGCAGATGGTGGGCTTGCAGGGTGAGGGGAAGGAAGCAGGTGCTCTGTGTAGGAGAAGGACGCGGCCTCTGGCAAAGCCAAGTGGACACAGGGGCATTGAGAAGCAGGAGACACTGCGGGGGAAGGCCCGTCTCCTTCTGTGCCCTCCCCAGGTCTCAGTTATAGTTTGTTTAGACTGTGTCTGAGACTCATATTGTAGTGTCTCCCCTGTACTTTATAACTCTCCACATCCATCCCTCCACTCTCCCCTTGAATACTTTTAGTAGCAGGAAACTTTGTGAGACAAACTTTACTTTATTAGGCAACTCTAAGAGATTCAGTGATTATTTTGTTCAAGTTAGTACTTAATTTAGTGTACCACAGGCAACCACAGGCAAAATGAGGAGCAATAAATCACAGTTGGTAACACCAGTAGTTCAGAGTCCAGAGGAAGACAAAAACAGTGCTTTATGCACATAAGCATAATGCAAATGAAAACTGATGAGCTGGGTAAAACATCTTGATGAAGTAACTAACATTTCTGGAGTCATTTCTCTGTGCCAGACACTGTCCACGGAAGTGCACAAAGTGTTCAGGGAGGCAGAGACTGTCCCTCTGCTTAGCATTCACAAAGAAATCAGAGCTTGGAATGTCAAATGCTCTCTCAAAGCTACACAGCGAGTTAGTGGTGGAGCTGGAGTTTAAACCAAAGTCTGTGTCCGACCAACACTTCCATGCTATGATATTTTGGCAATCTTCAAGGAAAAGGAAGATTAGTATAATTAGAGGCAGGATTAAAAAATATCATAACAAGAGAATAAAATGGAAAAAAGCTACCGAAAGTAACCTTAGGTCATGAACAATAGAAGTGTTTCAATTTCAAGAAAGTTGACCGTGAGGGAATAAGATAGGATATGTGGACTGCAGTTCGATTACAGAGAACCTGGGAAGCAAGTCAATGATGTTTGTTGGTTATTGAGGACCTATTAAAATTTTTGAGCATAAAAAATGACATAACCAGAGTGAACTTCAGGGACATTAATTTTGGAAAATTTGAGAAAATGTTGGATGAAGTAGAGCTGTAAGGGCACATAGACTCAGTGGTGTCAGGGACAAAAAAGTATTTTGTCGTTTGTTTTTTTACCATGAGCTGGCATTTTTTTCCATACATTTTTAATATTGTTATATTTCTACCTTCTAGAATGACAGAGAATGCATGCTTTTATATTTTTTTTTACAACCTAATATGAAGTTACAAGAAAAAAGTGTGTATCTTAATGTATTCAAGTCACCAAGTATAAAAATTGTCTAATGCTCTACTTGCTAAATATTCTATTCTAGAAACCTAGCTTATAAATGAATATGTGCTTCCAGGTCCCTTTAAAATATACAAGTGCTATTTACACCAATAGCACTTAGACAGCAACCATATATCAGATTTATTAATGTTTTCAGGATTTATACAAATGTGTTAGAAAAATTTTCTGAATGCGTAAGGCACAGTAATACATGTTTGCATTTGATTAAGTGATTTATGAGAAAGATAAATGGAGTATTTATGGTCTGACAATGAGAGTACTGAAAAAATATTTTATGAGGTCCAACACTATAGTGAAGTATATAGAAATTGATTATACCCATTATTAGAGAACTTAAAACATTAAAATAAACATAAACATTTATCCTCAACCTGTATGCTGATACTTCTTGTCTTAAAGCAACAAAACAAAAACAGCAAAAACAGCACACATATTTTGACTTCTTTTATGCATATATATTTATATTTCACATGTAAAGTGAATGCTAAGACAGTCTTTCTGTTAAAAAATTGATCCATTTTAAATATATTCAGTATGAATGTCAACATCCCTACAAATGCGCACACATTATGAACTATTAATTTGAATTTATTACAAGGATAGACTATGGATATATGCCAAAGTGTAACTACAAGAATGTCTACTATGCCTTTGTTTATATTTAAAAAGATGTGAGGATTCATTAAATAAATAATGTCCCAAAAATTTAAAAAATTATTTTTGTGAATATATATTTAATAGATAGAAACATACTTTAAGTTATTTAAGTATAAGTCCAGGCTGAAATACAATGAATAGGGAATGAAAAATTATACGTATATCTAATATACATAATACATTAAACCAGTTTTCACCGGGAAATAGTTTCATGGGTTTTTTTATGCTTTTATTTATTTAACAAATTTGATGCATTAAGACAGACTGGAAAGGGCATATTTTAATAGTTTTTTGTGAGATGCTGCCTTTTAGGTCTCCATACTTTCAGGCTATTCATTTCACTGCAGTTTTCCTCATTCATGTATTTGATTATGGCTTCTATCCCAAATTTTCTGTTTCCACAAGAATGCATATCATTCTCAGCTCAGATATTTCTTTCCCTCCAGATATACTAGCTTCTCACTGATTATTTTTATTCATTCTTAAGCAATCTGTAAGAAATAAATTTTACTTCCAAACTAATCATTCTACATTAGTTACTCAACTTTATCCTGCCATGGTATTTGTATTTTTCATTTCTTTTCAGTCATCCATTTTATACATAATATTTTATAGTATTGTTTCATCTCAGTATATATCTTCTTCATAGTATTTGTTTCTCTCTCATGATGGGGCTTCTGAACATTATTGATGATGCTAATAGTTTTCTGAATAATTATTGAAGCATTTAATAAATAGGTTTCAGAGGACTATGTAATCCTACTGTAAGTCTTCAAGATTATATTTCCATTTTCTGGTGTTCAGTATAGTTTTCTGGCTATTCTGCTTATTAACAAAAGAGGAATGTGGACAGGACTGGTTTTGAGTCCTTTTCCAGGTGAGTCTTTTAAGTCCCCTTCACATACACAGATGATATACCTATTGAACTGCACAACCCCCAGCTTGATTTCTAGACTCTAGTGAGTGCTCTTGGACCAGGATTATCCTAACAGTATAGTATTGTTATCATAGGTTTTGAAACCAGAGCTTGAGTCTTTTTACCAGCTTTTTGAAGTTTGACAAGTTACTTAAACCTTTGGGGACTCAATCTCCTCATTAAAAATGAAAATAATATTATACTTTATTGGTGTCTATAAAAGTTAATGAAGTTAATGTTCACAAGGTGCTTAGAATAAATCTTACATGCGAAGTTTTACAAAAGTGTTGGCTATGAAGTTTTACAAAAGTGTTGGCTATGATTTTATACCTTTCCACATACCATCTTTCCTTGACCCTCTGAAACTAATCAGAGAAAAAATGAGAGGGATAGTTTCAAGTGTATAATTCCACTTTACTTGGACTCCTCTGACTTCTGTCTCAACTTATAGCATATAATTGTGGGTATGAAGCCTTTGGAGAAGTGACTTACTCCAAGGTCCTTTCACCCAATCATCCTTCATCCACTGTGCTGTCTTGTCCAGGTGCACGTTGTGACTTACCATTTCCAGGCAATTATTCGGAGATATCAATGGGGATGATGATGGTGGTTTGAGAATACAACACTCTAGGTTGCCTAAAATGCAGTTCATGGGGGCACCTGGATGGCTTGGTTGGTTAAAATTCTGATTTCAGCTTAAGTCATGATCTCATATTTTGTGAGTTCAAGCCCCACCTTGGGCTCCAAGCTGATGGTGTGAAGCCGGCTTGAGTTTCTCTCTCTCTCTCTCTCTCTCTCTCTCTCTCTCTCTCTCTTTTGCTCTCTCTCTCCTCTCTCTACTTCTTCCATGCTCCCTCTCAAAAATAAATAAATAAACAAAAAAATAAAGTTTGAAAAGTAGAGTTTATGCACTACAGGAATACTATCAATTTTTTAATATTCATGTCTCCTTTTTATTATTTTGAGCCAAATACCATACATGAGGAAGACATGTATCCATTTATTATTTTTCAAGAAACAGAAATGCTAATTTTGTCCTTACCATATGCTGGTATGATTTATATTCTTATGCAGTTGATTTTTGGAACCCAGACCATCATAGTTGACATTAGTAGAAATGTTTCTTAAATTTTATTAGTAGGTTGGATTTCATGTCTAGTTTTGGGTTGCATTCTGAGGCTTTTTTTTAATCTTTAAGTTTTTATGTAGATTTTAATGGTAATTTGGAAGAAGAAATAGCGTGTTGTTAGACTCACCTTTAACCAAGATTACTTATAAAGGATAGTTCCTTATGCAAGGGTTTGGGTTGCCAGGTTTTTGTTTTGTTTTGTTTTGCTTTGCTTTGCTCTGCTTTGTTTTCCTTTCCTGAAGAGCCAAGAGTAATAGAATAAAGTGCAAATGATTTATAGTGCTAACCATTTAACACTCCCTAGGAAGATAGCAATTCTGATGCTTATTAACTTTTCTGCCAAGAGGCCATTAACATACCCAGTATGAATTTCATAGTAAACTAGGTAAAATTATAGATAGGTAGGTAAGTAGATTAGATAGATAGATAGATAGATAGATAGATAGATAGATAGATAGATAGATATCCTTTCAGCTGAACTTCAGTTGATGGCATTAGTGACTAAATGAAGAAGGTGGCTGGGCTGGGGGAAGAGAGGACTCTTGTTTTTCTAGTTTGAGTAGCTGAGTCCAGTGAGATAACAAATCATAAAGAAGGCATGGACGTTTGGGAATTGATAGTAAGTCAATTTGGGGAAATTGTGAATTTCATATGCCAATCAGGCATCATATAGAAATTGCTAGTAAACTATTGGACAGAAGGTAAGAAGTATGGCCATATTAATTCACAATTTATTGAATAAATATTTAATGTGACATACAGTGTGACAGATACTAAACCAAGGTCTGTGCTATAATAACGAATAAGATGAAATCCATTTCCCCTCTCTTACTAGAGACTTAAAATTTAGCAACATAAGCCAAAACAAACTCCATGGGCTATCATTGATAAAAATAACAACTTAGGTTCTGTTCACTGTTTTTTGTTATTGTTATTGTTGGTGTTGGTGGTGGTGGCCTTCTTGGTTAATTATTAAACCAATACAGAACATACAAGAATTCATAAAAAGAAGTATGAGAGAAAGTGACCATCAAAGCCTCCCTGTTCCTTAGAGAAATGAGCTCAAACTTTTAAGTGTGTAAATAAGGAGTAAAAAATCCTTCAGGTAGACCAACCCAAAACTGAAAACTCACTATCTCTTATACCCCTTTAGACTGACAGACTATATTAACACTCAAGAGTCTATCCAAGGAAATTTTTGTTGTACAGCAATTAATTATATATTTACATTCCACTTCTTAACATGTCACTTTCTTCTTGAAGTTCAATAGGGAGGCTTGGGTGGTCCAATCACAGATGCACAATAGGTCATTGCATTACATTAGAGTATATGCTTCACACAAAACAGAACAGAGAACCAAAATCTAGTGCCTGGACCCCTAACCCAATCTCAGTGGGGAAGAAGCCATAATAACATACCTCAGGAATGTCTCAAAGATATAAAAAGCTATCTTACCCTGTTGGAATTATATTCTAGGAAAAATAAGTAGAATGAACAAGGTCTAGAATGAAAGAAGCAATAAAAGAGCAAATTGGGAAATTGCAAAAAAATGTCTATAGCCTGGTTTTCCCTTCCTTGGATTTTGGGGGTTAGATAATTATTCTTTAAAGAGAGAGGGAATGATCAGGGGAGAGAGGCAGAGGGAGAGAGAGAGAATTTCAAGCAGGCTCCACACCCAGTGGAGAGCCTGATGTGGGGGGTTGATCTCAAGACCATGAGATTGAAATCAAGAGTTGGGCACTTAACTGAATGAGCCACCAAGGTGGCTCTGGGGATAGACAACTTTAAAAGTATATCTTAAATAAACATCATAATCTTTGAAGCAAAATTAATTATTTTGATAACTGAACTCATTAAAAAACAATTTCAATGTTGGAAAACTAGCCAAGACTAATAATTGATAGAATGTGATATACTCTAATTTAGAGTTAAGTTCCTAGTTCTACACCAAAAAACCACTTCTATTTCTGAGGAAATTCAGTATGATTTATTAAATATCTTTTCTGCGCCTCCCTAGATTTAAGCAAATTTTAAATATAATCATGAGGAAATTAGAATTTTATATGAAACATTGTTTCCCTTTTGCAATAATCATAATTATAGCCACTCAATCCTTAACACCTTTTCTTCCCAAATCTCTTATACATCACTATAAAGAAAAACATTCTGAAAGGAACTTTAATCTCTATTTATGACATGACAGAACTGAAGTTCTGAGAGGCTAATTCACTTTTAAAGGTAACCCAGTGGCAGAGCAGGAGTTTGAACCCATTCCCTTGCCCAGCTTTCCAGAACTGTAGAGAGGGCAAGCTTATACAACCCTCTCTAAGCATATTTGATATCCTTTGCTTTTAACATTGGAAATATTTCAGTGTTCTATATAAAGATGCTATGATTGATAACTGAAAGCAACTTTATGAAGAATAGCCAACAAACATGCTGGCAATACCATCCCAGTTAATCTTGCCTCATGTTCAGTCCTTCGAATCCAGCTGACAATACCTGACTCCTCAACTCTTACCAAGATGCCATTTCATCTATTAATTGCACATTCCCATAGTAATTAGGTACAAAATAAACTTCTATAATAAGGAAATTGAACTGTATAGCATAGTGTCTCAAACAAAGTAGAAACATATTATTTATTCTATAACATTCTAGGGTTAGGTATGCAGTCCAAGGTAGGTAGACAACTTAGTTTCTTGGAATCTATTTTCAGTAATGAAGTTTAATTCCACCTTGTTTTGTCATCTTTGTGTTTCTATTCCAGGTAGTAGGTAGTGGGTAGGTAGGTAGGTGCTAAGTGAAGAGGTAAAGAAAGAGTATTTCACCTTAAGCAAATGTATCAGTAAAAGTTCATCCAGAGAAGCAAAACCAGTACAACACATGTATATACATATAAACACATTACATATATAATTTATGATGTATTCTATATTTTATTATATGTCACACATTTAACTTATTGAAAGGAATTTGCTTATGCTGTTGTGGAGGCTGAGTAAGCAAGGACAAAATCCACCAGGAAAAGAAAATCATACGCAGAATGGAACTCCATGAGTATGGGCTAAGCTGAACTTCATGTTGTCATTCCTTTTCTTCATTCTCCTACTCTTCCTTCTCCTCTTTCCTTCTTCTTCCTTTTTCTCTCATCTCTCTTGCTCTCTCTCTCTTTCTCTCTCTCTCATCTGGGAAGACTCAGCTCTGCTTCAAGGCTGAGTTAAGTGGGAGTGTAGGGACGTGTCTGCCTAAAAATGACATATCAGTTGGTGTTCCCTAGACATACTTTATTTCATATATTTCATGTTATTTTTGAGTATATATGGAAACCCTAGAGTAACAGTCTAATTGATTGGATTAGGAAACTAATTCCCCACCCCGACATGTATCAGCAAGTATAGAAGGGCTTTGATATGGTTGCAAACCATTAGAGACAATCCTCATCGATTTTTCTGTACTTTTTCTGATATAATTTGATGTAACTTGTCCTCATATCAGAGGACTCAATTAAAACCCCAGCAAAACTATTGGCATGAGTCAAATATGTAATCTGATAGATAGCTCAGTGGGCCAGACACTTGTATCAGAATATTCACTACCTCTGTGATACTACTGATTTCCATTTGTGCACCCATTCCTTTTACTCTTTTCTTTCTCCATCCCTACCTTCCCTTGCTTTCTGCAACGTTTCTCATTTTCTCCCTCCCTGTGAATATCTATGCTTTCAAGTAACCTCAAAGGAATTGTAGCATGAATGTTAGCTGTACCTCCCAATTTTCAACCAGATGAGTTTGCGTCTCATAACCACCATCTCAAATATTCTATTATTTCTTTTCCTTTCTATTGATGCAACTGCTGGGCAACAAAGGGACTGTCTCTGTCTTAAAACACATTTCAGTGAAGCTACTTTAGCACCATGTGTGAGTCAGCAGCACATCCAGAGACCAGCAGGGGTGGCACTTTCCTGGGACATTATCATGCCAGTGTCCTCTGAGACTGAAGAACTTCCAGAAACATTGAAGGGAGAAGATTAGACATGAACTAAGAGTCCAAAGAATTGTGTTACTTAAGGGCCATGGAATGACTTGGGAACTTAATTATGAAAAAGGATACGATGATTCTAGGGCAGGGGGTCAATTTGCCTCTGATTTTTACTCTTATTAATATTAAAAAAATCTTTTTATTTGTTCCCTAGGCATCTCCATTAAGTTTCTTATTATATATTTACTAATTAAATGCCTTTTGTAACCTTTAAATGATGAATTACCAGTAAATATCTCCACAATATTCACATACCTGACATAATTTTTATTACAGGAAAAGAA
The DNA here is from genome assembly GCF_006229205.1 of Suricata suricatta. Lineage (NCBI taxonomy): Eukaryota > Metazoa > Chordata > Mammalia > Carnivora > Herpestidae > Suricata > Suricata suricatta. The sequence continues at coordinate 88,066,045 of NC_043706.1, read as the reverse complement.
GCCACATGGCATTATTTATTAAGAAGAGAAATTGAGTTCTTCATAAAGTAATGGGAATACATTCCTCTGGCAGAGTCTAAACACAGATCTTTGAAAACACTCAATTAATAATGTGTTGAGATGTATCTGTGCCCTACCCACTAATCACAGGGTGAAAATATATATTCTTTCTGTTTTTTCATTTTTAATGTTAATCTCAAAACGTAAATTTTCCCCTACAGAGAACATCAAGAGACAAATTCCCTTAGTGGCATTTTACAATTAATTTTAATATCCGTGAACTAAGCCCATAAATTCTTCTAGTCATAGCATATGCAAATGTATGTCTGCATATCTTTGAAGTAGTTGTTATTAAATGCAGATACCATCTCCGCTTGAGGCTAAGCATTAAAATAGTTTTTATAAAATAACAAAAGATGCTGTATGTTATTTTCTAGATGGTTTATTTTATTCAATACATCTTTTTAGACAGGAAGCACAAAAATGCTGTAACTCAAATCCCATAACTTATATTCATGGAATGTGAGTCTTAATATAAACAAAGATTTTAAGATCATTAAAGTCCATATCCTCTCTCTAGAGAAGAAAGACATAATAAAGAGGAAAGCCTGGACAAATCCATCTCAAATAAAAATTCTATTTAGGAAATTTAAATTAGAAATGTGATAAAATGAATTATCCCAAGTGATGAAAAGCTTGCAATATTTTCTTTATCTGTCTCCGTAGTTTAGTAAATTCCCCTCGTATTAGTAAGGGCTCTCCAACAAAACAGAACCGCATCTATAGATATATACTGCACACTTACGGAGGCTGCCAAGTGGGCTGGGCAGGCTGGAGACTCAGGGAGAATTGTTGTTGGAAGGTCATGAGGTGGAAGAATCAATGTTGCAGATTAATTCTAAATGCAGCCTGCTGGAAAATTCTGTTACCTGGGAGAAGTGAGGGCCTTTTGTTTGATTCAGACTTTCAACTGATTAGATGAGGCCCACTTATGTTACTTACTCTATAAATTAAACTGTTAATTTTATATTTATATAAATATAAAAGTTGCTTACTCTATAAATTAAAATGTTAATTTATTTTAGAAATATCCTTGGATAAATACCCAGAATAATTTGGCCAAGTCTCTGGGCACCCATGAACCAATGAAGTGGACATATAGTATAAATTATTACCCCCTCTCAATCATAGGATGAATATTCTTGTCTATGTATAGCAAGCTGAAAATTGAACATTGGAATGAAAGAAAATAGTCAAATATGTAGGCCTCATACACTCAATAAAGTAAATTAAAAATATTTATCTGACCAGATCTCAGAGCTACATTTATTAATGTTTTTTTTAAATAGGTTTCATTTCCAACATATGGGTTGAACTCATGCCCTTGAGATCAAGAGTAGCAAGCTCTTCTGACTAAGCCAGCCAGGTGCCCCCAAACATTAGTTTTATTTTTTTAATCTTTTTAATTTAAATTCAAGTTAGTTAACATACAATGTAGTCTTGACTTCAGGAGTAGAACCCAGTGATTCATCTCTTACATATGACGTCCAATGACTATCCCAAAACGTGCCCACATTAATGTTTATCACCCATTTAACCCATCCACACACCCACCTTGCAAACATTAATTTTATATTGAACATCTCATACCATATTCAATGTACAGAAGGGTCTAAGAATTTGGCAGTAAAATTAACACATAAATAAATAAATAAATAAATAAATAAAACACAACAGTGTTTTTCAAATGAGAAGTGACTGCCATTAAGTATTACTGGAGAGTTTTCAGGAAGTCATGAAATTGAAACCTGGGGCATTGAGTTAATCCCAAGGGTACAAATGGTAAATTTGATTAATTTTGCTCTAGACAAAGAGATTTAAGATGATAAAAGAAACACCATTGATAATATTTGAACAAAGCATACATAGAATAATGGAGGAAGAAAATACTTATGAATTTGGAAAAGTGACTTAGCCTCTAAAATTTCCAGAATTCTAGAATTCATTATTAAAACAGATGAATTTAGAGCACCCTAGAACTTGTTCAGTAATTGAATCCCCTCTATTTTAAAGAATTAATAGGGGTGCCTGGGCAGCTCAGTCAGTTAAACATTCTATGTCAGCTTAGGTCATGATCTCATGGTTTGTGGGTTTGAGCCCAGTGTTTGGCTGTGTGCTGACAGCTCAGAGCCTGGAGCCTGCTTCAGATTCTGTGTCTCCCTCTCTCTCTACTCTGTCTCTCTGTCTCAAAAATAAATAATAAAAATTAAAAATGTTTTAAAGAATTAATATATTTGTATGTCATGATAATGATATAAGTAAATTTCTACAAGGAATAAGGCAATAGTGTTAGTGAAGTTGGGATGCAACTGAACACATTTTTTGTGCTTCAGTTTCAACTCAGAGTAACCTTTGATACAGGTTATATCAAAAGTTATAGGGCCTTTTGCCATATCTGTCCTGTTTAGTATTTTACTAATGAATAGGATGCAGTTGTGGGGGAAATGTCTAGTATAGAGGCAGTTTCCAAAAGGGTGGAAAGTTTAGGTAGTAAGCTGTGATTTTTAAAAAGTTAACAAAGATTTCAAAATTATAGCAGAATTTTTGTTATGGAACAAAACTAGGGAGATATCAGAGGTGTAATGGAGTCTTATATTTTGGTTTTAGAAAGCAAGTGTTTCATCAATAACTAGTGGCTGAGGTTGTTTGGAAAAGAATTCCAGGAAAAGGCTTCCATTTCTGGCTGTATGACAAACTGCAAATCCTAAAAAAAAATCTTATCACGAAAAAGCAGTTAAAATAACAGCTAAATATTTTAACATATTTTTATTTTTAAGATTATAAGGCATTTTGAGGTATGAGTTACATTCAATAAATTGTACATATTTAAAAGTGTATACATTGACAACTTTTGCCAAATGTATACATCACAAAAATACATTAAAATGGACTTTTCTATTTCCCCAAGTTTCTCTGTGACCCTTTTCTAGTCCCTTCTTTATATCCCTCTCCACACCCCCCTTCTCAAGCAACCAATAAAGATAGTCCTCATTTCTTACAATTCTAATTGTATCAACACGTACAATATGGTCATTTCATTCCTTATTGACTAGAAGCAAAATTTGATGTAGAACATTTTAATGGATTAACTGAGGTGACAAAGGACAGAAAAGTGAAAAGTCAGAATGAAGACTTCTGCATAAAACTGGGATTGCCTAAATGTGCATCCTCTGTGAAAGGGTAAAGAAAGAAAAATATGTTAACCCAAAGGGAGACAGTATGAAAATTTGCTTCTACATGTATTGCCTCTCAGATGAAAGGAAAATAATTAGAACTGATATGTGTTTCCATTACTTAAATTAAAAAATATTTAATGTTTATTTATTTTTGAGAGACAGAACATGAATAGGGGAGGGGCAGAGAGAGAGGGAGGCACAGAATGTGAAGCAGGCTCCAGGCTCTTAGCTGTGAGCACAGAGCCTGATGCAGGGCTCAAACTCATGGACCACGAGATCATGACCTGAGCCGAAGTCAGAGGCTTAACCAACGGAGCCACCCAGGTACCCCTCCATTACCTAAAATTTATAGTTCAAATTTATCTAAGCTAAGAATTTAGTCTAAAAAGATCCTAAAGATTTCAGACGCTTGGAAGAAATATAAGCAAATTCTCTCAGAAGGAACATAAGTTTCAGTTCATGACAGGTGAGAAGTCAACAACAGCAAGACTAGATTAGATTGGTGAAGGTTTTATTTGAGAAAACACTGTGAAACATAAAGGCTTAGGAGAAGTGGTTGGGAGGAGGAGTTTCCAATTGTGATGCAGATGGTATCTGTGTAAAGAGCAAGAATAGAAGGTTGGGTTGAAGGACTGCAGCATAATCAAATAGCCAGTTCATACCTGGTTGGTGTCCTCAATGAGAAGTGCTGCATCAAGGCCTGACACTGGTCTCTGCTGCTGGCAATCTGATGTTGTGAGAAAGCCCTGGTTTCTTAGTGGCTTATGGATCAAAAGAGATGAGTAGAGAAGTGAGAGATAAATTCAGAAATATATAGGAACGTGATATATAACAAGGCAGTATTTATGATCAGTAGTAAAGGTATTAAAAGGAAACACTAACTCAAAAAGATATATGCACCCACTTTATGTTTTTACAGCATTATTTACCATAGCCAAGATCCAGAAGCAGCCCACGTGCCCGCTGATAGAAGAATAGATAAAGAAGATGTTGTGCTGTTTGTATGTATGTATATACAAATATTACTCAGCCTTAAAAGCAAATAAGATCTTGCCATTTACAACAACATGGATAGACCTAGAGGGTATTATGAAGTGAAATAAGTCAGACAAAGAAAAACAAATACTATATGGTTGCACTTAAATGGGGGATCTAAAAAACAAAGCAAATAAATAAAAAGCAGAATCATATCTATAAACATAGAGAGCCCAGTTGGTTAAGCATCTGACTCTTGAGTTCAGCTCAGGTCGTGGTCTCACAGTTCTTGAGATGGAACCCCGTATCAGTCAACATGGAGCCTGCTTGGGATTCTCTCTCTCCTTCTCTCTTTCTACTCCTTCTCCACTTGCTCTCCCTCTTTCCTTCTCTCTCTCTCTCTCTCTCTCTCTCTGTCAAGATAGATAAACATTAAAAATTTTTTTTAATGTTTATTCAGTTTTTGAGAGACAGAGATGAGTGGGGGAGGGGCAGAGAGGGACAGAAACACAGTGTCCGAAGTAGGCTCCAGGCTCCAAGCTGTCAGAACAGGGCCTGATGCGGGGCTAGAACCCACAAACAGTGAGATCATGACCTGAGCCGAAGTCAGGTGCCCCCAATTTTTTTTAAATACTGAGAATGAACTGATGGTTATCCGAGCGGATAGGATGGGGCGTGGACAAAATGGGTGAAAAGGGGAGAGGCTTCCAATTATGGAATGACTAAGTCATGGAGATAAAAAGGTACAGCATAGGGAATATGATCAGATAGGGTTGAATGGCTGCAGATAGTAGCTACACGTGTGGTGAGCACAGCATAACCTACAGTGTTGTTGAATAACTGCTGTACACCTGGAACTAATGTAATCTTGTGTGTCTACTATACTCAAATAAAACATTAAAAAATAAGTACTATAACACTTTCCTAATTAACATGTTTTCCTAATTAAAAAGAACAAAGAAGAAAATTGTAAATTATCTTAAAAGTCCTTATAATTCCAGATGAATTTTGAACTGAAATGTGAAATGCCAATGTTTAAAATTTTTCGAATAATGTAGGAAATATATTCACAATTCTGAAGAAAGAAAGGGTATTTGCTTTGCATTGTTTTATAAATAAGGTAGGCAAAATGTCATGGAAAAAGTAATAAATTACAATACAATTATAAAGTTCTGTTGTCTTAAGATAATATAAAGCAGGTTAAAAGGCAAGGCTCCACCAAGAGGTAATATTTCAGCAGATATAACAGAAAAATATTAGTGTATAGAATATATGCAAATTTTTGCAAATCAGTAACAAGAAAAAGAAACCAATAGAAAACTAAAGAAACACCACAAAAAGGCATTTTACTCAAAAGAAAACACAGATGAACAATAAATATAAGGAATAATGTTCAACATCAGGAAATGTACGTTGAAACTACAATGAAAAAATATTATATAGTTAATACATTTGCAAAATGTAAAACGGGTTGCTAAGATTGTAGAGCAGGGAACTAATATACTGATAGTGCAAATGTAAACTGTTGCACACACTTAGGAAAATAAATATCATTAGCTTTTAAAATAGACTATGTGCATACACTGAACAGGCAGCAATGTAGGTACAGGACAGTGTCTAGGAGAAGGTATTCCTCTATGCAAAAGCGGATATGTCTTTCAGGAGTTGGTGGGAAATTTTTCGGGATAAAAACAAATGTAGGGATAATAGCAATCTGTCACAGGCATAAAAAGGGCACAGCATCTTTACCCCAAGCCATCTAGGGAACGGTAATAAGACCTAAGGAAGGATTTAAAAATATAAATTTTAAAAAATAATACAGTTGTCTTTGGAAGAAATACTTTTACTCAATATGGTCACTGTAGCTAAAATATAAAAGAAAATGTTCAAAAATATTTTTTGTGCCTAATTAGAGAAATAATAATTTTTAAAAATTAGATCAGCCATAGAAAATATTGCCTGGGAAAAGGGGAATTATCTCTCCAACTTACTCCTAAATGACTGAATTTTTGAGGAAAAAATAGAGAGAGAGAGAGTGCATAGGTGCTCAAATAGCCTCAAGATTGTGCCCACCGACTGTGCGCATCTTGTGTAATTACACCCAGACAGTACCTGTGAATATGATATTACTCTCATAATTAGGCTACTAATCAGTTGATTTTGAGTTAATAAAAATGGAGATTATCTGGTTGTGCCTGTTCTCATCAGGTGTGCCCTTGAAGCCATAGATTGGAGGGAACCATGTGGCAAGGATCTGGCTGACAGCCATTAAGAGTGGAGACCTCTAACCGACCAATGGCTTTAGGTTGATGAATTTTACCACCATGTGGGCTTGAAAAAGGGTCCAACCTTTAGAAAGGAAAGAAACCCAAACAATAACTGAATTTAAGCGTTGTGAGACACTTGAACAAAGGACCCAGTCAACCCATGCCTAGACAGGAGATTCATGGAAACTGTTGAGATAGCAAATTTGTATAAGTCGTTAGGTTTGCAATCATCTATTATACAGCAATAGGAAGTCAATGCAATGTTAAACCTAAATTAGAAACATAATTGGGGCACCTGGGTGGCTCAGTGGGTTGGGTGTCTGATTTTTGGCTTAGGTCATGATCTCATGGTTCATAAATTCAAGCTCCCCATGGGGCTCAATGCTGAAAGCTCAGGCCCTGGAGCCTGCTTCAGATTCTGTGTCTCCCTCTTTTTCTTCCATTGTCTCTCTCTCGCTCGCTCGCTCGCTCGCTCACTCTCTCTCTCATAAATAAATACAAAACTTAAAAAAAATAAAGAAAGGACCGATACTGGTGATATGGGTATGGTAATTATTTGCGCGCGTGCACAACACACACACACACACACGCACACACACACCAAAATTAAAAACAAAATAAAATAATAAAAGAAACAAAAAAAATCTTGGGCTTCTAGTATACTTGCAAGCCTAGTTTTATGGTTTATTATGTTTCAAGCAGTGCCAGTGTTAATTACAACTGATCATGCAACTGATATAGGTCATTTAGAAAGTTTTCAGATTGCTGTGCTTTTTTTCAACTTTTTATTTATATGCAATGTCTAAGTCCCTTAAACCTTAGCCACATAGACAGATTCTGAGAAAATGAAAGAACACGCTAAATTCTTAAACTAAAAAGATACCGATTACAGATTTCAAATAAAAGTAAGACTACTGAAACGAATGGCGTTTTTCTAGCTCTATATCTTAAGAATTTAAAATATTTCATGAAATTTAGATTTTTGGTTCAATAATTTAATAAATAAAAAATATATTTCCCAATACTTTCTCCCCTGCAAATTCTTCATCTTTCTCTCTCACAAATACTAATGACTTACTTCTACATGGAAGAAAGTGAACACTTCAAAGGACAGTATGGTAGGTGGTACCATGATATCTAGCTACTTAAAAAACCTGGTTTGGGGCGCCTGGGTGGCTCAGTCGGTTAAGCCTCCGACTTCGGCTCAGGTCAGATCTCACGCTCGTGGGGTCGAGCAACATGTCAGGCTCTGTGCTGACAGCCAGCTCAGAGCCTGGAGCCTGCTTCCGGTTCTGTGTCTCCTTCTCTCTCTGCCCCTCCCCCTCTCATGCTCTGTCTCTCTCTGTATCAAAAATAAATAAAACATTAAAAAATTTTTTAAAAAACCTGGTTTGTCTTTCATGTTAGTGAAAAACAATTTTAATACATCCTGTGGTAAGGTTAATGGGATTTTTTTATGATTATTATTTAAAAGCATCACACTCTCCATTACTTTTGCTTCTTTATAAATATTGTGTCTAATTCTTAATTCCTTTATGTGTTGGTGATTTGGCTACAATATGGGACAAATCTGCTTGTTACTATCTTCCTCAACCATCATATTTACAAATAATCTCATACAGTGTTGAGAAAGACCACTGATGCACTGCTCATACAATTTTTATAGAAACTGAATATGGTTATATCAGGATAAAAGAAGGTACTGGAACTTTCCCAGAATATCTTTGCTCTATTACCATGGCAGTATTATTGCATGTTCATTTTATTTTTACTAAATATCAAAGTAAATATCTGCCAGGAACTGGAGACACAGAGTATTGCCAGTTTCGCCTCGAGAAAGTTTGTACTATTTCAAACTCTCTCCTATACTGTCAGATACAAATGTGTCAGACTCATAAAATTATAATAAATCTGCTCATTATCCTGTCAAACATAATTTCCCAGTTTGATAAGTAACACATTTGATCTTAAAATATTTTTGGATTTTGTATTTATTTCATTATTAAAAGTCTGATAGCTATTTTTCATGCAATTATGGGTTATTTATTGTTTCTTCTCCCCTGAACAAATTCATGTTTTCACCTAGTCTTAAACAAGTTACCTTTAATTTAATTACCTTGTAGCTTCACACAAGATTCTCCACAGATTGCTCAAACATCTTCCTTTTTGTTTCTCTAAAACTATAATTTATAAAGGAAAATTTTAGGCTTTCTCAGTAGGATCCACATGAATACATTCAAAATAAAAAATGTTTTCTAATTTTTGTATTATTAAATTAACAACTATTCATTATGGCAATTATCAACTAACAAAGGTTCATAATTTGTTATTTTTAAATACTTATTAACTGGAAGTTATTATTCAAAAGATAAAATGCATAACCAACCTTTGTAGAATTACTTTATAAGAGTAGTAATGCTGGAATTTAGTATTTAAGATTTCCTATATCATATCGCTAACAGTAAATATTTATTTAAAAGTATTTAAAGTTTCAATATGTTTGCTAATATTGCTATATTTTATCATTAAGAAATTTATCATCTTTATATAATTTCTTTTAGTCTTTTTCTTTTTCTCTTCTCCAGTTCAGGCATGTTTATAGTTAAAAAATTATTGAGACAAAATTGAAATATTTGTAAGTAAAATATTTTATTTACTAATATTTAGTATATCTATATAATTCCAATCTATGAGATGACAAATAATAATTGTAGCATATTTCAATGCAAATGCTTATTCAACCCATTAAAAATAAATTGTGTATATTAGATTTTAAATAAAGCTGTTATGCTCCATCTCAACAAAGTCTGTTTTATAAAATAATTTTATCATTCATGGAAATAAACTTAAAAAGTTCAAAGGTTTTCCGACTCATAATGTACCAAAGAAATTATTGATGCTTTCATCATGCATATATTTCAACATATATATTGTCAGCATATGTATAACATATATATAAAATAACTACACATACTTTTTACTTCAAATTACTTTAATATTTCTATTAATAAATTTAGCACTAAAGAAAGAAGCATGATAGTTTTTGTTGTCACTATAACATATTGCTACAAATTTAGTGTTTATAACAACACAATGCATTATTTTAACAGTTTTGGAGGTCTGACATTCAAAAGGAGTCTTACAGTTGAAATCAAGTGATTGGCGGAGCCCATTCCTTCTAGATGCTCCAGGGGAGAATTTGTTTCTTGCCTCATCCAGTTTCTTGAGGCTTCTGGCTTTCCTTGGCTTGTGATCTCATCACTCTAAGTTTCCTCAGTGACGTCACCTCCTTCTCTGTCTGACTTCCAGCCTTCTTTTTATAAGGATCCTTCTCACTATGTTAGACACACCCAGATAATCCAAAATAATCTCTGCATAACCAAACTCTTGACCTAATCACATATTTTATGCACTTTAAGCACCTATATGTAATAGATTCTATGGAGTAGGACATGGACAAGTCTGGACAGGGGGTATTATTCAACCTACCACAAGAAGCACTTATTTATCTTTTAAAATGAGGAAATATGATATAAAACTGCTGCCTGCAAATCAGGAAAGCTTTATCTGCCCTTCAGGGGGGGAGTCTATTTTTTCTACAATAAATCCACATGAACTGTACTGTCTACCAGGTAGAAATCTGTAACTTATTCTTTACCCACGAGCAAAACTGCCCAAGTATTGTCAGTATTCTGAGAAGAGTTTGGTAAATTTATAATTGATCCATTTTTGTTCAATTTGTAAGCCAAATATGTATTATTCTGTTCCCTACTCCCAAATAGAAGTGTAAGGAGTTTTAACAAGCAAATGAAGGAAATTTACTCTCCACTTATAGTATACACTGATTTTCAGCTTGAAGCCTATCTTTATGACCAGAAGGACAGTAAAGTAAGCTTTCAAAGAAGAGTTTATAGTCTATAGAGTTCATAAAGCATGAGGAAAATACTTTAATCTAGAATTTGGGGATTTTCTACCTTCATGGATTTCCTCTGCCAATGCTTATCACTCCACTTGGCCTTGAAAGAAAATTATCAGCAAGGTTCTTATGAAACAGGCAATATATCAAATAAGTAAATAAATGTTTGTATGAAATACAGTGAGGCCAATAGGGTGTTTCCCTAGCCTGCTGTTTAAATATTCTATTTTGCATTATTCTACTGTGCCTCACTTCTGCTATGAACCTGGAAATAAATACAATTAATCATATTTCACAGAACACAGTCCAATTTTAACTCAATGGCATGTATATTCTTGTTATGAATCAGTTGTGAACATACACTCTGTCTCTTAATATTACTATTTACTCTGTAAAGTGTAGGAGGTCATATACTAAAGTAGTAGACTAAATGAGTATGTCATTTTCTTATACATATTCTTGTTGGCAATACAAATAAATGAACTTTGAAAAGAGAAATTTCTTCCCAATTCAGAAAAGGTTGAGAATTTTAAAGCCTACGTTTTTTAAAGTAATAGCTGATCAGATAAGTTTAAACTGTATTATATACACAAATGCCTGCCCATAATCATGTTTACTCAGCCATATTCAGAAATTATTTATCAACTAAATACTGAATTGTAGTTAACTACTATTTTTATTCTATTCAGAAAATACTAATCATCTACTAAGCATTGAGCAGTGAACAAACAGATCAAATCCCTGTCTAAACAGAGCTGTGCCATAGCCAGCTAGCATAGATGGTGAGAACTGATTGTCCCAGCCTAAAGGCTTCCTACTGATTACTTTGAATCAGCCATGATAAAAGTATTGACACCTTGAAGTATCAATGTTGGATTCAAGTATATTGGATAGATGTAGATGGAAGTGGTGGTGACAGTTCAGAGCCTGAAGTCTGCTTCAGATTCTGTGTCTCCCTCTCTCTGCTCCTCCCCAACTCACACCCTGTCTCTCTTTCTCTCTCAAAATAAGTAAATATTAAAAAAATCCAAAAAGGGAAGGGGAGGGCAAGGGGCTCGGTTGATCTAGCACATGGTCTCTTAAGTCAGCGTTTAGAAAGAGTGGATCTAGGGATAATGGGAAGGTGTCTTTTAAAGTTCCATTGAGGTTAGTCATCATAATTTTAAAGTTAGAAAAATCAATTTTTTTTTCTATGTTTTCAGTCATGTTTATATTTAGGCACAGAGGAGCAAAAAAGTTGGATTTCAGTGGGAATGCAAAAACTAAAAACTATAAGCAATGAAGAGGAATAATTCCATGGAAGTAGAAGACTGATAAAAGGTTTAGCAGGTGGCACTTCTGCAACAGGAATTTAACATTTTGGTGCTGAGGAATCTTAAATTCAAATTTCTAAGTGAAAGTGGTGAACCTCAAAAGGCTACAAACTATATGAGTCTGGCTATATGACATTCTACAAAAGGCAAAACTATGGCGACAATAAAAAGATTAATGACTACCAGAGGGAGAGGAGAAGAAATGAACACGCAGGACACAAAGAACTTTTGAGGCCATCAAAATACTCTGTATACTTTCATAATGATGGATATATATCATCATATTTTATCCAAACCCAGAGACTATACAACACAAAGAAGGAACCCTAAGATTAACTATGGGCTTTGGTTGATTACCAGGTGTTAGTGTCGGTTTGTCTTTGGTAAATGTGTCATTGTGGTGAGTGGTATTAATAATAGGGGGAAATCTATGCATCTATGGTGGCAGGGGATGTATGAGAAATATTTATACCTCCTTCTGAGTTTTGTTGTAAATCCAAAAATTCTTTAAAAAATAAGTATTAAAAACAAACAAAAATAAATTTGTGTGCTTTAAGGGAGAAGCAAGTGAGTATGACGTCGATTAAGAAGCAGAAACAAAGGGCACCTGGGTGGCTTGGTTGATTAAGCGTCCGACTTCAGCTCAGGTCAGGATCTCACGGGTCGTGGGTTCAAGCCTCGCATGGGGCCCTGTGATGACAGCTAGCTCAGAGCCTGGTGACAGTTAGCTCAGAGCCGGGAGCATGTCTTCCAATTCTGTGGCTCCTTCTCTCTCTGACCCTCCCCTGTTCATGCTGTCTCTCTCTCTCAAAAATAAATATTAAAAAACAGTTAAAAATTAAAAAAAAAGAAGCAGGAACAAGAAGTAGATCAGCTAGTTCAATAGTTCTCTGCAGTCTACAACATGCTTTTAAATATTAAAAACTTTTAAATATTGAGTTCAATTATCTGAACATTTCTAAAAACTGGTAGCTAACTCTTCACTCAGTCACATGACACATTTACTGAGTGACTGACATGTGCCAACATGTGCTCACATGGAAGATACAATGAAGAATAGAGTCTACTTTCTTAAAGAGATTTTGAGAAACAAACTGGTATATTGAGAGGTAGAATGACAATTAAAAGGTTTTTCTAGAACTAAAAAGCGTCTGTGTCCACTCATAAGGTGTTTTTACATACTATCACTTCACCTTGTACTATGCATTTTTGAGCCTGTTCATCTCTGGATAAAGAGCTGAGTACAGACAGACAGGCGTTTTCAATTTACCAAACACTTTCTAATTTTATCCTCAAGGCCATGCTGTGAGATTGCTTGAAAATTGACAGAGAAAATTGCCTTAGGGATTCTAATAAAAGCTGAAGAATTAGAATTTGTTGTGATTATGGTGTACTGAGAATGGTTTAATAGATAATACAAAATGATATGGTCATGGTCGAAGGAATTTCAACATTTAGTTTTATGTCTATAAATTTTGGACTACAACACCAGGGTTTATACATAATTTTATATAAACATCAACATGTTATTTTTAAATATACTTACCCTGTGGTTTGGGGGAGTAAAAAGTAACCCAAGAGATCCCTGAGTCTACTTCATTATTTTAAGGACTTAAAAAGAAGCATAACTAAAATGTTTCTAGTGTGTATTAAAAGGCAGAAAGAATTTCTTCAGGATTACTTCTATACAGAAACTTTCTCAAAATATATATTAGGATATACTCCCCATTGTGATTTTTCTTTATATGGAAAACACCAGAAATAAACTAAGACAATAATAAAGTACTGCCAAAATATCTAGCTGAATATTTAAAATTCAGTGTTTTTAGTGGGATCTTTTAAATATAATGGTAAAAATAATACTGGAAAAAATTATGTTTTTTGTTATTGTTTTTCTGCTATTTGAAGAACCAATATTAGGACTTAATATTTTTCTCTGTTATTTAGGTGATGTAATTTAACCGTTCGGTCTTCTGGTTTAACGTCTTTTCCTGTGTCCCTCCATTCTACTGTTGAGCCTATCCATTGAGTTTTCATTCAGTTGGTATTTTTGTTGTTGTTTTGTTGTTGTAAAATTCGGTTCTCTTTTCTATGTTCTATTTCTTTGGTGGGATTTTCTATTTTTTCACTGAGATTTTTATTTTTCATTTGTCTTAGGAATGGTCATAATTGTTGTTGAAACATTTTTATCATGCCACTTTATTTTTTTTAGGTAATTCAAACATCTGTCATCTCTGTGTTAGCATCTACTCATTGCCTTTTCTTATTCAGCTTGAAGTCTTCCTGTTTTCTTGATATAACAGATGTATTTTGTTTGAAACATGGACATTTTCATATTATGTTATGAGACTCTGGGTCTTACTTCAACCTTTTGTTTCCATTGGATTTCTCTGACACCATGGCCATGCCCACAGGGGAAGGGGGACTACCTTCTCAAAAATCTTTCAGGAAAGAGGTACCATTTGTGCTCCACTGCATTTCCCTCGTGATCACACACTGGTACCTAGAAACCATTTGGTAAATGTGCTGTGTGAATGAATGAAGAGCGGGCCACCCAACTATCAGGAGTGTACAGATGATGAAATTGAAGTGTCAAAGGGAACACAGAAGTCCACTTTCACCAATCAGTCTCCAGTGACAGTACAGTCAGGGGCAGGGCAGAACTCCTCATAAATGCTAGAACAGGATGAGGGCTCCAGCTCTTCACATGGTCATATTGTGGTGGACATCTCCTCCCTCCATCTGAACGATGGTGAAAGTCCTGACTCTCTACTAAGCTTTCTTTGCTACTATCCAGTAGTAAAGGGGAAGAGGCATCTTGAAACTGCCAAGTGAAAGTGAAAATCAGGTTTCTCATATAGTTTCCACCAACATGAGGAGAGGGTGGCCTTATCAGCTGGCAGGAATGACAGTCCTGGGTCCCTCTTTGGTCTTTTCTGATACTACTTGGCAGTTGTGTTGAGAGACCTCATTATAACCTTGCTAGGGTGGAAATCTGAACTCTCTACTCAGCCTTTGCTGGCACTGTGGGGCCACAGGTTAGTTTTTTGTTTGTTTTGTTTTGTTTTGTTTTTCTCCTGTGGTGTTTTCCTGGAGTATAGAGGTAATTGTTTAAAAGTTTTCTGTTTTGTTAGGTTGAGCCTTTCCTGTCCTTTGGCTAAAGAGAACCAACTTTTCCTTGAAACTTTTAGGTCAATGTCTACTGAAGCTTCTGGTAAACATTGGTATCTTGAGCACCAAGTTTAAGATATTTGAGGCAAAAAGAAAACCCAAGAAACTCACAGCTTGTCATTACTTGGGTCCCAAGTTTCCAAGCTAGTCTGCTCCTTTCCACTTGTCTAAGTCTTCTTATGTTTTTTTTTTTTAATGTCCAGGGACTTTTGTTTTATTAGTAGTTAGACTATGGTAAAACACAGCTTTTTCTCTTAGCTTTCAAAAATACTTTTCATGTATGTTATTAATGCAATAAATATATATTAATTTGCCTCATTTTGGTCTATGTTCTCCATGTTTCTTCTGTCTTAGCTTGTATGCAGAATAACAGGAAATTTCGTTGCTGTGAGATTATTAAATACTGAACAAAAAAAAGAAAAAGAAGAAAAAGAAAAGAAAAGAAATGCTTGTTTGCCCCACCCCAAAAAATCATTTAGGGATTATGTATTTGGCCATTGAACAGTGAAGCACTGGCCTGTGCTCATTATAAATAGACTTTCAGGCAATGAAGTGTCTTATGAGAAATAAGCTAAAAACATTAAACACATGATGATCTATTATTGGGAAAAACAAAAGTTAATTGCTTATATCATAAAGTCTTTGCTTGTGACAAAGTTGTAAGAACTATAAGAGAAAAAATAAAACAAGCTCACTTCTGTGAGATAAAACAAAAATGATTTCTATATTTCAAATAAAATGATAATTAAATTCTTCAGAGAAGCCCTCTGTGAAGACTCTGAAATGTTTTCAAGAAGAGCCTCATTAGCAGTATATAAATTTGGGGAAAATGTATTCAAAGCCAGCCAGCCTTGATAATAGATTCTGAATCCTAATGTAAACTCTGGTGTCAATTGCCAAAACAAAAACAAAGCTGTTTGCATACACTCCTAAATGGAAAGGTTTGGTTCTATAAAGCCATTTTAAAATGTATGCTAACTTTAATGGTCTTATGATTCAAAACTGCATCTGGACTAGACTCTCTCACTCACATATCTTTCATATTAGAAATTACTTTTTACTAAAGTTGTTCTGGGGGTCAGGTAACAAAATAGACTTGATATATAGTTAGGATAAAATTTTATCTCTTAGTAATCTGAAAGTGTCAAGGCAAAATAGTCAAGAAAACAGGTTAAAGCTGTTTTGTTTCATTCTAAATACATAAGCATGCATTCAAGAACTAGTAATCGAGAGAAAGTGGTTTTGATTCTAGTTCTATCATTGAATCCAGTCACTTAGCCATCCTACCAGTCCTTCTTCCATTTGTAAAATAATTTTACTGTGTGTGTCTCATGAATCCCAATAGTTATGTCTTGAGGGTTTCATATATCCAGTGGGAGGACCAAATAAATTCATTTATTTCATTCATAATATCATAATATCATAATAACATAAATATCATTTGTCCTTTATCTAACAGACACTGGGGACTCAGAAATAAGGGAAAGACAATCTGGGCTGTCAAGATCTCAATGACAGAGACAATAACATCAATAGATCAGGAAGACTCCTCAGGAGGGTAGCACCTCAGTCTAAGGGTAATTAAATAGAGGAAATGAACTTTTGAAGGAGAGTAGATTTGGAGGCAAGCTGAAGGTCCATTCTCCTTCTAAATGTTGGGCAAAATGCATGTGTGCATTTTGATTTGTTTTGTTTCATTTGAAAAAGTTATTCCATAGCATTCACTTGAATAGCAAAAGGTCCATGACTCCCAACATGTCAAGAACCACTGTCTTAAAGGATGAGTAGAATTTAAGCAGTTACAAGAGGGAAGGTGAGGCAGGAGGGGTTGACATGAGCAATGATACAAAGATACAAAAAACTAAAAATAGATCCCAGAGCACAGTGTACTTACCTTAGAGTTACAAATTTAGCTTACTATGAAAGAAGAAATATTAAAAGGTTTTAAAGTAAAATGAAAGCATATTCAGTTAGGATTAGAAAGATTACTCTGACAGCTGCATGGAGGCTGAATTCAAGAACTAAAGTAGAAATTGGCAAATAGAGCCTTGATACTATATTCCGGGACAGAGATGATGAGAGCCCATGAAAGGCTGTGTAAGTAGGAGTGTACAGGAAGAGATGGACTTCAGGAAAACTTAGAAAGTGGACCTTGAAAAATTTTGACAAGAACAGACCTTAATTCTGTTTCCTTTTCCTCTCCTCTTCTCTCTACTTCTCTTTTCTCCCCTCTTCTCTTATATTCCCCTCTTTCTCTCTTCTACTTCTTTCTTTTCTTTCTTTCCTTTTCTTTTCTTTTCTTTTCTTCTCTTCTCTTCTCTTCTTTCTTTCTTTCTTTCTTTCTTTTTCTTTCTTTCTTTCTTTCTTTCTTTCTTTCTTTCTTTCTTTCTTTCTTTCTTTCCTTCCTTCCTTCCTTCCTTCCTTCCTTCCTTCCTTCCTTCCTTCTTTCTTTTCTTCCTTCCCTTTCATTCTTAATGGAAAATCAAGGAAGTCAAATTAACCATCACTATTATACAGAATATTAGTCAAGTAATTAAAAATGTATATACATAATCTCTGCCATTTCAACAGTTTATCATATTTGTTTAAATAAGTTTCTTTCCTTTTGACTTGCTTTTTATTTTAATTCTTAGAATTCAGTGTGTTGTATATATTCTGCATAATTCCTCTCCACTTTTACTTGGTAGTTTCATTCTCAAAGTTTATATTACTTGAAGATATTTTTTAAATTTTAATCTCAAACAGTGAAGATAAGTATATCTAGTTATATAAAGGAAAGGAGTCGGAAAATGCATGAAAGAAAGTATATATATATGTATGAAGTATGTATGTATATATATAAAATGTATTTGTATGTGGGTGTCTCTGTGGACCGGTGTGGGAAACATGTATTTGTTTGTCATTCCCAAAGTGTAGAACAGTAAAATCATAATAGTTCAAGCAGATGTCAACTAGAGGGCATTTAGAAATGGAATAATTTGAACTTCTTGAAGAAAAAGAGAAAAGCAGTTCTTATAATAAAAGTTTTTTAAGGTTTATTTCTTTATTTTGAAAGAGAAAAGGCACATGAGTAGCAGGGGAGGGGTAGAGAGAGAGGAAGAGCAAAAATCCCACACAGGCTCTGTGCTGTCAGCACGGAACCCCACTTGGCACTAAATCCCATGAAGCTCAAGATCGTGATGAGAGACAAAATCAAGAGTCCAATGGTTGACTGACTGAGACACCCAAACACCCCTGAAAAAGGTATTTTGAATTGATGGGAGTCGAAGAGACACAGGCCAAACAAATTAGAAATCAGCATTGAACTTGGAAAATTACAAGGAGAAACAAGTCAGTACTTCCCTTATTATCAGTAGAATTTATAGCTTCATGGAAGACATCCAAATAAGTTCAAAAGAGAGGTCACATTTTGTGTATGTTTATTATGTGATATGAATGGTCTCAGAGGATTTAAGTGCTTAATACTATGGTTATTTATTTTACTTTACCTATTTGCCTATTCATATGTTCTATGCTTTCTTAAATTATTTAAGTAAAGTTCAGTTTTTATAATTAAGTGTCACCATCAATTCCTGAACACTGTGTGTCTTTTATAATAAGAATATAAATTTATGACCCTGCCCTTAGGCTTTGGTTTTGGACAGGGATTCAATCTGTACCCTTGTGAATAGCTTCTAAGAGATGGAATTAAGTAAGGTGACATCTCAGTTTGCCAAGCAGTCCATAAACCATAAATAGATTTATGCCTATTGTTCTGTCATAATTATTAATTGTGCATTAGCTCTCATAAGTGTATTAGTTTGGATGATAAATAAAAACTCAATAATGAGGGCAAAATATTGTCATCAGGAGTTAAAGTACAAAATTAACAGAATGGATCAAATCAGAGACAGATAGGTACATCTTAAATTTAGAATAAAAAGATTAGAAGGTAATAGCTAAAGAAATACAATTTCATCCGAAAAGAATTAGTGAATAATAGAAACCTAGGAAAATCATTGTCACAGATTCTATTTGTGCAAGCATGACCCAAGTGCTGTAATGCTTCGGATCAGGACATTTTTATAGCATTTTAAGCATACTTAAGTCCTCACTGTATTATGCCAATGAATGTGTATGACAATTGCAACATAATGGTATTAATCATTTGGTGTCTACAACTTTCTTGTAGTGCTCTAATATTGTGTTTATCAATCAGCCTTCTGGTTGTCTTCTGACTTTTCATGCAGAGCTATGTACACTCACTCGTTTATTCAACTTTTATTTAACACATACCATGTGTCAAGAATTACAATGGGCACTGGGTATACTAAAATGGATCCTGCTCTCATACAGCTCACGGCCATGTTGGGAGAGAGAAAGAGATAAGAGAGGAAGGAGAGAGCAAAGGAGGAAGGGAGGGAAAGAGAGAGAAAGAGAGATAATTATTGTTTAGGGTGCTATTGGAGCATCTAACCAAGGGAGCTAAGAAGAGGCAGTAAAGAATGTCAAGAGAGGCTTCCTGAAGGAGGTGACATTTAGGAAGAGTTTTAAAACAAATGACTGGCAGGCATCAGTCAGTTGAGCATCTGACTTTGACTCAGGTCATGATCTCACTGCTCGTGGGTTTGAACCCCACATCAGGTTTTGTGCTGACAACTCAGACCCTGGAGCCTGCTTCAGTTTCTGTGTCTTCCACTTTCTCTGCCCTTCTTATGCTCTGTCTCTCTCTGTCTCTCAATAATAAATAAATGTTAAAAAAATTTTAATAAAAATAAATAAAATGAATGGCAACAAGTTGGTCAGAGAGAATTAAAAAATATACGTTATAGTCAGAGGAGGACAAATGGAGCAGTTAAAGGGTTCAACATTTACATTTGAAGATAAAGTAGTAAGGCTTTTGGTTTTGTTTTACTTTTTGTTTTTATTAAAGTTTTAGATTTATTCCCTAGCTGATCTATGTAGTCCAGGGAGGGTAAGAGCCATATTTTTCAGAAAAATAAACAAGTTGCATTCCCTTGAAGGCTGGAATAAAGGGAGTACCATCCTGATTAGACTTTTATTAATATAAGGATTTTAAAGTTTATTCTCAAAGTGAGAAAAAGCTAAATATGCATCTAGTGGCTTTATTTTGAAAAAATATCCATTTTCCTTACAGATAGATCATGTTCCCTGGCAGCCGTTTCAACATCACTGACCTAGAAAATGAGAGGCATAAATAACAGGCAAGAAAGGAGTCTAAAATGTAGGCAAAGTCACTGACTGATAGGAAGGCTAAGTGTAAGAAAAATCATGTGTCTGTGTGAGAGATTAAAAGCAAAACAAAGAGTGGTCAGATATGCCCATCCGTGCTGTCCCATCTGGGAGGAACTTCTAGAGATAGACTTGGTGCCAGAAAAGGAGAAACAAGGAGTCTTTAATATTCATTCTCTATTTTCACTATCTGGGGAAAGAAGAGTTGTCTCAAATCAATATGAGAACAGTGCGTCAGGGTAAAGGGACTCCAGGCCCTGCCTTGGCAGACAGAGAAGAGCCAGAGCCCCCTCACTCCTGCACTCTTACCATTCCTACAGCTCCTTTGGCTCCAAGGAGGTACGGAGGAGATTCAGGATTTTGTAGAAGCTCCAGGAGGGTGTAAGAAGATAACTAATAAAAGAACAGGATTATCTCTGGTAGGGAAAATGTGTTTCTGAAACCAAACTCAGAACCAGCATCAAATACAAGCAAAACAAAAATTTCTACATTACTCACAATAGATGAGGTGGTACTGAGTGATCACAAAATGACAAATGAGATTTACCAAACCAGGAGAACAACAGATTTCCCAGCTTCGGGCTTTATAGCAGATACTATCTTACAGAAAGGGCAAGCCACCTTGCCCAGAAATCAGAGAAGAGAAGAAAGGGCACAGGGCAGATATACACTCCTGTCACAGTACCGTCATGCTTTCTTTCTCAATACCTCACTGCCATTTTGGTGAAGAGGAGGTGACAGAGAATAGATATGAAAAATTGAACATTTACCCAATAGAAGAAATCAAGGGGTTCTACAAGGCTATTTAAAGCAGAAAGAACCAAGAGTAAATCAACAAGTACTAGTCAGCTTCATCATCAAATCTCACTACATAGAAAGGTGGATTACATAAATTGGGGCTCTTATGTTCCTTCCACTCCATGAAGTATGGAAGGAATCCAGCAGTTCCTCCATGTGTGGTGATGATACTGGTTTGAGAGTGGATTGTGGAAGGTGGCAGAGTGCAGAGCCAGAAAGAAGACTGTGAATTTCTCCATTATTTTCAGATAGCTATTGCTACACTTAAAAAAAAAAATAGCCAAAAAATAACACTGCATTATTTTTTACGGTCCTGTAGGTTTTATTTCTGCACCTTTAGTCATCTGACAGTTCAACTGGGGTTAAAGGGTTCCAGATGTTATCAGGGTGCTTGGGTGGCTTGTCAGTTAAGCATCTAACTCTCAATTTGGACTCGGGTCATGATCTCATGATTCATGAGAACCGGCCCCCAGGTTGAACTCTGCACTGACAGCACGGAGCCTGCTGTCCCTCTCTCTGTCCCTCACCTGCTTGTGCTCTCTCTCTGTCTTCAAATAAATAAATAATACAGAAAAAAGGTGTTCTCATTTACATGCCTAAAAACGGGTCCTGGCTATAGACTGGGTCCCTTAATTCTCTCCTACAACACTTCTCATTTGGTAGTAGATTCAACTGGACTTCCTCACAGCGTAGCGATTTCAGGATATCAAGAAAGAAACAAAATCTGAATTTTGTATACAATATATTTAAAAAGAGATCCCAGAAGAAATGCAGATTATGTTGTAATCATGAAACTTTATTACATCGTTCCCAAGCCCCATACCTGCTTGTTGGCTTTCAAGGATAGAATTATTTCTCTGAAGTGAATTAAGTTCAGGAGAGAGTAGGGCTTCTGGTGCATGAAACTGACTTTTTAAACCTTTTTTTCCCCTAATTTATCCATCCTCCCACCCACCTCCTCTCTGGCAACCACTAGTTTGTTTTCTATATTTAAGAGTCTGCTTTTATTTTTTTCTGGGGCACCTGGGTGGCTCAGATGGTTAAGTGAGGACTTTGTTCACTCAGGTCACAATCTTGCAGTTTACAAATTTGAGTCCCACATCAGGCTCTGGGCTGACAACCCGGAGCCTGGAGCCTCCTTAGGTTTCTGTGTCTCCCTCTCCCCAGCTCATGTTCTGTCTTTCTCTGTCTCTCAAAGACAACATAAAAGTTAAAAAATTTTTTAAAAAGAGTCCACATTTTTGTTTCTTTCTTTCCTTTGTTCATATGTTTTGTTTCTTAAATTTCACATATGAGTGATATCATATATTATTTGTCTTTCTTTGACTGACTTTTTTCACTTAGCATTATAGTCTCTAGGTTTATCCATGTTATTAGAAATGGCAAGATGTCATTCTTTTTCATAGTGGAGTAATTTTCTTTATATTTTATATCCTCAGGCACAGAATTTGAAAGGACCTGACACTAGAATATCAAGTCAGATGACAAGTAGCCTTTATCAAGCCCATATGCAACTATGACATGCAATTTTTTTCATGTTTGCCTATTTCTCTAGCTGATTCTTACAGTATGTTTAACCACGGTGTCAGAGGTACTGGGGATCAACAAAGTTAAGAGCATTGTATACGTGAAGCAACAAGGAAGAGTTGACAATGTAAAGGAAAGTTGAAAGGGGTTGTTGGTTAATGTTTATTCATGGCCTACCAACTGGCCCAGTTCTCATTTCTCTTTTCCGTATTGCCTTACTCTTTTAATTAGGTGTATATTACTCAAGACCTCTGCCCTGTTGCCACAGGTGCTTTGGTCAAGATATCTGACAAAGCTGAGAATCAATAACGTATCACATTTACAGATGCATTTGTGAGAAAAGACTGCTCATTATATGGAGTGGACCATTTTTTAAAAATGATGTTTTTGAAGTTCTGGTAATTAGCAGTGGATATTGCTGTCATTAATTCTGATAGGTAGTTCACACTATCTAACACCATATTCAGAGTTTCAAAATATTTGATTTCCTAAGCTTAGATGTTTGTCTATGATAGAATTGTTATTATGAAAAATATTTCTCAAAACTCAGTGGAGTTCAACTGTTATGCTTGCTGAATAAAAACATAAATTAATTAATAATATTTTATAAAAAATATAATATTATTAAATATTATTATAAAATAATAAAATATTATTAAAATAAAATAATAATATTTTAAATAAATTAATTAAATTAAATAAGTACACAGCAGGGGCAAAATGTTTTTTCTAACCTATCACTTGTACACTTACATTAAAATGTATATTTTTCCATCACTTTAATAGTTATTTTCTTCATCTTAGACTTACCTTACCAACTCTGTATTAGATTTTGCACTTACAGAAAATAACTTTTCACACTTAATGGTGATTTGAAAGTCACATTGTATCTTTTTGGTCACAAGATAGAATCCATAGCAGAGAAGAATAATTTTAAAAATTCATGAATGGTTACTACTTTCTTAAAGTTAATTGCTTAAGCAGAAGGTTTAATCTTTATTACAGATTGTTCAGTAATTGAAAGCTGTTTGTATTTCACTCCAGAGAGGTCAGGTTTATGTTCACAGTAACACCTCAGATTAAGGAATAGACCGCAACAAAGAAAGAATTAACCTGGAAAATAGAAATTTATTCAAAAGCACCGCTTGTGATTTTTTTTCCTTCAGGTGAGCCTTAGCCCTTAAAAAATAAAAATGGCTATAATATTTGCCAGAATATAAACCCTTCCAAACCACCACCCTGCTGTTCTGCATTACACACACACACACACACACACACACACACACACACACACTTACACCCTACTAATTTCCCCAGGGCTCCTCTGATATAAAAGCAATTTTCTTCCTTTTCCCTCATGAAGTTTGTGTTTTCAAACTGCTGTGAAACCATGCATTTAGCATAGCTCTTCATTTCTTTTTCAATTATGTAATAGAAATATCCATCTTTTAAGTGCATTTAGGAATGTATCATCATAGTTCTAATTGGATAGTCATTCTTATATTGACTCTACTTCTATACTTATCATTGTAAAGGATAAGTCATATATTTACATTAAAATTACATTTCCAAACACTGGCCATATCTATAGTGATTTTACTTATCTTTATTGAATGTCATTTGTTTGTGCTTAGATTCTAACTTTACTGTAGTACTTACAAATACATACTGGTGATAATATTTTGTTAATAGATCCTCTTCTTAACCACATTATGCACACTAATATTTAATATGATTAATATTTACTATATAACATATGCTTGTGTAAGAAAATACTCTAGATATTTTTAATGCTTCATATGGGAATTTTTTTAAATTAATATATTAAGAGTTTACATATTGCAATATTATATTTAAATAGTTATATGTCCTGTACATTCTGATCCTAGATGATAATTCCAAAGTAATATTAATAGTTTAAAAACAAAGTATAATTTAACTCAAATTATTGGAAGTTAGATATTGGTTGCAAATAATGTTTAGCATGTAAGGAATAATGCTAATATACTTGTGTTTATTACTGTTTTTAAATCAAATCGCCTAAAATCTGTCACTTAAAGTATGCACTTCATTTTTATATGAAAAAATAGGCAACTATTTTTATAATAGGAACTATCAAATTTTGGGGGGTTAGCCATCTTTTGAGATATCTTCTTTAATAGGATGTAACCCTTTATATTTTAAATACAATACTCAATGTCATTAAACTTTATGCACAATTTCTAAGCCATAATTAGATGAGTAGGAATTAAAATTAAAATACTTCTTCAGGTTGAACATTATTTATTCCTTAGAATTTTGCAATATTATGGTATTTCACCCTTCAACTCTATCTAATGTTCTTGGTACAAAATTATCTTTCATGATTATAAAGCTATTCATTCCACTTAGCAAACATAGCAAAAGAATCTAATATAATATGAAGGGTCAAAGTAAGATTTCTGGAGGAAGTATAAAGATGAAACATGAACAAGGAAGATGAATTCTCCAGGCAGACAAAAAGAATTTTAAAGAAACTGAAACAAGAATTTGTACGGTGTAATCTAAAATATGTTCAGACAGCAGGGAGCTCAGATTGCTATGGATGGAGAGTAACAATGGGATGGTTGAAAGATGGAATTTAAATATTACTGAGAGATAAAGACAGAGTTAAACAGAGGCAATGCATGAATCTATAGGTCATTTTAATCTATAGGTTATGTGGAGTCAAAGGAAAAGCTTTAAACTGGGGAGCTGGAATGTTCAAATTAGCATTTAGAAGAACAACTCTAGTTCTATGGTCCATTAGCCAATTCAGGCTGCTATAACAAAACATATATCCTGGATAGCTTATGAGCAAGAGAAGTTTATTTCTCACCGTTCTGAAACCTGGCAAGTCCAAGATCAAGGTGCTAACAGATTCAGTATTTGATGAGCACCTGCTTCCAGTTCATAAAGGCTGTCTTCTCTTCATAAGCTATAACCTCACATGGTACAAAAACCAAAGAAATTCTTTAAGAGCACTATCTCCATTCATGAGGGCTCCATCCACATGGCCTAATCACCTCCCAAAGGCCACACCTCCAAATACCATCATTTGAAGAGGGTAGGTTTTAACATATAAATTTGGGGGTGTATACAAATACACAGTCTACAGCAAATGCTTATGGGAATCTTTGGACCTAGATTTAGACTTGATATTCTCCTCTTCTCCAAGACATGTTTATTTCTTCACTTCTTTGGTTTTTTTAACTTTTTAATTTTTTTTTTTTTTTTTTGAGAGAGAGAATGTGAGCAGAGGAGAGACAGAGAGACACAGAATCTGAAGCAGACTCCAGGCTCTGAGCTGTCAGCACAGAGGCTGATGCAGAGCTCAAACGAACCAACTGTGAGACCATGAGCTGAGCTAAAGATGATTATTCAACCCACTGGTCCACCCAGGCACCCTAATTCTTTATTTCTTTGTATAAGGCACTGAATAAAAATCTAAAAATTCCCTAAGATAGGAATCACTCATGTTAATTTTTACTAGTAATATTTTATTATGATATAATTTAGAGTCCATGTAATACATACATTTTGACAGTTTCCTTGAGGTATACTTGATATACAATGAAATGAACATGTTTAAAGTATACAATTTGTCAAGTTTTGATATATGTAAACACTTGCAAAACATCAGTTCAAACAAAATAGTGAACATACCCATCACCTCCTGAACAATGTAGTGTAGAAGTATAAAGAGCGATCATCGTGGCTCTGTTCCTGACCTTAGGGGGGAAACATTGTCTTCCATCACAAAGCATGATATCAGCTATTAGTTTTGCAGACAACCTTACCAAGTTGAACAACTTTCCTTCTATTTACTGTTTCGTGAGAGCTGTTTTTGTTTTTTAATTAGGAATGGATGTTGAAACAAATTTTTAATTTCACTTATTTTCCCACACTGTTTTGTTCATTTACTTTTTAATATTTTGAACATTCACTATGTTCTTTCTTTTACCTTGTGCTTTTGTTTTCCTTTTCTTATTTCTTAAGGAAGAAACCAGGGTCATTGATTTGAGATGTATTTCTTTCTTAAAGAGGAAATTTTGGAGACACCTGGGTATCTCAGTCAATTAATCATCTGACTCTCGATTTCGGCTCAGGTCACAATCTCACATTTGTGAGATCAAGCCCAGTTCACAGATCCTCACTTGGCCTGGAGCCTGCTTAAGATTCTCTCCCTCCTTCCTCTGCCCTTCGTCCCATCTCACCCTCTCCCACTCTCACTCTGAAAAAAATTATGTTTAAACATATGTTTAAAAATAAATAAGAAAGGGGCGCCTGGGTGGTTCAGTAGGTTAAGCGTCCGACTTCAGCCCAGGTACTGATCTCACTGTTCATGAGTTCAAGCCCCGTGTAAGGCCTTGTGCTGACAGCTCAGAGCCTGGAGCCTGCTTCAGATTCTGTCTCCACCTCTCTCTGCTCCTCCCTTGCTTGCTCCCTCTCTCTCTTTCTCTCTCAAGTATAAGATAATAAATTTAAAAAAATAAAAAGGCATTTTGCCTTATAAATTTCCTTTTATGCTCTGCTATAATTACCTCACAAATATTTACATATGTTTCCTCTTCATTCAGTGCTAAATATTTTAAATTTATCTTTTTATTTCTTCTTAGACTCATAAATTATTTAGAAGTATGGTATTTTTCCAGAATATTCTTATATTTGGCTAACAATTTCATTCTTGATTTTTAATTCAGTTTCACAGTGGGCAGAGAATGTATTTTGTTTTATTTAAACACATTTCAATTTAATAATACTGGTTTACAGCCTAGGATATGGTCCATCTTCGTAAATGTTCTGTTTCTCATATCACAACATTAGAGTAGTTTCATTACATTTCTCCTCTCCAATATTTGGCATTATTCCTGTAATGCATTTACTTCTACATATGCTGTATACTTGAAAATACATTTTTATTATTTTTGTTTTGGTCACATCATTTAAAGATATTAAATAATAATAAGTCTTTATATTTACTCATGTAGTTCCCATTTCAGTGTTCTTTATTACTTTTTGTAGTAATAGTCTGTCTCTGCTATTATTATTTTCTTTCTTTCAAAAGACTGCATTTAAAATTTCTTAAGATGAATGTCTCCCTTTGTCTGTATAAGGTATTTTTTTTGTCTTGTGTTTGAAAGATATTTCAGAGGACAAAAATTTCTACATTGGCAGTTACATCGTTTATTACTTTAAAGATATTGCTTCAATATTTTCTCTCTAGCATTGCTTCTGAAGAGAAGTCAGTTATAGTCCTGACCTTTTTTTTGGTTATCCTTTTTCTTTTACTGTTTTAACGATTTCTCTCTATCACTAATTTTAAGCAAATTGATTATAATGCATGTTGGTGTACTTCTTTTCATATTTCTTGCTCTTGCAGTTCTTTGAACTGCCAGAATAATAGCTTTCACTCAATTTGGATAATTTTCAGCCTTTATTTCTTCAAATAATTTTGGTCCTCTTTCTTCAGGGGCAATACTCACATATATAATCAGCAAGTTAAAGTTGTATCTCATATCATTGTGAGTTGGTTTTTGTTTTTTTGTTTTGTTTTGTTTTGTTTTGTTTTAAGTGATTTCCCTCTTAGTATTTTATTCTGGAAACTTTATTTTGCTATAGATCAGGTACACTAAACTTTTTCTTGAAATGTCTAATTTAACATGGTTCCACTCAGTATATTTTATTTTTCATCTCAGACATTGTCATTTTTATCTCTAGAATATCTTAAGAGCTTCAGCCTTTCTTCAAGTTTCTTTATCATGTGGAATATAGTCATAAAATGTTTTAAATGTCCTTTATGATATTTTCATAATGTGTGTCATTTGTGGGTCCATTTCTATGAGTGATTTCTCTTTTCACTTGGGTACTTTTTGCTGCTTCTTTACATACCTGCTAATTGTCATTGAATGCTAGCCATTGTGAATTTTACCCTTTTAGACATTGAATAATTTTTTTGAATTCCTATAACTGTTCTTAAAATTTGTTCTGGGACATTTAAGTCATTTGAAAATCATTTAATTTTTTTGAATGAGAATACCTTACTCTTCATCTTCACTAACTATAAATTACTTTCATTGCTATCAAAGTTTAGAGAAGCATACAGTATATAGTGTTTCTTTTGTTTGTTATGCTTTTAAGTTTGAATAATGTTTTTGTACATATTGGGTTTTTTGTAAATTGCTTTGTAATCCATTGTATGAATATAAAACACCTTGTCTATCTATTTGCCTGCTGATGGATATATGAGTTCTTCCTAGGTGGACTATTCTGAATAAAGCGGCTACAAACATTCTTATACAAATATTTATTTGAATGTATGCTTTATACTTTTATTCTTTATACCAATGTGTGGTATTACTGCCTCATAGGGTAGATGTATGTTTAAGTACTTAAGAAATTGCCGAATACTTAACTAAAGTCATAACATTCTTTTACAGCCTACCAGCAAATATTGGTAGGTTTCTTCAACACCCCACTATCATTTGCTTTTGTCAGAATTTAAGTCTTTTATTTGTAGACATTATCTGAGTAAGATGTATTAAACATTTAATTTCTGCAGGACACCTTTCATCTCTTTATTTAGTCATTTTTATATTTTTATTTATGATGTATGTATTTCATACCTTTGCTTATTTTTTATTTAGCTAGTTTGTATTATTTTGTTGATTTTTTAAAGTTCTTTATATATTCTGCACACAAGAACTTGAATTAGATACCACTGTTGTGTATATTTTCTCATAGTCAATATGTGGTCTTCCCAAAATTCAGTGGTTTTTTTTAATAAGTGGAAAACTTTAATTTCAATGAAGTCTTATTAATCCATATTTTCATTTATATTTAATTAGTATTATGTATTTTATGTATATGCAATTAATACATATTATATACGTTAATTAGTATACAATTTCTTAAAATATTCATGGTTTCAGATTTACTGGTTTAGTCTGTGGTCAATCTGCCATTAATTGTTGTGTGCAGAGTGAGTTAAGGATGGATCAGTTTTTTTCCTATGGCTTTCTAGTGATTCCAATCATCATTTCCCAAATGAAAATTCTTTCTACTGACCAAATCAACTTAGCAAAGTGGTCAAAAATGAACTGTAGATCTATTTCAGGACTCCTGATTCTGTTGAATTTTTCAATTTATTTATCCTTATGCCAAAATCACATTCTCTTGATTACACCTAGTTTTATACTATATCTTAAAATCAAGTAAGGTATGTCCTCCAATTTGACATGAAATTTTCATAACACTCTTGTATTACCTTAATTCTGTAAAAATTTTAGTTATATGTTTCAAACATGGTATTTGTCATTTGTATTCTTTGTTTTCTTGCTAGGGTTTAATTGATATTTTTAACTTTTTTAAAGAACTATCTCTTGGAGTTTAAATATTTTATTTTTTAAGTTTAATTTATATTTTGATAGAGAGAGAATGAGAGAGAGAAGGTCAGAGAGAGGAGAGAGAGAATAACCAGCAGGCTCTGTAGTGTTGGCATAGAGCCCGATGTTGGGCTTGAACTCTTGAACCATGAGATCATGACCTGAACAGAAATAAATAGTCAGATGCTTAACCAACTAAGCCACCAGGTGTCCCTAAATATTTTTAATGATTATTTTCATATCATTGATTCCAATGCTGCCTGTATTACTATTTTTTTTTAGATATTATTTGCCCATTTTTTGAGCTTCTGAATGTGAATAGTTAGATCATTGGTTTTAATGTTTTTCTTATTTGATATAGATATTTAAAGTTATAATCTTTCATATAAAGATTTATTCAGGGGGCCACATAAGTGACTCAGTTGGCTGAGTGTCTGACTCTGGATTTCAGCTCAGGTCATTATCTTACAGTTCATGAAATCTGCACTGTTAGTGCTGAACCTGCTTGGGATTCTCTCTCTCCCTCTCTGTGCCTTTCCCCCACTGTTCTCTCTTTCTCTCTCTCTCCTTCTCTCTTTCTCACTCTCTCAAAATAATAAACTGTTTTAAAAAGATGTTTTTAGCTTTATTCCATAAGCTTTGTTATTTTGTTTTTGTTTAATTTGAGCATAAAATATATTCTAATTTCTTTTATGATTTTTTCATTGACTTATGGGTTATTTATGTGTAAATTGCCAATTTTATTTGCAGATTTTGTAGATATTTTGGCATTTATTTTTAACGGATACTCTTCATTTCTAATGCAATACCCTTGTGGTCAGAAATTACAACCTTTTCATTTTATTGAAACATTTTTAAGATCCAGCATATAATCTATTTTAGTGAGTGTTCCATATGTACATTTAAAAGAATATGCATTTTGTAACTTTTTCAAGTAGTGTTCTCTAACAGTCAGTTAGGTTAAATAGATAGATAATGTTCATATTTACTATGTGTCTACTGATTTGTCTATTTGTTCTATTAATTAACAGAAAGGGGCATTAAAATAAAAATTTTAACTGTGATTAACTGTGATTTTTTGAACAGTTTATTTTTTGCTGTGATTATGGATTGGATTTGTCTATCTCTCCCTTTAGGTCTAAGAATACTTTGCTCTGTTATTGAGTGCAAGCACATTTAATATTATATTTTCTAAATGTTTTCAGCATTTTAGCATTACAAAATATCCCTCCTTTTCTTGAGTAGCACACCTGTTTTGAATTCTACTCCTTCTGATAATGATAGAGTCATCAATTCTTTAGTATCATATATTACATATAATTATATAGTATATAATACATATATTTGACATATACACTTTATATTGTTATGTACTTTATTTTCATGTCTATTTCAGCCTGCCTTTTATTTATTGTGGGTCACATATCAAAATAATATCCTTGGGATTTGCTTTTATGTTATGATGATTTCTGTTAAATGGAAGAGTTTCCCATATTGGATTACCATACCCATCTCCTAAAAGTTCCTGAGTTCTAATAGACGTGTATTTTCAAGCCACAGTTGTATTACAAGAGTCTGTCGAATCACTAATCAAAGAAAATCACCACTCAAATAAAATCTGAAGTATATCTTTTAGAATCAAAATAGGGAGGATGTTTTTAACCATTAACTGATTGGTTTGTGCTACTATTAAGAAACAACTTTCTTCCACATAGTAATACACTCTTTTATCAAATGTCCCATCATAACTGATCACTTGGCACTTTTGCACATATGCATTATGGCTAACAAAATCACCTATTTTTTAATAAGATCTATTTTCTTGTTTATAGATTTTCAATATTAAATAAAAAAGCCAGAAAGCATGTTCCCATTATGTATGAATTGTGAATATACTAAAAGTTAATTTCTAATGAGCATGTAAGTGATTTAAACCAATTAAAAAGTAAAATATTTTGTGGCATGTCAACAACATGACAATTTCTTTCACACATATAATACTGTTTATACATGACCACCACAATGAGTAATATTAGAAATTTATCAATAATCCATTCTGCCTTATTTTCTGATAAATCCGTCATTAATTTAGGCAGCTGATTTCATTAGTGTCTTTGCAATAGTACAGTGTGAATACCATTATATCTTTTTAATAATTCTCTAAAAGCAATATTAGCTTAGACAGTGTTTTTTACATTATTTATTAAACAATTTAAGAATACCTGATAGGTCAGATGAATTAAATCTAATGACTGCTCCCTGATCTGATCAGCCCATTAAGTCAAAACAATTGAGAAATGTTGTATATGTAAACATGACAGAAGCCATTGAAAAAGTTAAGAACTTGGAACTTATGAATAAAGATACCTTCTGACAGGGAAACCAGACTGGAACTGCAACTAAAAAGATGTTTTTCCCTGAAGGGGAAAGGGTAAGAGGAAGGAGTCTTAGTCAACCCGAAGTATGGAAAAAGGAAATTTCCAATTAAAATAAAATCTGTGTGCCTCCAGCACTCTCCCAGGAGATGATGTGTGGTTCATTAGTAGGAGAGATCTTTCCTTTCTCAGGCAGGCAGGCACAACAGAGTGAGTGAGGATCCCTGATGAAGTTTCAGGAAAAAGGTAACCTGCTGCTCCAAGCTAAAAGTCATAAAACTATTTACCTGTCGTCTGAGTTTCAACTCCCTAGCAAGTCTTGTATCACTTCTGAACATAATCGTTGATTTCCCATTTCCTTCCCAATTCTCCACTTTCTTAAAGAATAGAGAATACCTGTAAACCAATAAACGTCTCTCAGTTACACGTATGATTTTTCATTCAGATAAAACATAAACATATTGTGATTTTTGGATCATGCTAATCAGCACAATCTGAATCCACATCTAGCAAAGACATGGATGCCAGAGGTAGGATGCGACAGTTGAGAACCAGATACAGAACATCAGACTACCAGTATTTAAAGTCAGAGATTCTTGCAACTGAGATTGGGAGAAGCAGTAGAAGAGACCTAAGATAGGTGTATTAGGTACAATATAAGAAGATAGGTTGACAATCAAATCAGGCAAACCAAAGCTAGATGCAAAACCTAAAGTGAAAGTAATATATAATTATATACTAGAGTCAATTAAGATTCACTACATCAACATGGGAGAAAAATTTCCCTACTTATTCTAGAGTTGCACAGTGCAATGAAGTACCCACTAGCTACATGTCACTATTCACATATAAATTTAAAGTAAATAAAATTAAATATGCTGTTTATCAGTTGGACATTTCAATGCTAAATAACCACATTAGGCTAGTGGCTACTTTATCACACAGTGCAAGTCTAGAGCATTTCCTTCCTCACATGGCCTCAAACATTTGTAAATAGTGTAACACCTTGCATTTATATGGATAAATCATCTGACTTAAAGGTACAGCTTCCAAAAAGACCATTTTACAGAGGCCAATAACTCTTAATACAGCTGAAAAAAAAACCTTATGGATTTTTTAAGCTTGTGAATATGTCTTTTTTTAATTAAAAAAAAATGTTTTGAGAGAGAGAGAAAGGGGAAGCTGGGGAGGGGCAGAGAGAGAGGAAGGCCATGTCTGAGGCATTCAGATGTCCCAGCTTGTGACTATAATTTGAACTGTGATGAAAACATCAAGGTCTTGTGGAAACACACATTTCCTCACTGGCATCTCTCTCTAAAACTTCAACAGATATGAGTGTATTTCTGCAAGTTAGTCATGGATTCATTTATTCCATTCAGTCATTCAGAAACTTTTGGGTGTGATAAACTATGGTAAGAAGAAAAGATACAAAGAAAAAGAAGGTATGGATTGTTCCTATGAGAATTTCATAGGCCAAAAGTGAAGGTATGCATGCAAGAACATCATTCCAATAGGTCATTAATGTTATAATGGTAACAGTTCTAGCTGATTTTAAAAAGGTGAGTATTTTATCAGTTTTGAGGGTTCTTTAAGGGGACATGAAGATTGGAGACAGAAAGTAAGTTAATATACCAAGTCAGTCTGAAATAAGGTGGTATTAGAGATAAAGGAAGAAGAAAAATTCAAAAATAGGACAGTTGATTATAAAGTCCTTGAGGATAGGTACTGACTCATTTAGTATATTATCTCAAATATATTATTGAACTAAACAATCACTTGTTGAATAAAAAAATGGGAGGAAAATTTAATACAATTTAATGATAACCCAGTGTAGGGGTGGTGGAGAATGAGGTGTGAAAGAGCATTCTCACAGATGGGTTCTGTCCCAGGTAAGACATACGATATTGTAAGCCCCTCCATGCTATTGCCCACACCGGAAACCTGGGAGTCACCTTTCTTTCCTCCTGTATATCTTCTCCACAAGCAATTATATCTTATAACTCTAACTCTCATTTCTCTCAAAGTTTTTCAAAGTTCTTCATCCCCATTTCTATTAGTTTGGGTTTTTTTGTTTGTGTGTTTGTTTGTTTTGCTTTTCTTTACAGGGGTTACATAACAGCCACTTTTTTAAGACTCTAATTAAGTCCCCTCAAACCAGTTCTGACTCTGTCACTGAGGTGGCATTTTTATCTAAAATATTAATATGATCAAACACCCTTCTCTTATATTTCAATGGTGTCCATTCCTTATGAGCAGAATCTCTTAGGAATGGCATTCCTTTAGAACTTAGAATGCTTCCTTTCTCCTACCCATGTATATTCACCACCTCAAATGTAAACTTTGAACTATATTTAAACTTCCACAATTTTCAGAATAAAGTGTGTTCTTGTTCCTCTTTTCTGTCTTTAGACTCCTCACTCTACTGGCAACACTCCTCATCCCAAGCCCCACTCCTTGCCTGGTCATTTATGTTGGTTCTCCCAGGTCATTTTCTGTATCATCTCCTGAGGAGGTTCTCCTCATTCCTGGCCCCTCATCTGGATTAGGTACCTTCTCCACAATGTCATAAAATATCTGCAAGCCTAGGAGAGTACTTTCACAAAGGATTTTGATCTGTTAATTGTAATATATTTGATTTAAGTCCTTCAGTATCAAACAGAGTGCTTAGCAGTGACTTTTACCAGGATATGGAATACAGAAAGAGGAGATGTGAGGGAAATTCATAAACACTCAGTAGTTACATAGAGGTATCTGACAGGTAGAGGTGTATTCTGGGCTCAAAATAGATGCAGAGTCACTGAAATCTATCTGGCAGTTTCAACACAGAAGTTGTATGAAATGCTCATGGAGAAACACAAGAAGGACAATGTCTCTACATGATTTCTTGATTTCCTCTTCAGTTCAAAGTTTAATATTACAAGTTAAATTATTACACTCTGGTTTCTCTTCAGATTGAATAAATCTTTCACTTTTTTAAAAGTTAAATTAAAAGATTCACTTATACTGGTAACTGTTTTCTTCCATCTTACTATTTGCTTCTGGTATTAGTTTAGTAATTTTTAAAATAGGTTTATTTATTTTGAGAGAGAGAGAGAGACACTGTGAAAGGGATGGGGCAGAGAGAGAGAAAGATAGAAAATCTCAAGTAGGCTCCACACTTTCAGCACAGAGCCCAATGTGGGGCTCAATCCCATGAACCGTGAGATCATGATCAACTGAACTGAAATCAAGAGCCAGATGCTTAACTGATTGAGCCACCCAGACTCTTCATTAGCTTAGTAATTTTAATAAAAATTTTCATATTGCAATTTCTTGATACTATTTACCATAATTTCTTTAATTTTGAATTCTATTCTCCTAACAGTTGAACCTCACCAGATCACCAGCACAGCTTTCTCTCCAATCATTTTTTGCCAACGGAGTTTTAACTATTAATTGGTGACTTGTTATTTTCCTGAAATACTATTCTTCACTTATTTCAACAAATGTTTATTGATAATCTAAGCCTCGGATAGACAAAAATAAGTTATGTGAAGGAGAATGGGACATTGTCTCCCAGCTGCCTATTGAATAATCAAGAAGGATTTTCCCCTACTAATAGACATAAGATTTTTTTTTTAGCTGGAAAACTCAGCAAAGGAAGTCTTTGCAAATGTAGATCCATGCATTTCCAACATTTTGTTTATGGGGACAAGCACATGAATGCCTTAAGGGTTTTCCGGATGCCTTTCCTGAAACCACAATTGCCAAAATTTCCTTTTAAAAAAACTCAGATTTGATCATATAACTCCCCTAATTAAACACTTTTAGTGCTTCTGACTGTGCTAAAAATACAGAATATGTTACATGGGCAATAAAGCCTCTAATGAGTCAGTCTATAGTTAAATGCTGATGTTACTCTCAAGTAATTTTGTCCTTGCTCACTGTGTTTTGGCTACAGCAGTCTTCACTCTTCCCTAATTCTGTTTTCACACACACTATGTGAGTGGTTCTTCCCTAGAACTTTCATCCTTCCTCTGTCTCTTTTGGTCCAATTACATTTTCACAGTTAAACCTAAAATTTCATTTACTCAGTTATCCTTTAGTCATGAATGTAAACTGCATCCTTCTTAATGCTCTGTATTCACTCTATGGGGTTTAAGATGTAACACTATATTTATTTGTGTAATTATTTGTGCAATGTTTGCCTCCCGCATTATACTATAACCTGAATCACAGGAAAATGCAGTCTGCTTGCTAATCATTCAATCCTTAGCTAATAACCATAATATCTGGCTCACAAGATGTATTTGGGGAACATTTATGGAATTAACCTGCTTCAAATTGTTTTTTAGAAGGAAGTTGATCATAAATCATAATTTATGGGCTCTCAACTTGTCAACAAAAATATTACTGACACATGTAACAAATAAGGTTTACTTCAGTAGCGATTGCATAAGCATGACAAAATAGAGGTAAATCCTTAAAACATATTCTCATACATTTGAAACTATCATAAATGTATCATATATATCAGTTCTATGCCTATTGCCACAAAAATGATAGGAATATTTTTCTTTAAATTCTATTTTCATTCTTCTCCTACTGGAATTTAACTAGTTTTAAAACTAACTTGCTTACATTTTTCAAGGTATAAAATATAAATTAAAATTATTTCCAAAAGAAAAATTTGTATATCACAAATAATGTGCACCTACCATACTGTATAAAAAACCCTGCTGAGTGCTGGAAGACTTCAAAAAGAGATCACAGATACATTTCTACCTGTGAGTTAGACCATGAAACTGAGCAGAAAATTCTAACAGGGAGAAAAGAAGATGAGAATGTTTCAGATATAGAAAGTTCAAGAAATGAGAACATTCATGGCAAAATTATTAATCAGTTACTTGGTGTGTTGGAAATATAGAGTATAGGGGCACAGTAATGAAATGGGGCTAAAATGACAGTTTTAAATCAGTTTGTGTAGAGTTCAAAGTGTTTCTAAATGACGTGTCAAAAAGCTATTATTTATATTGTAGGTAACAGAAAAAAAAAAAAAAGACTATTTTTCTCTTTACAGAAAACAAAGGATTTATCAGGTACCATTTTGCAAATAAATATTTTGAGAGTGAAAAGACTGGATTAAAAAGCAAACTATCAGGGAACCTGGGTGATTCAGTCAGTTAAGCGTCCAACTTCAGCACAGGACATGATCTCTTGGTTTGTGAGTTTGAGGCCCCCAATGGGCTCTGTGCTGAGCATGTGAGCATGGAGCCTGATTCAGATTCTGTGTCTTCCCCTCTATCTGCCCTTCCCATGCTCATACTCTGTTTCTTTCTGTCTCTCAATAATAAATAAGTGTTAAAAAATGAAAAAATAAAAATGAAAAAATAAAAAATGAAAAGCAAAGTATCAGAAACAGGAAAACTAGATAGAAAGTGCTTACCCTAGGATAGAGAAAGATAATGAGGGTCTGGCTCTGTATAGGTATGTACAAAGAATCTAAAATATCTGAGGGCATTTACTCATTTACTTTTGCTCCCCCTACAGAAACCTCCCTGGGAACAGACTGTAGTGCACATGATCTGTTTAACTAGGAGATTAGCACAGTTGGAAACATAGTTGGAGATCTAGACAACTGCAGAAGGGGACTGGAGATAATGATGTCAGCAGAACTGAAATGAGAAATGTCAGATAGGCTGGAAACATCTCCTTTAAAGTCAGGAAGAAACAAAGATGTCTACTACTACCCTTATATTCAACATAGCATGGTAAGACAAGAAGAAACTAAAAAATTTGAAGACGTCCATTATTTGTATATCATGTGACTGTTTACATAGAAAACCCAAAATAATCTAGAGACCAATGTGTAGAAATAAAAAAGAGTTTAGAAAGGTGGCTGGATATATAATATAGCCTTATATATCTTTATACGCAAGGAACAAACAGTATAAAAACATTTTTAAAAGACACCATTTATACCAGCTACAAAAATTATAAATTACCTAGGAATAAATGAAATAAAAATGTGAGAACTATGTGCAAGAAAATGCAAAGGACATTAAAGAAGGCAAGAAAGTACTCATGAGTAAGAAGTTAATATCTAATAAATACAAAAATTATTTCCAAATTGATACAAACAATCGACTTCATTTGATTAAAATTTCAACAATTATGTTTGGGTGTGTGTGTAACTTAAATGGTTGATTATGAAATTTAGGTGATATAAAAAGATCCATCTGAAGACAAAAAATAAGAAAAGATTAAATATAAAACCCAGAAACAAACCCATGCATGTATGAAATTTTGATAGGTTCCAGATGTAGTATAGCAGATCACTGAAAGAAGGAGATACTAGTCAACAAATTAAATGAGGGGAAAAACATTTATACAGGTAGTGAAAAGAGAATGTACACATTTGAGTTTAACTAAAATTATAAAGTAAAACTTTAAACGTTTTAGAAAAACATATAGATGAATATCATTCTGTTATCAGTAAAGGAAGCATTTCTTAAACAGAATTTCAAAAGTAGGAACAATAAAGCAATAGAATGGTACATTTGGCAGCATTAATATTATCAACTTATGTCCATCAAACAGCCTTTTTAAAAAGTGAAAACACATAGGCACCACATGGGGAGGAGATGTGCACAGCAAACAAAACCAAGTAACAGATTAGATAATATCACAAGTATTTAGGATAATAGAAATCATTAAGGAAGACCTGAGTAGACCTCTGTAAGAACATGAAGCACATGTAGCTAATACACATGGGAGACAGTCAATAGTACTAGTCAACAGAAAAGTGAAAATCAGAACCCGATGGCATTTGACACATTTGATAAGCAAAATTAAAAAAAAATCTGAGAAATACCAAGAATTGGAGAGGACAGCTTCTCCTACATATTGATGATGTAGGTGCTGACTGGTACAGGTTTGGCAGTGTTGTGGAGTTGGCATAGCCCAAGGCTCAGAATATGTATATCTAATAAATATTTTAACACACGGGTACCAAAAAACATATACATACCAGGACAATAAAACTTAAAAAAAATTCTAGTAGTCACTGACTAGAGAACAAATAAATAAGTTATGGTAGATTTAGTAATAAGTATTATATACAGCAGTGAAAAACAATGAACAAGAGCTATCAGGAAAAACATAAACAAATCTCAGCAACACAATTTTAAGTTAATAGGATGTTTCAGAAGAGACATAGAATATCAGAGTTGCTCTCTCTCTCTCTCTCTCTCTCCCTCTCTCCCTCTCTCTCTATCCTCTGTCTCTCCGGATATTCTCATTTCCACTGTGTATTGTCCAGAGGTAAGTACAGGGAAGGAAGGATGGAATGAAACTACTGAAATTACTGAAAAGCTTGGGAATGACAAGAACTAGGGGAAATAGGAGTAAAAGATGTTTCCAGGGAATTTAAGTGAAAAAGAGACCTTTTGGTCTGAGACAGCAATTTCAAAGTTTGATACCTGTAAGTGAGGGCTCATTCCTTGTGTCACTGAAGGCAAAGATGTGGCTAAACATGTGCGTTATTAAAATTGCTTTGAAGCAAAGGGGATCAGGATAGTTATTGGATCCCTATTGTAGATGAAGTTTATTTCTTGATTGCTTTTTAAAAAACTGTTATTTTCTATCAATCTTATATCATAGTCTCTTTAAAAGCTTGTCTGAGAACTCAGGAATCTGCTCTGGCTGTGTCTACCTAGTCAATAGCCTAAGCAGTGGTTGTTGTTCACCAGTGATTTATCACAACAGGAGCGCTCTAGTGTTCTGTAGGGAACTGCTCAAAAAACACATACGTATCTGCACACTTTTATTATTTATTTATTCATTCATTCATTCATTTGCATTTATTTATTTATTTATTTATTTATTTATTTATTTATTTAAGAGTATGTGAGTGGGGAAGGAGCAGAGAAAGATGGAAAGAGAGAATCATAAGCAGGCTCCATGCCCAGTGCAGAGCCCAATGCAGGGCTTGATCTCATGACCGTGAGACCATGAAATCAAAATCAGCATACTCAACTTGACTGAGCCATTCAAGGCACCCTGCACATCTTTAAACTCATATGTAATCTTGTTTTGGCAAGAGAAAGTATGCTATGGAGTGGTCCATTCATCTTGAATCCCCTCCTGCACACAGCCTTTTTTGCAAGGTCCTAGTCTTTCTTTAAATCTCTTGATCCCAACATAAACACAGGATGCTCACAGGAAACAGAGCCACATGGGCAAGACTTCCTAGCATGGCATCAATTACATTAGATTCACTAAGTGAGTTTCATTATGGTACAGGATGGCAAGGTTCAAGTAAAATATGGACCTATGTTACTCAGTGCAGTGGTGGGTAGATTGAGATAAAAACCATCTCTGCTTGGGTTTGGTTAGTGAAGGTTCCAGAAGTGAAGCACCCAACCCATTTTACTATCACATGCTGGCTCATATTCCCAGAATACTTGACAGTGATGTCACCTTGACTTACAATGGCAATAATGGCCCAATCTGCCTGCAGATGCTTTTCCCAAGTACTCTTGATTCACAATGTCTATATAATTACTGTTCTGGTCATCAAATCTAGTATAAATTAATCCATTTCTGCAGCAAATAATATAAGAAGGTTTTCATTTTCTATCCATAGGACTTTAAGGGCTGCAGACATTAACCTAAGACAAAGACCCAGACCTTTCTCTGGGTGGCATGGGAAGACTGTAAAGTTTTCAAACATCATAGTCCTCTATTTCTCTGGCAATGTATTCCCTATCTCCTTTACAAACCTACAGTTATTATCCAATAATTAAAGTTTAGAGGTAGGAGGCTGTGTCCTAGACTCTCATCTCTTCTTACTCAGTGCTCTTTACTGAGACTTTCTTGTTTACATTCACTACTTCACTTAGTATCTTTTTGACACTGACTTAATATTTATGCATTTACTCCAGACTCTAACTCATACATGTGTAATGAATTGCTTCCAAGAAATTTCCACTTGGATCTTTCAGAGATATCTCCACCTGTGTCAAAAACCACATGCATTCTCCTCCTCATAGATTTAGAAATTTCTTATACTTTCTTCTATGTCTATTTGAGTTGACAATTATTTGGGAAAGCCATATATCTGATATATATTTGCACAGCATAATTGATATTACTATTTCTCACAAAACCAACTGTCCTCTCCTTTCAGACTGCAACCCCCTATAGCACTTGTTAGCCCCTTAAAGTAGGTCAGGGCCATGTAACTAGATCTACCAAAGAGCCTTTCTAAAAGTATTGTAGAAGGTTTCATGAAGGTATTAAAAGATTGAACAATCTGGACTATGAATTAGGGAACAGGGAAGGTAATAGCCATAAAGAGACATGAAAAAACAAAACAAGGCCAACAAACAAAAACCTAAAAAGCCACAGCAGAGTTTTCATGAATGGGAAATAAACCCTTATTTTGATTAGCCATTGGTATGTCACTGTTGCTTGTTAGTATGACCAAATATAGTGCCAAACAACACTGGAGTCATTCTGCCTGAGTTTGATAGCTGTAAGATTTCTAAATTAAGTTGTCCTGTCAGTAGTTTTCTTGTCCATAAAATGTGATAGTATTAGTCCTATTCTCATAGGGTAGTTCAAAGTATTGGAAGAGGTAATTTGTATAAAGCACTCATAAATTATGGTACAACAATGAACAACCTTTTTATTGAATAACCTTTTTATTGAATGACCAGTTCAGCACAGAGCCCGGCATGGGGCTTGATCTCATGAACGTGAGACCATGACCTGAGCCAAAATCTAGAGTCAGACGTAACTGACTGAGCCATCCTGGTACCCCTGTCTTCTAGCTATATTTTAAATACATCCCAGTCACATATCCCCATGCCTTCTTTGTGCTCCATCAACACTATTACTTTATGCCATGGTTCCTCCTGTCACAGGACTTCTACATGTACTTTGTCACAGGCTTGTGAAATTATTTTCTCTTTGCTGAATACCTGCTTCTCATCGTTCTTTCTTTCTAAGTTTATTTATTTTGAGAGAGAAGAAAGAGCAAGAGCAGGGGAGGGGCAGAGAGGCAGGCGGGGTAGGGGAGCATCCCAAGTAGGCTTCCTGCAGGTGCACAGAGCCTGATGTGGGGCTCAAACTCATGAAACTGTGAGATCATGATCTGCCTCAATATCAAGAATCAGATTCTCAGCTGACTGAGCCACCCAGGTGCCGCCTC
The DNA here is from genome assembly GCF_006229205.1 of Suricata suricatta. Taxonomy (NCBI): domain Eukaryota; kingdom Metazoa; phylum Chordata; class Mammalia; order Carnivora; family Herpestidae; genus Suricata; species Suricata suricatta. Next base: position 88,023,637 of record NC_043706.1, on the reverse strand, counting down.
ACCATTCTTTTTTGGGTTTTTTTTTTTTTTAATGTTTTTTATTTTTGATACAGAGAGAGACAGAGCATGAGAGGGGGAGGGTCAGAGAGAGAGGGAGACACAGAATCTGAAGCAGGCTCCAGGCTCTGAGCTAGCTGTCAGCACAGAGCCAGCTGTCAGCACAGAGCCCGACGTGGGGTTTGAACCCACGAACGTGAGATCTGACCTGAGCCAAAGTCAGAGGCTTAACCGACTAAGCCACCCAGGTGCCCCCCCGCCTCACCATTCTTATCTCAGTGCAAAGGTGAATTCCTTGCCCCAGTCCTCTGGTCTAAATAAAGTTCCTTATTAAAAACTCTCATAAAATACTGTACTTTTATTTCCCATCATCTTTGTGAGAAAAATTCAAGTGCATTTTTTGGGTAAACTTTGGACAGGGACTAAATAATTGAGATTTGACTGTGTTCCAACCTGTTTTCAACAAGAATGCTGTCACTGTTATAAAGTCAGTTGTTGGGTCACAGTTCACATCTACCCTGCCAAAAAAGTAAGGACTATTTAAAAAGAGGGAAGCACTGCTGATTTTTTTTTCTTGAACCTATGTGAGGACAAAGGAAACAAACTGCAACACAAATGGGAATAGCATAGATCAAAGAAAACCTTAGGTAAAGTCAAGGTGGCTTATTTTGCGTATAATGAGAAATCACCTCCCTGAGTAAGGAAATGGCAGTAGCGTGCTAACAGCATAGTTAACATCTTAGTTTATGTTCTTCGCTCCTGGAAGACCCCTACCTGGTGCCAAAGTTTGAAGTCAGTAGAAGTTATATACTCCTGGGAGGAAGATACAAATCAGTAATATGTCTCATTATACCAATATATGCTTCTCTTGCATCTTTTATAAATATTAACCAATTCTCATATTATTACATCTTAAATTGTGCTGCTTGAGAGGTACTGAGGAAAGTCTCATTATTTATCAGAATCTAACAGAAAGGAACACTTATTTGACAGCATTTTTTAATTTGTATATAGGTATTTAATGTATTTGATTAATGTCGGCCTCCTCTTCTAGACTCTAAAGTATGACAGCGAGCGCTATGTCTCTTTTTCAATCAGCTTTTCATATCCAGTATCTAACACAAAACCTGGTTTGTAATGTGAATTTGCTGGTTTTTAAAATATAAACAAATGGGAACATATTTAATTGATTCATGTTGGCAGGGTACAGAGTAATAGAACAATTCTAATTAAAGTGCCCAAATTTTTAAATAAAATTCTTGGGAATCAAAGTTATAGTTAATACAAGTGAAAGGTATTGTGCAGAGCAAAGAAATTGCCAACTACCATACTATACTATACTCTATAATATTATAGAAATATCCAGTTGAAATGTAGGAAAACAGCAATTCTTCTTTGTAAATAGGCAGGAATATATTTGTTTAAAAATATTTTTTAAGTTACCCTCATAATAAATGTGAAAGTAAGATGCAGTATAAGGCAATATATTAAAGAGGAATTCTTAAAATCTTACAGTTCAGCATGGGTCACTAACAAAGTGTACCTTATCTACGTTATAACACATGTTTCTTGAGCTTTATATAATAGAAATTGGAATGTTTTGAATTAGACCTAAGCCCTTAGGGTATAAATTACATTGGCTTCCAAATTTAGCATTATTTGACAGATACTAAAATAGAACTATTCCCATTTCAGAAATATTCTTAGACTCCATTCTGTGAAATTCATTTTTATGGTGAATGTATCCCCTTACATACAGAGTTAGAAAAATTCTTTCGTAAGAAGAAAACACTGGCAATATTGTGTTCTTTACAATTAGAAAAGCAAGGTCTGTTTGACCAGACCATTCTATTTGAACCGGAGCAGGCCTAGTTTTGATTTGCTTCCTATATTGTATTTCTATATAACATCATCTTTAAAAGGGATGGCTCCTGTTTCAGGTAAGAGTGAAAGAGTGAATGTATGCATCAAATTTTACTCCATAACCATAAAAATTATGGTAGACAGATTTTTTTTAATGCATAAAGCTCCAAGAATAAAGAGAACAGAGAGGTGAATATTTGAACAACATTTTGGAAGGACACAGGCATAGGAACAAAAGATAGTTAACTAAGCAAATTCAAAAAAATTAGAATGTGAATTGGGCAGTGTGAGAAGCTGTCAACCAATCGGATTGTATCACAGAATTCTTAAAGGTACAGGAACCAGCTGTACAAAGTACATTAAGAACTAGTCATAGAGGAGGGAAAATACAATAAGGAGGACTTACTGATTGTATTTTGAAAATGGTGGGTCCCTATATTCTCTTCCTCTTCTTGACATCTGGGAGCCTGTTTTTCATTAATTCAACAAAGCGACAGTGTGTTATTCTCAAAAGATTAAAAATGCAGTACTCCAGGCTGGAGCATGCTGTCCAGTTGAAGCCTAAGGACTATATTTGAAACAGGTGGTTAAGAGCCCACGTTGTTATGAATGCACAATGTGGATATCTCTAGGTATCTTAAACAATGATTACCAAAACACTGACCATCGGGGCCTTAATCTCTAGGCAAGAAATTAAAAGAACCTTTTCATGAGAATCTAACAGGACTAATAGAAAAAGTCCAAAGATAGGGACATTGGAAGGATTCATCAATGAATGACCCATCTAGATAAATCTATAGCAAAGCTCAAATTAGATAAATATTCTCTCTTACACTTCTGTGCATGTAGAACTCCCAGTTCATATTTCAGTCCCCTTTTCATAATCATTAACATGCTGCTAAGAATTAAAAACAAACATTTGAAGAAAACCTCTAATACGTACGATAGGAATCCAAAGCAGCAAACAAATGAATGCAATTGGGATGAAACAGATCTTTCCAGAAAGAAAGGAATGGCAGAGGGTTGCTGCTAATGTTTTCAGAGATATAAGAGAGATATTGCAGCCATAAATAAGAACTCATAAAAATTAAAATGATTTAATGTTAAGAGAAGTCATCAGAGTGAACAGAGAAAGGAGAGAAAAGGAAAACCCCAACATAATGATTCATAAAGTTTTCCCCAAACCAAAGACCGCAGCACCTAAGTTGAAAAAATTAGCAAGAGACCAGGATGATGGATGAAAGTAGATCCATGCCTATCACTGGAATATTTCAAGATAGTAGGGACAAAGAGATCAAATAAACCTAAGAGATAGCTTAAAAAAATCACAAAGGATCAAGGAACTCAATATTTCAGGTTTTTTTACAGTAGACTAGAAGTAAGAAATCAATGAAAAGACACCTTGAAATTCATCTATATATAAATTATTTTCAACTTAGAACTCTATACACAGCAAAATTAATAATTACTTTTGAAAGTAGAATAAAAGCATTCAGAAATATACAGAGATACAGAAATATCTCATAAAATGGAATTGTCCTGGACTTCTTCTCTAGAAGCCTTCATAATTAGAGATACACGTCGAAAGGAGAGAGTATATGTTAGAGGCAACAGGAGATTCAACATGATTGAGACTAAGGAGATCCTCCGAAGGCAGAAGAAGAGAGGAATCTCCTACAGAGGATCAACGTCAGTCCACACGAGAACAGTGTGACTCAAATTATAGATACATTCAGGACTGATATGACCAAAATCTTCACTGGTAATATCTTTTAAACCTAAAAACGTAGTTCTCAGGTGAGTTTGTTCCATATTGTTATTCACACTTTGCTTTCCTTGATCAGACCCTGATGAAGTTTTTGTTGTACATTCGCGCCCTATTTCTTAAACCAGCTGGGCACTCTCTTCTCTCTGTGAAAGTACTTTGCTTAAATTTACATTTCAGAGTTGGAGGTGAGTGACAAGAAACCTAGTCGCAGAATATATAAAACAGACTACTACTCGTGAACAATTTCTGGTCTACACTACAAACAGATGCCATAATTCTGCTGTACCTATGGATTATACACAATTTGTTATAGGTATACTTCATAATAAACAAATATTAAAATGTAACATTTTGCTAAAGTACCTTTAAATTATTATTGTTTAGTATAGTCATTCAATAAAAACAAGGAACTTGTATTAAAATGTAATTGAGTTGTAAAATATTAGAAATATTTTAACTAATAAAATACCTTTATCCAACTTACATATTTGTAAGATAAAATATATCCACTTGGTGTTCTCATAGTGGTTAGGGTTGTTCAGCTGTAAATATGTAAATATCTCCTTGGGACTTGGTATTCTCATGGTTGTTAGGATTATTTAGCTGCAATATCAATAGATAGATAATCGACCGATCATTGGTATTTTCATCTGGTTAAGGTCAGTTAGCTATGGCATTTAGAAGTCTATACCACTAGTGTTTCATAGTGTGTGGCGTTATTTATGGTATATGTATATCCATTGATTACCTGAAGTCTTCAGGTTATGTTGTTGATTGTAACAGGTGATCTCTTTCTTTCCTTCTTATAATTTAAGTATTAGGCTAGAGAAAGATGCTTACTCCAATATACTACCTTCCCAGAGAGAAGACACATTTTTTCACTGGTGAAATTATTTTTAAAGTAATCAAGATTTTATTAAGCTTTAGAATAGTATCTCATAGATGCCTAAGTACCTAATTTGTAGGGAAATATCTGTTTTGGTAATAATGTAAAAACCTTTTAGGAAATGGATAAAAATTCAATATTATACATTGTTTATATATCCTAAGTTACCATAGAGTTAAAATACAACAGGTTTTTTTTTTACACTTTTCAAAATGTTTTAATACTTGAATAAAATGTTTCCTTGTTTTATAAAAAAAATTGAAGTAATTATTTCCTGACTTCTTGAAAACAATTAAAGTTGTAATTTCCTGTCTATTAAGTGTGTTTAATATAATGAAGAATTAAAATTAAAAACTGATTTTAAATATGATTAGAATCTAATTGATAAAAAAACAATATTATCCAAAATCTGGACATTTTTTATGAGATATGTTGAGGCTATTTGCCATGTAAAGAAATAATGCTGAGATGCTTAGGAGTGGCTTGTGTAAGTCTCTAAAATTAAATTTTGGAATAAAATCATCATAGAAATATGAATTTTAATTTAAAATAATCTGATTATAGATATTTTCAAAGTACTTCGGCAGTTAATTTTTAATTTAATTAGATGTCAGCGATTTAATTATTCAACTTCTCTGAGTTTAAAAAAATACAGAGATTTTTCATCTTTTGTTTTTTTTTTTGTTTTTGGTCACTTCTCATTTACATGGTTTCCTCTTTTTTTTTGCTTTAAAACAAAGTTCTGTTAGGATGTCAACATCTAAACCACAACATTACTAATTGTTGGTATTGAACCTACCTCCCCCTCTCCTTTTGCTGAATTAACAATGCACAAGGAATTCGTAAGTTGGACATGAATTAAACTTCAAATATACTATTAGTAAACACTATACAGTCTTATACAACCCTATGAATATAGTCAATATCTACTCATAGAAAAAGTAAAGATCATGACTGCTGCTTCTAGAACTGCTACTTTCCTCATTTAAACTGCTATAAACCTAGAGATTACATTACAGCTCAGTCCAGCTTTTCCTACATCTGTGTAGTTCATCACTGAGTTTGTGTCTTCTTTTCTCTAAGTGGTTGGAAAGTGGTCATCCTTGATGACCTAGAAGGATTCAGGAAGTGTACTTCCCTTAATGCAATGAGCATATCGTGCATTCATTTACACATACAAGAGAAAAATGAAAGTCAAAGCTGAAAGTAAAATGGACATAATTTTAATGATTTTTTTTAAATTTTGTGCATTGGATTCAAACAGCAAACTGTGTGCACTCAACTGTTATCACAATGTTGTCAAGAGGTCTGTGTCTTTTACCATTTTACACACAATTGTTCATTACAGTATGTTATCAGCCTCGTGGAAACCAGGGGTGTGGCATGGTAAGCAGTGGTGGTAGTGCACCTAGCTTTTACATTATCTAACTTGAAAATATTTCTCTTCTATGATTCCTTTTTTTCTTGATAAAAATAGTTTTCACCAAACGTTGGTGGTGCACACGCACTACCATTCATGCTTGACATCACACCCCTGACAGGAACACATGTTCTTATTTTGTTGATAAAAAGTATTACAAAAATTTCCATACAAAAACTATTTTCATAGAAATCTTGCATTTCCACAAATAAACCTGAACATTTTTTTGAAAAAAACTGCTCAAGAATTTTGTTCATTTAACATTGTGACTGTATTGATAAATGCAGTCCGCTTCAAAATTCTCCACACATACTTTTCTATAGATGAACAGTCCCCTTTCTCCTTTCACCGAGATCTGCCCAGGCTCCATCAAGTTCATTTAGAGCAGAAACGAGGATTTAGATGAACATATCTGAATGTTAGAATGAAAGCTTCAGTCTTCCACATAACCATCGGTACTCAGCCCTCTTTTACGACTTAAGACATAGATTGCAAAACAGCATCCTTTTTCATTCAGAATCTTTGAACCAACTGTTGCTCTTTTATTCTGGGTATGGGATTGGGGAAAGGGTGGAAGGGGATAGGTAGGGATCTGGTAGAGCTTTATGTTAAATCTCCTGCTTTAGTAAATTTTAAAAAACATTATTGCCTTGGAAATTGACATTTCTATCTCAATCAGTGACACAGACTGTCAAAAGAAAGAAAGAGAAAGAAAGAAAAACACTGATGAATATCTGCTTTATATTCCACTTGCCATGAAATTCAGATTTGTTTTGCATTACATTTTTTTCACATCCTATAAACACATATCGTCTGTTCAGATGATCATTATACTGAGTGGCGGGGGGCTAGTAACATCATCACCTCTATTACCTGGGTGTCAGAAGACTGTTTCTTGTATCACTACAGTTTTTGCTGATTCCAAGTATTTTTATTCTTTAATGATTTTTTTTACTGGTTACCCTTGGGGCATCGATTTTCCACCTCCTGGCAACAGTTGGACTTCAAAAGGAACCTGTAATTTCCTACTGGACTGCATTTGAAACCAGCCACAAAATGCGCATGTCACATTCACTCAGAAGAAGGGAGGAACCCATGATAAACAGTGTAACCCAGTGTAACTTGGTTGATCCGTGATGCTTGCAAATCAAGTCTGATCATTGCAACTGCTTAGATCACAGAGTCTCTAGTTCATAGACACAGCGGCATGAGGTAACTCATTTTATTTTGCACAGGTTGCATATTTCCACAGGAAACATTCTCGCTAAATTGTTTGGAAAAAAGACGACAGTTTGTGCTTGGGTGTTTGGCCTCCCAGCTTTACGCCATGGTTTCTTTACCTGGCAACCTTCTGTCGTTAAATGTGTGCATGTTGATGACTTCTTCTGTTTTCACAATAACTGGGGCCTGTGGCTTGTGTTTTAACCGACGCTGGCACTTCAGGGACACCCTCAGTTCTTCCACCATGGCGCTACAGAAGGACCTCTATGAACAACACAGAGAATAAAATATTACAAAACAGATACACTGCATTATGCCCAGACATAATATAAAAATCATTTTCAACAGACTTGTCAAAAGAAGCCTTGATGGTTTGAAAAATTTCATTAAGAAGGTTATAACAGTTGTTGCACTTTTAATAAACAACTCATGATAATACAAATATTTTTATCAAAGTGGGCTGGTTTAAAGAAAATCTCCACCTGATAGTGAAATTAACTGCCAACAAGGAATGCATAGAGTACGTTTTGGTTGAATAAGATTTTCAGATGCAAAATTGTTAACATCATAAATTAGAAATCTACCTTAAAATTTAAATACAAACACAGATACACAAATCAATAGCCAGAAATCCATTCTTGATTTTTTTAAAAAATCAGAAGAAATATGCTATCTTTTAGGTCACAACATGAAATATGAAAATTTTCTTTAAACATTGATTCCTAACTGTGCATCTCAAAACAGAACAAAAGTAGTATGCACACATTTAGACATAAAAAACATGGAAAGTAATTTCTGGTATTCATTATATTTTGGTGTGATTATGCCTATAAAGCTTTGGATGATGATTACAAACAGATATGATTTAATCATGAAATGACAAACTGTAGCACATTAAAAATACATCAACAAATATTAAATTTTTTTGTCAACATAGGCTTCATAACTGAGCACTGGCAAATAAGTTAATCGATAAAGAAAAATATGACCCTATACATATTATTTTTAATTTCCATTTCATTGGCAATAGATTTTGTTAGAAATTCTGTGTATCTGGGGCGCATTATTACACATTTCTCACAATTCCTATTACAGCGTCATATATGTGAAACAAAATTTTGTTAGTCTCCCTCCCCAGTTATTTGAGATACACATGTATTAGTTACATATACATCAGAATCATGGATGAGTTTCATATTGTAGTTGGAATTCAGATGGGCTGACTTAAGCTCTTTCTGTGTAAGAACTAAAATTATGGACAACAAATATGTGGACAAATATGAAAAACTTATACAATTCCTAAAAGTGATATGAAAACATAGTGAAATAAACCTAATAAAGTTTGTGTCTGAAGACATTTTTTGCTTTAGATGCTGCTTTTTTGTTTAACAGTTTAGGCTCATTCCAAAATAATACAGGATAAAATATTTAATACCACATATGTGCCTTATGTTTTTAAAAATATTTTGCATGCACAATCTTTTGTGTCATTCAGACTAATACTTTGGATTAAAGTAGGCATCTCTCTGACAGAAAACTGATTCAGAGAAAAGGCAAATCACTTTCTGCAGCTCATACCTGAGACTCCAGCAAGATATCTCAATCCCAATTTTGTGATTTTTGACCCTGCCTTAGTATCTTCCTCATTCTTGGATATATCCTCATTTCTCTTCTATGGGTTCCTGAACAGTTTCCTTATTGTCTAGGCTACCCTTCCCCAAAGGCTCAGAAATAACAGAAAAATCTATTTTTAAACCACTTATTAATAGCATTTCCTTGTCCAACAAACAGGTAAAATCCAAACCTCCTGTTTTGTTTTGTTTTTCCCATCATGACTTCTAGGATTCATCTTTTCTCCTTCCTCCTCACCTTTCCTGCTCCATTTCTTTTTTTCTCTACACACACTTTTCTCTGCTTAGACCTCAAGGATTTTTCTCCTTTGCTTCTTGCTTAGTACCCTGCAGAGTTCTTTCAACCTTCATATCAATCCAACTTTATTCCATATCTCACGACATGACTCACATTTTCACTTATTCATAAATCACTTTCCAAATGACCAGAATCATTATTTTCACTCAATTCGGTTTTGTCCCTCCAGTATTTTGCACTCATTGTCATGTTTTCTATCTGGCCTCACTGTCTCCTGTGTATCCCTCTCACTAAACTGTAAAGAGCAGAAATCAAATTCTCATGGCAATGACTGAACACACATCTAATCTTTAAATGTTGACTGAATTTTAACAATAGCTACATACGCCCCTAATATTTGAATTCTAATTTAAGGTGTGTTTAATTCTATTGCTTAAAATTTTTTTCAGAAGCTTAGTAAAATACATGTATATGAGTTATCTGATTAATCAGGTAAAACTTTGGCATTTGTTTAATAACATTAAATTACTAAAAATATTAATTTATTAGTACTTGTAATGGACGATGATTAAATGTGACACATGAGTTTTCATTAACTACAGTTACTGCCATGCATTATTTATAATGTGTTAAATTATACAGTTCAGAAGTTCATGAATTATATTTCTATTAAAGGATTTATATGACACTGACAGCCAGTAGATGGACACAGTGTTTCTCGTTGCTTAATACCTACTATTAGATGTACTTATTAAGAACATGATGATAATGATGATGAAGATGGTGATGATGACAACACTGTAGAAATGGAAAAATCTGACTCCAAAAGGGGGAAGGATACATAGTCTTGAGGTAACTTAGTCTTGGCTCTCTGTTGAAACATTTAACAGAAGAATTGATTAGATAATAAAACAAGGTCAGAACCTGATGCCATTGACACTTTAAAATGTTCTAGGATGTGAAAAACGTTGAATTGTTTGAAATAAGCTTTCATTTAAAATGAATTAATTTTGCAAATGCTAAATAAAACCCTCTTCTTGGCAAACTTGATTTTTAGACATTTTGAATATATTAGTTTCAAAAAATAATGGAATAGATATATTTTTTTGTCCATACTAAAAGAGTGTCTTAAACAACTGATTTCGTTTGGGAAAAAATTCTTATAAATATACATACCCATTCAACTATGAAATGACTCAATGTTGTTTCTAGTAAGTTAAAGAGTAAACTGTATTTAGTACCCTACACTTAACTTCAGACTACAAATAAAGGCATATAAAACTCTTTTAAGTACTTTTATATAACATTTATAACGTTGAGTAATATAAAATGTAGGTTTAAAAAGCCTGCACCAACCAAAAACCACAATACCATCATCTTTTATATATTAAAATTATCTTAAATAAATTATATTTACAAATTCAGAAGTTCTTAAAATTAAAAGCATGTGACCCCCACCATTACCATTTTAGGCTTTATCTAGTCTACTTAGCTATTAGAAAGTGAACATTTTAATCAAGCAGCCTTTAAACAACCAACCAATAACTTTGATTATTTAATGTCGAATTACTATTTTACAAGTTTCTTCTCTGAATGAGTTGTATTTTACGAGTTCTTTTTGAACTATCAGTATAATTTACATAAAAATAGTTTGGTTTTAGGTTATTAATAAAGTCACCATGAACCATGGGTTCTCTTCTCACTTGTAGAATGTTTCTAATCCTTCACAAAATGATGAGAGAAACACAGACTGGAACAAGACTTCGGAATCCACATGGGAAATTTAAAGAATTTAATGATATAATAAAGTACCATTCACTTGTGGCACGGGGGCCAAAACCTATTCTTTACTTTTTTTTAAAGCTTTAGAATGCAAATTCCATATCATTGTCTATGTAAGAATCTGAAGTTGAAAATGCAGAAATGATTGTGAATAATAATTGTTTCTCTGTGCTGTATGTTGCCAAAAAATTACTATGTCTAACTTTTAAATAAAGTTCTAATGTCCTTCAAGAGGCAATCTATCTTTCCTACTTCATATAATCATTAAAACTTTAAAGATGCCTTTTTATTGAAATATGAAATAAGGCTTTGGAAAACCCAAATGCACTTAACAGGAGTTTCTTGACTTATAATAAAGAAGAAGAAAAGGGAGGGAGGGGGGAGGAGGAAAGGAGAAAGGAGAGGCCAAAGAAAGAACAAAAGAAAAAGAGAGAGCAATAGAGAGGGGAGGGAGGAAGTAGAGAGGGCGGAGGGTGAGGGAGGAAAGGCAGGGAGAAAGGTGGTGAGAGGAAGAGAAAGAAAACTTTGTTGTTTTTCAAGTTACTTCTCCTTAGAAATGGAAAACCACAAATTGTGTCATTAAAAAAGGTAAGTTTCTTAGGGTGAAAACAACAACGAAAATGTTTCTCCACATTAATATAACAGACTACAAAAAGAAAAAAGAAAGGCACAAGGATACTAACCATTATTAAAAACCTCTTTTAGTAACTTTCAAAAGTTTACTAAACAGTGTCTGGATGGTAGGGTGGCACTAACCAAATAGAAGATTCCTGAAAATGAAAATTTAAATCTTTGAGCTGTTAGCATGTATAATTGCATTTAAATTAGTAAAACTCATTATAAAATTCACTATATTTAATGAGGCAACCCGTATTTACACATCTCTAATTCTAGAAAGGATGAAGGTCTGGAAACTTTAAAAGTATAAAGGTGGCTATATTTACATTGTTTTTAAATAAACCTATATTTTTATTTGGAGTATAATAAGACAACATAAATAGTCCCCAGAATAAATGTTCCACGAATATCATTACTGATATATAGAATAATTTATTCTGAATAGCTTTACTTTCTAATTTACAGATATGTTTGTTTGATCACATGATATGCCAGAACTTGGCAAATCACATAGTTTTTTTAATATTAGAAATCTAGTTGCAAACATGTTCCACACTAGACACTGGCATAAACTTCATTTTTAAGTTAATACCTTTATATTTATCAATGTCTTTTTTAAAAACAGCAGCTTATGAAAAATAACCAATTTGAATTTTTAAATTTTGAAGCTTGTCACTTTCAAGCTGAAAATATGTTGTCATTTATCACCCGGAGAAGAAAAATCATAAAAAATTATACAGTACTATCAAATCTATATTTAGTATTTATTTTTAAGTAGAAAATTCTTTTATGTGTCTTGATGTCTATTCTTTGATAGTATAAATGATATTCTAATATTCATTCAGAATAACATCCAACCATTTTTGCATATTTGAAATTTCCTACTTGAAATCCCATCAAAACATCTTCAAGCTACTTCTATCAGATTTGTAGCTCAATATTCTACTATATACTAGCTTATATAAAGCAAACTGCTTTTTTTTAATGTTTTATCTAATTTTGAGAGAGAGAGTGTGTGAGTGGGGGAGGAACAGAGAGGTTGGGGGGACAAAGGATCCCAAGAGGCCTGTTGCACTGACAGCAAAAAATCCAATGTGGGCTCGAACTTGAGGACCAGGAGATCATGACCTGAGCCAGAGTCAGAGGCTCAACCAGCTGAGCCACCCAGGTGTCCCTAAATTGTTTTCTTTTGTGTTTGTCCTTTAAATTGTTTGTTTTCTGGGGGCTCCTGGGTTGCTCAGTTGATTGAGTGCCCAATTTTAGTTCAGGTCATGATCTCACAGTTCAGGTTTGAGCCACATTGGGCTCTGTGCTGACAGCTCAGGGCCTGAAGTCTGCTTCGGATTCTGTGTCTCCCTCTCTCTGTCTCTCCCCAACTTGTGCATGATCTCTCTTCTCTCAGAAATAATAAATGAATACACTTAATGAAATAAAATAATAAAATAAAATAAAATAGTTTGTTATCAGATTATGGATAACCAGTTTGTCTCAGACAGTTCTCTGATTAATTTCTGATGCTGTAGGCCATTTGACCAAGAAGTCTAAGTCATATATAGTAAAGACAAACCCAAACAGTCACCGTAATCCTTGCATAAAATTATCTTATTAATAGCAAATCAACTAAATAATAACTAAATGGAATAAAAGTATAAAGAATATAATATGCAATATTTCTATAAGTATTGGTGAATTAAGTGAAGAAAATAATTGTCATTTAATATGACACATTCCTTTTGATGTATACTCTTTTTAATTAACAGTATTTTCTAAATATCAAAGAGCTAATGCTATACACCAGAAGCATAAATTGACCTAAGGCTATATGAATGTAACAGTGAAGCAATGAGAGATGGAAAATGACTAGTTAAGACACTCATGTCAAAAATATATATAGCCACTTTGATCTTGATATTCAGTTCAAGAGCAGCTATCATTTTTTTAAAAAATTACGTTATTTAGATAAGCTTTGCAGCTGTCAGACAGGACTTTTTACATGCAGTTTCTGTAGTGATTTTATTGCTTAATCATTTTAATTTTACAGCTAGAGAAACTCAAAGTCAAGAAGTTGTTATCTACAGAAGGTTATACATGTAACTGGTATCAGAACTAAAAGAAGAATGCCATTCTCTTGACTACCATCCTACGAATGCTTTATTACATTAGCTTGCTTCATTAAGAGTGAGTGAATTTCAGTGGAGCCTTTTACCTGTACACTATTTCTAATAAATATTAATTTTTGAATAATAAGTAATAAATCAGACAAAAAATTATGGGGCAAAATGAAACACATTTTTTAATGAATAAAATGACAAAGCATCCTATGCTTTAGCCTGTATTATTTTACAATGATAAACTTAACCAAAGATTAAAATATTCTCAGAAACCTTGACTCTTACAGAAAGTTACTGAATATTTTTATACTGCATTTAGCAAATACAGTGAGACAGAAAAATGAAGCATCATTATACATTTTTGCACTTACCCTACTTAAGCTAGAAAAATCAGTAAATAAGGTCTGACAAGCTTCAACACCATATTAGTCAATATAACTATGAAATGCATTTTAAGAAAAAGCAATGTTAATCATCACATTCTTGCTAGTAGTCATACTCATACAATTTTCAACCAAACATGTAACATCTAAATACCTAATGCCTAATTATCGGAAAGTTCTCTCTTTTTAAGATCCAGAAGTTAAAATGATTCAACTTTATGAATAATAATAAATATATTATAGCAATAGCTGATTATTATATGCCAGACACATGCAATAACCTCAATGTATATTAACAGTTGTAATTTTCAAAGCACTTTATGATGTATTCATAACACATTTATTTGTTTAAGTGATGTATGGAAAGTTTAAGTCATTTTATCCAAAGTTGAACAAAGTTGAGAAGTGATCCCAAATCTTTCTTGATTTTTTTATTCCAAAGCACATGCTTAATTGCCTAAGAAGGTAAAATAACTATACAGTGCTTATGATTAAAGCCCACAGTCTTTTTATCTATTTCAAACTCCCACTGCACACATTCTACCAATGCAACTTCAGGAAGAAAAACTATTAGGAGAAACAGTTAAGTATGCTGCTTCCACTTGTGCAATATGACACAGCTTAAGTGGTGTGAGACAAGCCATCTTTGACTTTGGGAAACACTTGACCCTTGCGACACAACCTCATCTGCACAATATGGATAATGATAGTTGCACACTGCTCAGGGTAACGCTGTATTCAAATGAGACATTACTCTTTAGAAACTCTAAAGTCATTTCTAAAAATAAGGTAGTAAAATTATTACCAGTCAAGCTACAATTTTAAAGCATCATGTATGGGCTTAAATAGAGGATGGCTCATCATAAACAAATGACTTAAAAATCCTTTTGCTGATTTGAAAATGGGTTGGTGAATAGATAAAGATTGGCATCTCATTTTTAAGTATGATTTTATATTTATATTTTAAAACATATTTAAAAGCCATCCAGTTAATCTTTATTTAGGTCACTAATAGAAATGGAGAAATGGTCTGATCTCAGAAAAAAAGCAGTAACTAATGGAGTATTTGTCCAAAGTTTATTTGCAACTTTTAAATTTTGAATAGCAGCATTCTTTGTGGCTAAATTTTATTATGCTGAAAACTTACTTAGTGGTTTTAACTCCTAGAACATTAAATGCCATTAAAATTCCATGCATTAAATCAATGAAAAACACAGTTATTCTGTGGTTTGTTAATAGGCATTATTTGCAAAAGGTAAATACTGAAACAAAATCTGTACTGTTGATTTATATGAGTATTTGCACTCCTATACCTTGTTCAGTAAACGGCTTCTTTTAAAAAGCATTTCTCCTGATTGAACAAAATTCTGCAGCATTCTGAAAGGAACAATCTGTTTTCATCCTTCTGGTTCCATAAAAAACAGATTCAGTCAGCTTTGAAAAGTGTCTTCCTTATAACTACTCCTTCATCCAGGATCCCTAGTCTTGCAGCTTTATGCTAAACCACTCTGATTTTCTCTTTATCATTCCCCCAAATTGCATTGTTTCATTCATTTGGCCTTCTACTGTGAGTTACAACTTCCTCCTACATGTGTTATTTAACTCTAGACCGAAGAGCATTCTATGTGCTCTCAAAAAAAATTTTTTTAACTTTCAGTGTCTGGGAAAACATCATTATATAAAGATTATCTGGAGTATGTTACACAAGTGTTTTACAATACAAAGAACTACACATTGACTAAAATGAACTATATCCTGGAAAACAATACCTAGTAGTTCTTACAATGTACTTCACATCTTAAAGGAAACTTCAAATCAATACGAATTCAATATCTGAGCAATAATTTATATTTTTTTATTTCTCAAACATTTTTACTACATTTTGTTTATACTTAAATAATAAAGAATATTTTTGCTGCTAAGACTTTTCATGTCAGGAAACTCAAAGATTCATTTCAAACTGTTCAATAAAAACAATTTTTACAGACAAATACATTTTCAATTGCACAAGAAAATATTTCTGTATATAAATCAGACAAAAAAATTAAACTATGTAGGTTATATACTATTCTTGCTAGAAATCAAAAGTAGTCAGAATTATGTACATCTTTTACATCTTGTAAAAGAGGACATCTTAAAATATTTAAGAAATGATGAGTAATTTTAAACATAAATTAATTGTCATAAAATAGTTTAATGAAAATTAAAATTATTACAATCACTTCTAATTCATGCTTACAAAATCAATATGCTATAATACATACTACCAGGCAAAACAAAATTCTGTATATTAAGTAGCTTCTTTTCAGTTATACAGTAAGACTTAGAGAGAAACAGGACTTTCAAACATATCCACATAACCTGAAATGCATGGATAATTGCCTCAGATGCCCAACAGTACCTTGGATTCTTACTGAATGAAACTTAAGAAGTAATATTTTTAAATCAAGGAAAAGGTAAAGCAAGGAGAAAGTCAGAAAATTCACATGTTGATTAGTTACTTTTTCAGAGATATTCAGGAAAGAAAAACTCTTTTGAGGATCTTTCCAAATGGTCAAGTTATACTTTGGAAAAAATCAGAAAAATACATTCATTCAAATTTAAAAGTTTTAATAAATGAGAAGGAATGTATCTTTGGTGTATTAATACTTGCAAAAAAATTAAAACCATGAAGTATTATGAAAATTGTAATACTCCATCTTGTGGTTATCTGAAAGGAATGCAATTTACAGTTTTGAATTTCTGAGGTCCATATATTTCAGCATTTTCTTCCAGTTTTCAATGTAACCTGCCTCTTTTAAAAATTATACTTTCTTATACTACCCTTAATTATCAAACAACTTGAAAATATAAAAAGTTATAGTCATCAAGACCTACTTGCTCCACTAATATTTTATAAAATATGTGCTATAAAAGACATTTTATTTTCAGCCTTAAATAATAATAATAACTATTAATTTTATTATCCTTATTGGGGGTAAGACTTGACATGGGAAGGTAATAGCTCTTCATAAATTTTTTCCATAAAGTTCATATTCAACTAAAATTGTGTGGGTATTGTATCTGGCAGCCTATTTAGATAAAGAGAAGAAATTTCTTTCGTTTTTTTTTAAATACTGGAATACTATAGCCTAAAGGAAGAAGGAAGAAAGTAGAGAAAGAGAAAGTAGAGAAGAAAAGAGTTATGGGATTATGAATAATATATCATTGCTTACATTCAATGTGCAAAATATAATTCATTTCATGATTAGCTCTCAGTAAATAATTCATTGAATAAATGAATGATTTTACAAATATTTACCTTATTTTTAAAATTTAAGATACGTAATTAAAGGCACAATTATAAGTGTAAGTAAATTGTGAATTTCTATATGTCCTCATGCATATTTCATGATAAAGTTGAGGAATTTTTTACAGTTAGTTTTAATAAATTAAGGTGCTAAATAGACTGTTTAACTAAATAAAATTTTTTTCTTAAGAAAATTAAAGAATAATTGAGCTCAAGAGCCTAATTTATCACAGTAAATAAAGTGGATCACTTTTAAGAAACCCATAAGTATTTGTTTTATAAATATAGTTCTGTTGAACTATATAGAAACATAGTTCATTTTTATTCTTCATGATACACTTTTTAAAACAGTTCAGTAGGATCATTTTCATTATTAACTTAAATAGAAAGATACAGGTAAATAAATAGATGATAGATCAGTCTACTTATGCCAACAGGCACTGTTTGGGACCTTGGATGCAAAACAAAAACACTAGATCTTTGTCCAAAGGAACTGAGAGTCTATTAGGGAGAGAGGCACCTATGCAGAGAAAGCTACAAATGAGTAAAATAGTGTGCTAAGGGGAATGGAGACGTGCAGAGGCTTCACAGAAGAAAGGTGTCTAGACTTAGTGATGAATGTGGTTTAAAATGGACAAAACACCTTTCCAGCTTTCTCAAAAGAGTAGGAAATGTTTTTGGAATTATGACAGTACCTGAAATCACCTAAGTAAAAAAAGTAAAATGTACATGTCATATTTTTTTTCATTGGACTAGGAAATGAAAATCTACCACCATCTTGCAGAAATAACTGTGTTCTGTACCCAAATCCATTATATCCTATTGATTCAAGAAAGCTTGCTGGGCACATTGATACCTCGTCTTGAATGCCTAACGTAAAAATACCTCGTGTGAGTTTGCCATACAGAAAAATGGTCAAGATTTGTTCAAGTAAAATGGGCAAGAATTTGAAAAAGAATTTGACATTGGAAAATTAAAGGTAATTTAGGAAAAATAAAGGTCTGGCTAAAGGTGCAAAGTGGAGAGAAACAAAAAATCAACATACAGTGGTAGACCGGGACAGATCCTGAAGTGCTTCATGTGCTATGCTAGGGAATTTGGATTCCATTATGGAAGCTATATGGAGACAGGGTGTAAAAGCATTGCGGACTAGGACTAATAATGCTCATGAGATATGAACATAGATGTTTCTTTCCAGTGTAATGTTTTTGGTCAAAAAGGGCACATTACTTTCCTTTTCCTACCTTTTTGACAAGGTCATACAGGACCATAGAAATTCAAGTCAGCTGGTTGATATGTGGAAAATTCAACTAAACTAGTTCTTTATAATAATATTAAAGAAGGTTGTTTTACAGATTTAAATCTCTAGATTCTTTGGTTTTTGTTTCTGTTTTTTGTTCCTTTTTTTTTAACAGAATGTTTATACATTAACTGTGCATTAAAGACATGGCCTAAGCAAATCATCTGACTAGTATACAAAGAGACAAGGGCAATAGAATACCACGTGTAAAGAGATTAATTCGTTTGCTTTATTTTAATAATGAGCTATAACTTTTATACATATGGAAGATCTGAGGTTCTAATTTGAAAACCCAAATTCTTTCTGTGTTTTTGGACTCATTTTAAGCATTAACTAACCCAGTAACACATTCATTGGCAGATTATAGAAAAATGGAAATTGATGAGTTAATATATTTTGTCTTTGATTAGTTCTTTGGATTAGATTTTAAAACTCATTTTGACACTACAAAAAGGATCATAACATAAAAAGTGTACTTAGGCTTACTCGTCGGTCACATCAGTGCAACAAATATTTGACTTAGCCAAGTCAGCAGATATAGCCATCCTGGATATTGTGGGAAAATAAATCATACGATTGTCTGGATTTTTCAAAATTTGAATTGGTTACTTTACCCACGGACAAAATGAGACTATCAAAATACTCTTTTATAAAAACATTATTTAGAAGTGTTAAATACTGCAGTCAAGTAAAGATATAGAAATGCTGTATCCAAAATTTTTATTTCAGAAAGGATAAGTAAATGCAACACAAATTACCAGAAACACAGGAAAACATTTTTGCTTTTCAAAAATAGTTTTAAAGGTGTAAGTGCTCAAAGACTATTTGCAGAATGTTTACCTTAGATTAATGTATGGTATTATTTTTAATTTCATATTTTTGCTCTTCATGTTTACTGATAAAAATTAATAAACCTTTTGAATATGAAAGAGAATATAATCTCACTGTTACATAAGGTCTAAAACTTAAGGCCTAAAAATTTTTCTATTAAAAACAAAAGAGGGGCCCCTGTGTGGCTTAGTCGGTTAAGCATCTGACTTCTACTCAGCTTATGATCTCACAGTTTATGAGTTCCAGCCCCATATGGAGCTCTGTGCTGACAGCTCAGAGCTTAGAGCCTGCTTCAGATTCTGTGTCACCCTCTCTCTCTCTGACCCTCTCTTGCTCACATTTTCTCTCTCTCAAAAATAAACAGACATTAAACAAATTAAAAAAGGTCTTTATATACAAAAAATAAATGAAGTGCCAGAAGACTTAAGTATTTCATGTTTAGAGCTATAAATTTACATACAAAACATGTTATGTACCATCTGAAAGAGAGATTTTTCTATAAATATCCTTTATATTTATAGAGCCGAGGAAAATATAGCACTAGAAATATATAATTTGAATGAGATTCACAAGTTTCTCAAGAATGGAACATAAAGACATTTGTACAAAAGATTAAATATATTAAGATCCCCATAAAAATGCAGTAGTCTCAGGTGTATATATATTCTTCTAAAGACTCTGGTGCAGAGGAATAAAGAACTTACTAAAAGTAACATTAAGTGGCAAGAAAGGAACCACACTATTTTCACATATTCACTAGTTGAGAAAATTAGCTGTTATTTCCACAATGCAAGATTTTTTTTTCCATTAGAAATTTATTGGACTAAAAATCTTCAAATAAAAATTTCATTTACCCTCTAACTTGAAACTGTTCTTCAGAATTGTGTTTTAAAATGCTTTTTATCTGTAGAGAAGTACTTTTTCCTTCATATTACAATTTCTGAGTTTTGCTTCTTCCATTAACTAATTATATTCCTCCATTAAACTAACTGCAAAGAACTTCAAGCAGCCAGTCTCTTCTTTTTCAGGCTTTAATAAAAGGAGAAATAGCCACTTGTTCTGAAGTTGGCTTCGATTTAAACACACGGTGTTTAAATTAAAAAGCACAAAGCTGATCTTGATTCTTTCTGTGAACCTTTGTTAGATAATGAATGGCAGAAGACAATTAGCGGTCACCGTTCTAAGCACTACTCTTGGTTGGAAAGATCGAAAATAGTTTGTTTTATTATAACAACAATTGCTTTACATTGTAAAAAAGTGACATTTACCTTTTCCAATTGAGCGTTTTTTTTGGATTTGTATAAAAACTCTCCCACTGCCACAAAAACGGAAAGCACCAGGCCGGCCGCCAGAACAATGAAGATGCCACCAATGTTTTGAACCCCCAGGGCACTGGCCTCTTTGCTCTCTTCCTCGGGACAACCATTGCCCCGCCACCACTTCTCCTTCATCATGTGCAGCTTGCCTTCCTCTTGCAGCTGAAGAATTGCTATGGTGATTTTGTCTCTGTACGGAGAGCCTAAGAAGAGAGAAGATATGTTAACTATTTCAAGACACCCGGGGTTTTATAATTAAAGGTTAACATGATAAGAGAGGACAGAACTTTTCCCAAATGCTCCACAGTAATCTCATAGTTGTGTTCGACAGAAAAAACAACTGAAAAATGACAAAGAACAGACATTTAATAAGATAAGTAAGTAACAGGATAAAGTAGTGCCTTTCTGCTTTTGAACGATAAAATAAAACTTGTTTTGAAGGAAGAAAATGTCTTTTAAAAGGCAGACAATTCAGAGCACTGGAAAATACTAAAACAGAGGTAGAAACCTAACAGAGAGATTGTAGAGTGCCAGGATAGTTAGCTAATATTTAGGAATCATTGAAAAAGAGCATTCATAAACCTATTCTATTCTATAATCTCTGTTTTTAGGAAAGTTGTGGGGGGAAATTTTGTTTCCCATAATTAAGTGCAATAATTTAAGGCAATTATGATTAACAAGCTGTATTTAGGGGTAGCTGATACTTTACAAATAATAGGTAATCATTTCTAATTTTTTATTTTATATGAATAACAGAAATAATAGGCTTATTTAGTATTTAGTACTGACATGGATCATTCAAAAATCATCATGGCAAAGCATTGTAAGATTTTTTGGTAGTTTATAGTATAATGTTCGACAGAAAAAAACAACTGAAAAATGACAAAGAACATACATTTAACAAGATAAGTAACAAGACAAAGTAGTGTAAATGAAATTTAGTATTTATGTTAATGGGGCTAATGGGGGGGTCATCTGTATTCGCCATCATATAGTAAGTAATAACTTTTCTCATTGGTTGCCCTGAAGCATAGAGTAATATTGAACTACATGCATCTTTCAACACCCATCCCAAGGAATCGGTTTTACTTCTTTTTCCCACTCAGAAATAGCCTGTATCTAAAGTTTCATTTTCTTTCCTCAAATACTATACTGTACATTCCCTTTTTCTGCATCTACTCATTCATAAGTTTTTCTACTTACATAAAAATACTAATTTTAGTTTGTATTCAATATTGCCTGTATTACCTTTTTTTTACTTAAATATACCTACAGGGACCTATACTGAAATTTTATTTTTGCTAAGACTGATTAAGAAACCTCTTCAGGAAAATTTTCTGCTGGAAGAGGGATACCACTATATATCTTGTTTTTACTTATTTAATATAACAAGACCAATTCAGCCTCACTCTCTATTAATTAGCAAGAATAGTCAGGCTAAAAGCAGAAAGACAAGGGAAATCATAGGAAGAAAGTAGTCTGTTGAAAAAGTTGGAGCAGTGAAGATCTACCAAATCCATGTGTAACGATAATGCTTCTATACAACATTTTCCCAGCTTTCCTAAAAAGGGGACATTCTGCTTTCTCATATATAGAACTCAAATATTTTTATTTCCACTGTACAATTAATTCCTCACAATAATAATTCTGCCTCTCAGCTTCTTTGCTGTGCTCTCTTCCAAATGCCACTTTGATGAACATGTTTAGTTTAAAATCAGTCCCTCAAGCCACTTTGGGTCTCAATGGATGCCCCCTTCTACTTCGATCACTAACTGGACACTCAGCGTCGGTCTATTTATTTATTATTATTATTATTATTATTACTACTGTTAGTAGTAGTATTAATATTAATATTATTATTATTATTTACCTGTCAGGATGTGACTTATTTTCCTATATAGATTATAAACTCTCTGGAATAGATTATATTTATCTATGTATATATATACCTATCACCTATTTCTGTCATCTATCATCTACCTCACTTCTCAATATTTTCTCACATACTAGGCTCTCAGCAAATATTTCATATTACAGACAGCATAATATCTGACTCAGGCATTCCTTACGAAGAGTAACAACCTAGTACTTTCAGTCCCTCTGACATGTATTAAAAAACCATAAGTTAGGGCCATCTGTTTGGCTATCTAGTTTTCATTAATTCACTGCATCTAACCTAGCATCAGCTTCAAAGTCGTTCTTTGAATTGCCATTCTGATTAACCATGTATATTCTCTGCAAAATATATATTCAATTGAGGGGCAAAAATCTCCTTTTGGCGGGATTGCAGCTTATCAAATATGTCTTTTAATTAGAAATATAGCATCTGATGCCAACTTTGTGCTGATAGAACTTGTGAAAATGGCCACATGTGACTAATATAAAATGTGATTTCAGGGCCCCTGGATGGCTCAGTCGATTGAGCATCAGACTTCGGCTCAGGTATTTGTGCCTTTGAGCCCCGCATCAGACTCTGTGCTGACAGCTCAGAGCCTGGAGCCTGCTTTGGATTCTGTGTCTCCCTCTCTCTCTGCCCCTCCCCCCTTCCTCTCCCACCCCCCAAAAAAACAAAAAAAAACCAAAAAAAAACATTAAAAACTTTTTTAAAAATATGGTTTCTTTTCTGGAAGTGCAATTGTAAGCAAAATTTGGGGTGACAGTGATTTGAAAAGTAGACTTTCAAATATGAAAAAGTCTTGATCTAGCTAAGTAATGTTTTGAGTCAGCTTCTTTCTCATCCTGAACAATATTGAAAGAATACTATTTTATTGCCAACCCACCATAACCATTAAACTGCATTAGGAAATTTATTCTAATATCTTCAAACACAATATCCTCGCCTACTTTCTCAAAATAAGTCAGACAAACAAAAGCAACCCAGTTTTCAATAAATGATAGATGCACTTTGATTTCTTGCTGGGCTGTGCTTCCTGTTTCTAGCACTTGCTGTAAACATAAAAATTCCCATTGCTAGCAAATCTCCCCTTACTTGTTTTCCAATATAAACATATAATGTGTAAATAGAATTTGGGTTAAATCAAAGCTACAAAGTTAATATACCTCATTTTGAGGTCTTTAACAAGATAATATAGGGAACATAATTGATGATGATAAATCCTTGCTATGTTTTACTTATCATTCCCTCACTGATTTAGTTTAAATAATTATTTTTTAAAGAAACATTTCAACAGTAAATTATTACTTCTTTTGGTACATCATTTGATATTTGATGCTTTTTGAGCAGAATTTCTATATAGGTACTAGTTGAAGTCACACATGGGCTGAAATTTCATCCTGTTGAAAAATCTCAAGGACACATTGAGATCAAGGAACAAAAGTATCTTTCATCCTCCTTGTGACATGAACAGCCATGCGCTTAGCTCTAATGAAGTGAACAGCCATTAGTCAGATAGATAGAGCTTAAGTTTTGCCCAAACTCCAACCCAGCCTCAATCCATATGCTGGCAAGCCAGGAACCATGAGAACATTGAGTGGCAGCAAGAGAAACTGCAGTTGTACATGGCAAGGCTGTCTCCGAGGAAGATGTGTATTTTTACAGAAGTGTAAATTTACAAGAAGGCTTTAATATTGATTAGAAAACTACTGAGGAAATTGTTAAGACGCCTATTATAATGCATACTATTGTACATAAAAGTCAAACTTCAAATGCATAAGGGGACAGATAGACATAAATGAGTGAAGAAGTACTTTAGACAAAAATATCTGAAAAATTGCAACATCCCCAGTGGATAACTTTCAGCTCCAGTTTTGGTAAAACTCTACAAGAATTTCAACACAGGGTTGCCAGATTTTTTTATTTTTGTGAGAACACATGAAACATTCTGTCTAAAATTCTCTACATTAAAATGTTGGCAAATAAATCATTTTTTAAAAAAAAATCATGCAGGATATGCCAAATATTTCTTAGAGCTGAATTTAGCCTTTCAATTTTCACTTTGTAATGTTTGATTTTTGGGTGTTTTATATTCTTGATCACAATAAGATTTTCTTCAGTTATTTAAACATACAGTCCATACTGACAGAAAGAAACTGTTGTTTTTAAAATGTGTATGTGTGTTTACAGTTTGCAAAAAGATCCCATTTACCAGATAGAAAGGGCTTACAAAAGGAAGGAAGGAAGGAAGGAAGGAAGGAAGGAAGGAAGGAAGGAAGGAAGGAAGGAAGGAAAAGAAAGAATGAAAAATGAAGCCAACAAAACATGATTATTACATAGTGAAGTCCCTTAATCTATCAGATGTCTAAGACCTGTGGTTCAAAATGAGCACTTAGGAAGCACAGAGGCAGCCTCAAGTGATACATAGTAATAGTACATGCATGGGCATAAATAAAAACTAGAAATTCACCTATTCAGAATTTCCTCAATAAAAGAATTACTGTCTCCAAATGGCCCTAAATGTTAAATTTTAATAAAATAATTTTACATAAAATTATAATTTCATTAACTCCTTCCCAACAGATAGATTAAAAGTTCCTTAGGAAAATAAACAGTGATTATTATAAACAATTAATACAAATCCCACCAAGTATTTCAGAGCTAAATTGTTGGGCTTAGGAAATTGAGTTAATTCCTCTCTCCCTCCCTCCCTCTCTTCCTTTTCCTTCCAGCTCTTCATTCCTTTGCCTTTCCTCCTCATTTCTCATAAGTTTCTCTTTCTGTCCTTCTTGACTTGTTTTCTTGTTTCCTTTCCTTCTTTTCCTTCTCTTCTCTTCCCTGTTGCCCTTCCTTTCCCTTTCTCATCCTCCTCTCTTCCCTACTCTCCCTCCTTCCTTTTTTTCTACCATTCTAAAGTTCTTATTTGCAGGATGAAGGCCACATGTTATTATATATACTTGGTTCTAAGCCTGTACACAACATGTTGATCTGTTCATTTGATTGTCATTTTCATATTCTCTATAAACTCACAATTTTATGTACCAACGTTTTCCTTATCCCATTGCAAAGCATCTAGATGGCATAGAAATGATAAAATAAATGAGGTCAGCATTATGTTTAGTTTCTGAGCAGGCATATTGATTGATAAATAGCTTTTCTTTAAAGGTTGCACAGCAAGTTGTCTGATACTTGACATGCTTTAGTGTAATAGGCTAAAATCACTTTATCCATATACTGGTAATTTCCTATCCATACTGCCAAAATTTTCTTTACTTTCAAATCAGGCTGTGTATGCTTTAATCAAATACAAAGGTCAGAAACAAGATTACCCTTGCTTTGTATAAATGTCATTCTAAAACTCATGACACCAATATTTCCAATACTGAATTTTCCCCCACAGACTTCCTTTTTTGGTAAATGTACATCTACGTTTCATTTTTAAAGGATTCCTTGGTATATGCTTGAAGAATACTCCCTCACAAATACATTTCATATAAATTCACATTAAACAATATCGAAATACAAGCTTCCATCTGCTCATTAGAAAAAGGAAAAAATTAAAAACCAACAAACAAAAAAACCTTGCTTAGAATGATTATTACAGGGCCCCTGGATGGTTTAGTCCATTGAGTGTCTGACTCTTAATTTTGGCTCAGGTCATGATTGCAGAGTTTCTGAGACCAAGCTCCTAGTTGGGCTCTGCACTGACAATGTTAAGCCTGCTGGGATTCTCTCTCACACTTTCTCTCTGCCCCTCCCTTGTTCTCTCTCCCTAAATATAAATAAATTAAATAAATAAATAAGATGATTAAGTTATTTTTAAGGAAAGAAGTTTTCTCTGTATATCTATTAATGTCCCCTTCATTATTTTATTTTTATCTCAATTTGAAAAGCACCACCTTAGATTACAATAATTACTGCTCCTTAAAAATATTTTTAAATGTTTATTTATTTTTGAGAGAGAGGGAGACACAAAGTCTGAAGCAGGCTCCAGGCTTTGAACTGTCATCACAGTGCAGCACGTGGGGCTCCATCTCAGGAACTGCAAGATCATGACCTGAGCAGAAGTCAGATGCTTTATGGACTGAGTGAGCCACCCAGGTGTCCCCAATAATTACTACTTTTATTATATCAGTACTGTCCATCAACAAAATGTTCCCTGTTAGATCTTTCTACTTGTCCCTGTGTAGATATCTTCTTCCCTGTCTTTGAATTTACACATCATTACACCACAGCTCATCAAGTTGGATTTTCTTTTTTTGTATGCTTTTTCGTCTATTGTTCTATATGCTTCATGAAGCATCAGCTCATAAAAATTCATATCACACTGTTCGCCTTAAGACATGTCTCCACACCTGACTTTTGAATCTTTTATTAGCTACTTTTGAGCATCAGGAGTTATAACAATTATTTAAATACATGACTATATTAAAATTGATTAAAAAAACAATTTGAGGTGGCGGGAAAGTACATAGCCTTTGTACTTCCTAATAGCATTCAAATCTTTTTAACATTTTGTTAAAATCTGGGGAGACTGGCTAAGTACTGCTGTTTTTTATGACAAATCCTTTCTGTCCACTTCCTAGAGAACTTCAGTTTCTTTTGTTTTATATTTTATAGTTATCCAGATCATCATGATGATATTGTGTGCTGTGAATGACTGGTAGTTGCTCACTTTGAGTCTGGAAAGATATTTCTATGAAGTAGACTACTCATAATTTTAGATTTCTTCTAGCTGGTCATTACTCCAAGATATTATGTACTTTCTGAAATACAGCTATGAACATATATTGTGGATATGAGACTATACCATAATCACTAAGCATATTCTATTTCAAGGGCTTAACTCAAATAACTTAAAAAATTCCCTAATTATTTCTCTTATTTGGAAAGAATTTCATTTTCTTTTTTTTAAGTTTATTTATTTTGAGAGAGAGAGACAGAGAGAGAGAGAGAGAGAGAGGGAGTCAAGAAGGGGCAGAGAGAGAAGGAGAGAGGAGAAGAATCCCAAGCAGGTCCTGCACTGTCAGCACAGAGCCCAATGCAGGCTTCAAACTGATGAAACACGAGATCATGACCTGAGCTGAAATCAAGAGTCAGACACCTAACTGACTAAGCAACTTGGGTGCTCCTGAAAGAGTTTCATCTGATAACTGTTTCTAAGACATATACCCAAGAACTTGAACCCTTAAAGTGTTGACTTAAGACAAGGCTACTTGTCAGCTATTGGTAACCAAGCATTCATTACTGACCTTATTTCATCCATCATCTAGCATAATGCCTATCACATAACAAGCATTTGGCAAATGCTTTTTGAATAAAATATTCAATCAATTATATCAATTATGGGAGAGCCAAAATTAGTCAGGGTAGAACTTTTGATATTGGACATCTTTTAGGCTCTCATTAAAATCAGTAGAATAAGTATAGTCCATAAACAGATTTATTTCACACTTCTAATACTGACCATGTAGAATTAAGTTAGGGCAGCAAGTCAGTTTACAAGGGAAAAGAAATAAAACTAGTTAAGGAGAGGGAGGGAGACAAACCACAAGAGACTCTTGAATACTGAGAATGAACTGAGGGTTGATGTCAGGGAGAGGGGAAAATGGGTGATGTACATGGAGGAGGGCACTTGTTGAGATGAGCACTGGGTTTTGTATGGAAACCATCTTGACAATAAACTATATTAAAAATAAATATAAAAAAATAAAGAATTTCTTATTAAGTCCTTGCATTTAATCAACAACCAGCAATTTCCCTGGGTCAGTGCTTTAGTAAGTAAAAGAGTAGCTAGCCCAAAAGATCTGAGGGTGTCTGCTGGAACTCTCGACTTTTGTTCTTAAATTACAGTGCTGCTGGCAACGTGAAATTTTATGAAATGGCTCCCTGCTCCCTATGCTGAGATGAGTGCTAAGTGCCATAAATGCACAACAAATCTCAGGTGCTTTTAGAGCTGTATCTTTTTTCTACCAGCCTTTCCATCAAATCTTCCAATAAAGATAGAACTAGAGCACATTCTCTTAGAGCCTTTGCCTCAGCAGATGGTTTCTATTATCTCAAAAGACATTTTCCTTCCCATATTTGTTTTTTAAGAAGAGCTGAGACAAATTTTACATTTACATTTCATATTTAACTTTATATTGTGTTATTTCCAGTTTTACTCAATGTTTTTATTGACTTATTTTATTTATTTCCTATTTTATTCAGTCAATAATATTGTTAGACACTAGCATAGCATCATTGTTCCTTTTCTCTTAGAACTTGTCTCAGTTTGTAACTAAAATATACTTTCTGTGATTATTTAATGCTCATTTACCCTAACAAGTCATAACTTCTATAGTGACAGGGGTCAGGAAAATAACTCTTTTAAGCTGCTTTTTGTCTATGTTTCTTCTATTTTCTTTCTATCACATTCCTGTTTTAGGAAGGTATACATGAGAAAGAAAAATGATAGTAAAAGCATCCCAAACACACTTTGTTCATTTCTTCTAGATATAGAAGGTAAAATTAGGTATAAGATATCAGGGTCACGATGAAATGGAGCCAAAGATAAATGCATTGTTAAAGTAGAAATTAGAGAGGAAAAGTAAAAAAAAAAAAAAAAAACCAAAAAGCAGAGACTATATAGATGTAGGGAGCAAATATCAATATAGATATCAAGGGGATGTACCACCAAAGATATCATATAGTAAATTTTAAAGTACATATATTCAAAATCAATAACTGGCTTAAACTGGATAGAGGTTGTGTTTTTTTTTTTTTTTTCCCGTGCTGTAGACTTCAAAAGACAATGTCTTTATGACCTTTACAGAAAAGCAATGTAAATGTATTCTATTTGTTAGATTATTTGCACAATCCTCAGGAGAACATTCAAGTATCTAAAATCACAAAAGGATATGCTTATATGAGGCACAAAAAAGTCTATCAATAAAAATTCAAATTATAGAGTATGAGTGTTAGCCAGTTGCCTTTTATTCATATTCTGAATAGTCTCTAACTTATGTGAAAAGAATAAGAAGGGCAAATATTATCAGCATATAATGAAAAAGTAAACTCTTTTCACTGGTTCTGACATCTTTTATATATATTATTTGAAAAGTAGCTGGTGAAGTAGATTTGTGGTCACATTTCTTCTCTGGGTATTAAATCATGAAACTCTGACACTAAGTATGAAAACAGAAAGAGTTTTATACTGGAAACTCTGGCTTCCTTACAATTTTTCATCTGCATAGTAATCATTTGAATAATGGTAAGAATTGAAATGTCAGGAATACTTTCCTAACTACGATGTTATCATT
>NC_043706.1:87949771-87993688 GCF_006229205.1 Suricata suricatta | reverse complement strand
TTTTTTTTTTTTCTCTGTAAGAGTGAGTCATTGATCTTACTTAGTCCTACAAACTAAAGAATAACAATCTGGCATAGTCAATCTGGCAAACTAATCTATAATAGAGTTTGAACCCATGGCCTTAGATGACTCTGCATAAGACACTAATTAAATGAATGAAATGATCCAATGTTTGCATATAAAATCTATCAGAATTAGCTCTGTTTTCATGAGAATTATCCATTTATGCATTGTTTGGGCACCATTTGGTCAGCATTTACACTAGTAATGAAAATTGCTCACACTGCTGCTTACAATTCATCAAATTCCCTCTGGAAGCTTCCTAGATTCAAGCATGCAGAGTTTGTTGATGATCTGTGGAGCAGGCATAGCTTACTGAGACTCTCATCTGTTTTCAGAGACATGAAATCTAGACTTTAACAATATGCCAGAAATATACAACTTCTACAAGTGTAATTTGACTTTTTTTGTTTAAATCAGGTCCTGAAAATTATTAGATCTTGATTTAGCCTTGCAAAATTGCTTCACCAACATTAACATTATGCTGCTTAGGCAATGAAAAGATAGAATGCATTTTAATGGAAGGTTTGACCTGCAGAAAGATGAATAATTTACCTCAATTTTTGTGCATTATGTTCAACTAATGAAGACAAATGTATTCACTCACTTCAGTAAAGCTGAAGAACTGAAGGCCGGCAATTTTATGCATCTATAATGATGAATATTATAGTACTTATTATATGATGAATTGGGAATTCTAGAAATGGACGGTGAGCAAAACAAGGGGAAAAACATGCTCCTCATACTGATTTCTATTTTTATAAACACTGGCATCTGCCTTAAACAAACAATATGCCTCCCCTAGTACCAATTCTGTATCTCCCACTTCATCAAAGAATGAGAAAGAAAGAAGCAATGAGATCTCCTGCATTTTACATTAGAAAAAAGAAGTGAAGAAAGAAATTTTACATTGTTCATGTGTCAAGGTGATATACTTCTACCATAAAGAGTCAATGAGGGGCACCTAGGTGCCTCGCTCAGTTGAGCATCTGACTTTGGCTCAGATCATGATCTCATGGCTTGAGTTAGAGCTCTGCATTGGGCTCTGTGCTGACAGCTCGGAGCCTGGAGCCTCTTCAGATTCTGTGTCTCCCTCTCTCTCTGCCCCTCCCCTACTGTCTCTCTGTCTCTCAAAAAAATGAATAAATGTTAAAAAACAAAAGAGTGAATGATACAACCTATTGCAACATTTTTTTTACTTTAGGCCATTTATAGGTAAGAGCATTGTAATGAAATAAAAGTTACTGGAGAATCATTAATAAGATTACTGCTATTTTGTATTCATGAACATAAAACAGTTTATAAAGGTAAAATTAAAACCCTATTATGAAACAGGAATATACCCTAACATTTATAATTAAATAATATAACAGAAATAAAATGTATATAACGATTTTGTGTGTGATAAACTTACCTTTAAATCTAACCTTAGTGTTCAAAAGCATTATAAAAATATCTACTTTACATATAAACTTTTCTTCATTTTTATATTTCCAGTTTACATCTTCATGTGTTATGTTTATTTCAGTAGTTTATTTCAGTATGATATGATTGAGTTAATCTGCACTCTGTTCACAGAAATAGTTTTTCACCGACTGAAACTTACTATTGAGTTAACCCCACAAGTAAAATGG
This sequence comes from Suricata suricatta, assembly GCF_006229205.1. NCBI lineage: Eukaryota > Metazoa > Chordata > Mammalia > Carnivora > Herpestidae > Suricata > Suricata suricatta. Next base: position 87,991,994 of record NC_043706.1, on the reverse strand, counting down.
AAACAAAAGATATTATAAAATATTTTTGCATCAACAATATGTGCAGACATGAACACAATCCCTCCATCTCCTTCTCAGCTGACACATATTTTATATGTGTGATTAAAGTCATGAGGAAATAACAAATGAAGCATGCCACTAACTCATTGTTAAAACTAGAAATCGTTTTAATGAGACCGCTCAGTCACTTTATAATATTTCTACCAAATTGAACACAGCAAAGCAAAATAACACCAACTGGCCCTAATGGATTTTTTGAGACTGCTGCTTTCCTACCAGCTCATGGACCGCTGAGTCTGCCTCGTCTTCAAAGTGCAATGTGCACTCAACATTCGAAAGAGAGAAACCAAGAAGGCTTTTAGTCTGGGCAGGAAGAAGGGAGGCAATGCAGTAGAAAATGCCATTAAGTAGAAAGGCACCCTGTTCAGATAAATAGATTATCACCTATGGTGAATTAAAAGGCAAGAATGCAACTGCTCACACATTTTAAATATTCCTTAATGAAAACTGCTGCAACTTGCTTTTTTGCTTTACCCCATCTACAGTTTTATTTTTTAAATTTAATTCTTTTGAATGACATAGGAAGTTCAGTTAACTTAAGAGTAAGAACATCAAAACCCTACCATACAGTAAATATCACGTTGAAATAACATTGCTGCCTTCAGGAAAACTGTGAAAGGGATGTAATGTCACCCCATGCTTAATTAAACCAGCGTCTGCTTATTTAGTATTTACCTTCACATCATTGTTGATTGCTCCACTAAGGTATTTTTGTGTAAACAGAGCATCCCTAATTAAATAGCTTATACTGGAGTCATTCAGCAATTTCACAACACACTTTGGACAGTTATCATCATACTCAGAATGATGAATGGTGAGGGCTGCCCCTGGATGAGTCACACCGGAGGAGGCCCACCTCACAGGCTGACAAAAAGCTGCATGGGCTCTTGGGGAGCAAAGGAAAATATATATAATTTTTGAAACATCTCTGATTTCTCACTCCAAAAGAGACAGGCTATTTTCTGTTTTAACCTCCTGCACTTACTCACATGGGCCTCTGTTGACAATGTCTGACAATCTGAACAACAATAAAAGCAGAGAGTGCCTCTCTTTGATCACATTTACAGTATTCGTAAAGAAGAAACTTTCCCTATGGAAAATGGATCCTGCAGAATACACACCCAAAATACTGGGGTATTTCTGGTACTGATCTAAATTTTCAGAACCTGAACCCACATTACTCTGCTTTGAATATATTGATCTCATTAACTCTTGCTGTGAAAAGAACAAGAGCCTCAAATAACATTTTCATTCCTGAATGCACTTTTTTTGGGTTTATGATTAAACAGTTTTCAAACTAAATATATTATAAATAATCTTTAACATACTTGAACAATGGTGATAGGATAGGCAAATGCTAGTTAACTAGTTGAAATTGCAGATTATGATATTGGTTGAAAGTTTACGGGAAGTCATGTGAGCATGTCCTTCTGTTTATTAATGACTAAATAAATATAAATAATTCATGAAGCCATATTTCTAGTAGAGGTATGGCAGAGAAAATCATAAATTACTGCCTGGGATCTTTTTCTCAGAAGTGAAATATTTAAGGGAGTGAAGTATGAAATGCCTCTTTCTAGATGATACTTCTCTGATGAAGTGATACCAGAGAGTTAAGATTCACTCATAATGTATTGAGTCTCAAAATTCATTTTACGCTGTTATGAATGAATAAAATACAATTCACTAAAGAACTTAACATTATCACGTCAAATAGAAGAAAAAGTCATCTAAATAAAAGAAACAAAAAGTATATTGCAATATGTGCAGGTGAATTATTTGAGTATTTTTCCTTTAAATTATTTTTTTCAAATTTTCTCATTCAGAATTAGGTTAAAAATAAAATATAGGCTACATGCATTAAATAACTTTTAGAGATAACAAGAATTTAGTAAATTTAAGTTAATATTTGGCAGTGAATATAAAGAAGAGTGTGCTAAAATATTCGTATTGGTCTATCATTTTGCTGGATTCTAGTACTTTTCAAATTTTTGAATTTTTATTCCTATGTACAGATAATTTCACACTAAAATTCCAAGAATGCCCTATAAAAGTTAGAAATTTATCATGTGCTATTGCCTAATTTAAAAAATTACTTTAATGAAAACACTAATATACTATTATATCCCCATTAATCTATACATAACAAAGAAATGATTCCATTTAGACAAAACTTGATATCTTTAAGTTTCTCATGTGAGAGCCCTTGGCAACATCAATGAATATTCTGCACAATAAGTCAGCTTTCTTTAGAAGGGCAAGACTTGATCTGATCAACTGAGTTGAACAGATAAAAGAAAAAAAAACTACATCCTAAGGCTTATAGTTTAATTTGTTTTTGTTCTTTCATCTTATCTAAAAGACAAGTTTAAAATGAGAGGAAATAGAAATTCTAAGTGCTATATCCATTATTTTCTCTATTTCAAAAAGTTACATTAAAATATAGCTCATATGTCTATTAATATTTTGAATTGTTTTCTATTTTCCTTAATAAGTCTCTACCTTTAGGTAAAAGGTGTCAGAGGTAAACAATGTCAGGGGAAGGGAGGGACTGAAAATGTCCTTTTGATCCTAAGGAGAAAGCAGGAAGCAACCCCCTTGACCTTAACCACAGCAATTTCTACACAACACATCCCCAAAGACAAGGAAATCAAGAGCAAAAATGAACTATTGGAACCTCATTAAGATAAAAAGCTTCTGCACTGCAAAGGAAACAATCAAGAAAACTAATAGGCAACCAATGGAATATGCAAATGACATATCGGATAAAGGGCTAGTACCCAAAATCTATAAGGAACTCACCAAACTCCACACCTGAAAAACAAATAATCCAGTGAAGAAATGGGCAGAAGACACGAACAGATACTTCTCCAAGGAGGACATCCAGATGGCCAAAACATACATGCAACGATGCTCAGCATCACTTATCATTAGGGAAACACAAATCAAAACCACACTAAGATATCACCTCACACCAGTCAGAGTAGCTAAAATGAACAATACTACTGTGGGTGGGAATGTAAACTGGTGCAGCTGCTCTGGAAAATAGTGTGGAGGCTCCTCAAAAAATTAACAATAGAACTCACCTATAACCCAGCAATAGCACTGCTAGGGATTGACCCAAGGGATACAGAAATGCTGATGCATAGGGGCACATGTATCCCAATGTTCATAGCAGCACTTTCAACAATAGCCAAATCATGGAAAGAGCCTAAATGTCCATCAATTGATGAATGGGTCAAGAAGATGTGGTTTATATATACAACGGAATACTACATGGCAATGAGAAAGAATGTAATCTGGCCATTTGTAGCAACATGGATGGAACTCGAGGGTGCCATGCTAAGTGAAATAAGTCAGGCAGAGAAGGACAGATACCATATGTTTTCACTCATAAGTGGAACAGAAGAAACTTAACAGAGGACCATAGGGGAGGGGAAGGGTGAAAATAGTTGGGGAGAGGGAGGGAGGCAAACCATGAGAGATTCTTGAATACTAAGAACAAACTGAGGGCTGATGAGGGAGGGGGAGAAGGGAAGAGGGGTGCTTGGCATGGAGGAGGGCACTTGTGGGGATGAGCACTGGGTGTTATATGGAACCAACTTGATAATAAACTAAAAGGGGAAAAAAAGTAAATGTCCTTTTGTATGTTTCAATAAACTATAACAGAGAACTTCTTTAGAAGTAATTCAACTATTGGGGTATCTGAGTGGCTCAGTTGGTTAAGTGTCCGACTTTGGTTCAGGTCATGACCTCACAGATTGTGGGTTCGAGCCCTGCATTAGGTTTTGTGCTGACAGCTCAGAACCTGGAGCTTGCTTCGGATTCTGTGTCTCCCTCTCTCTCTGTCCCTTTCTCACTCATGCTCTGTTTCTCTCTCTCAAAAATAAACAACCATTAAAAATTTTTTAAGAGAACTAATTCAACTATCATCTTTCTTTTTTAAATAGTTTTCACACCTGGAATATATTAGTGGGTTTCTGAGATTTGTATAATATACTATTTCTATTTACTTTTAGTAAGCATTTCCTCAAAGTGATATAGTATGATAGAGATATTCCTGGTATGCTGGTACATTGTATTTTCAAAACAAATAAGCAAACAAAAAGAAATACTTCCAGTTTAAGGTTTTATATTAGGTAGAAGTCAAAAATATTTTGGGAATTTTAGAATGACAACTGTTATTTTGTAACTATCACTAAAATACCTGTGCCAGAAAGTTCTCACACCACTTCCTCAAAACTTACTTCTCATTACCCTGGATTTCTCAAGTTTGCTTAATGGGGTCATCATATTTTAATGTAGAATGTCATATTAATTATTAGTTCTAAAAGATACATGTTTTCTCTGCTTATAAACCTTGCTGCACCATCATATGTTCAGATGTAGATTTCACCTGCTCAACAAAGGTTAGTGGGTCCACAGAATGCAGAAGCTATTGCTTAGGTTTACAACAAAGAAACAACAATCTCTGCCTTCATCCAGATAATGTAAGGCATCAGAAGATGTGAAGATTTATGAAAATCTGACTTCTTCCATAAACAACACCGAAAAATGCATTTATTTGCTCTAGCATTTTCCAAATGGAACTACAAGCCAATGGGAGCCTAACAAATCACCCCTCATATGTGTGGAAGAGTGTGCTTGATTTTTAAAGTTTATTCTAAGAAGTCAGGTAATCATATTTCTCCATGTAGTTTCTAGTCCAGTCTAGGACAAACTCTCAGAGCTTGTCAAGCATACTACCAGAAAAATCGTTGTGAGCTTAAATTAAATAGACCATAAGTTTTCCTAGTATAACCTTTTAATTTTACCAATCAAAAAAAAAAAAGAAATCTTGAGGTCATAACCTGCAAGTGACTTGTCCAAAATTAAATGATAAGGCTAAATCTAGAATGTCATTGGGCATAATACTGTATGGTATCAGTTTTTAAAAAACTGAAGTATAATTGACATACAATATCCTATTAGTTTTAGTTGTCCATCATAGGGATTCAGTGTTTTTATACATTACAAAATGATTTCCATGTTAAATCCATTTATCATCTATCACCATACAAAGTTGCTATATATGGACTAGATTCCTTGTGCTGCACATTACATCTTCATGATATGTATTTTATTACTGGAAGTTAGTATTTCTTAATCCCCTTCACCTATCCCACCTGCCTTTCTACCCTTCCCTCCTCTGGTAAGCAAGTTTGTTTCCGGTATCTGTGAATCCATTTCTGTTTTTATTTTCCTGTTCATTTTGTTATTTAGATTCACATATAAAGGAAATCACACAGTATTTATCTTTGCCTTACTTCACTGAATATAATACACCTCTCAGTGTATTGCAAGGTTGTTGCAAATGATGATACTTTGTAATAGCACATTATCAGTCTATTGTTTAAAATACAAATTTGTGTATACATCTTTCTATAAATGAATGAAAGGTTACTTGAAAAATTAGGAAGGAAGCCACAAATTCCAAATAAATACTACATGAACTACATGAACTCATAAAATTGGTGAGTTCATTATGTAATTCTTACTGAAAGAAAGAATTATACCAGATCTAACTGTGGCGAGTGCTGCAGGTTGAGCACTCCATCACCACAAAAACTTTGCTCCTCAATCAGTAATTATGAAAACTCAATCATTAATAAATATGTATCATGTATTAGAGTTAATTATAAAACTTTGGAATTAATACATATATTGGCATAACAACAGCACGGTTTTGGGAGTTTTTTTCTTGTTTCAGGTAATAAAGGGATTTGTTCTGTGTGCAGAATTTATAAACAACAAAAACATCAACTATCACCATACACTATGTAGTCAAAACAAGTTAAAAATAAAATATTCCACCTCGAAAATATTTTCTTGCGTGTAATTTCTAAACAATTACCGTTGAGTTTTAATAACCTAACTTCTAGTAAGGTTTGAATTAGCATACATTTAATTTCTTACTTTTTAATAAACATTCTACTTAGTTTGGAGAATTCCCATTGCACAATTTACCCCCAATGCATCAAATTTCAGCTACATTTGCATACTTGAGGAATAAGAATCTGAGGTTTTGGGGTTTTTTTTGTTTACTTGTTTTCATTTCTATAGTGACTGTGGAAGCACTATTTTGGGTTTGCTATATACAAAGAGCAATTTGTAGTATTACAGGAGCTAGTATCTCAAAATTCCCTCTAAGCCAGTTTGAACTACTTTGAACTACATAGTATATTAGAGAAAAATTTACATGATAGAATTTAATGTAGAATTTTTTTGGTGAAGTTATTACATAAGATGGAAAAGTTTTGGATTTCTGAGACATTTGAAAGCTGCTAGAAATGATCTCAAAGGAACAAAGACTCTTTATAGTACTGTAATTTCTGGAATTTATTTTGAAATTGGATTTTTATAAATCTATGCCCAACTTTCTATTATATATGTTAGTTCATTTGAATGAAATATTTCAAAATTAAACTTAAATTTATGAGTGAAGATAAACTAATACCATTATGCTATTTATTAAGGATGAATACATGAAGGTCAGTTTTGACCCACTCGTTAACAAACTTGCAGAAGATAAGGCTCAGAAAATTTTTAATGTTATTATTTAATGTTATTGTGATGGGCCAGTGAATAACTGTTTTCCCCTTTATTTCAAAAACTACGTTGATGTTAATCAAAACATGTTAAATGTGTTTTTTTCTATGATGTACTATTAGTTTTCTGTTTCTGGTGTAACAAATTACCATAAATTTAGTGGCTAAAAACAACACAAATGTATTATCTAATATTCTGAAGATCAGAAGTCCTAAAAGTGATGTGTCTGCAGACCTGCATTCCTTCTTCAGCCTCTAGAAAGAATTTGTTTCCTTGGATTCTAAACTAACTCTTAAAGGTCCTCTGTACTGCGTGGCTGGTGGCCCTTTGTTCCGTGGCTAGTTCAGCAGGCAGCACTCTCAGATCTCCTCTGTCTCTTTCTCCCCTCAACTTCCTGACACCATGGTCTGAAGGTTTGTGACCACCCAAATTCTTATGTTGAAACTTAATCTTCAATATGCATTTTGGGGTGGGAACCTTGGGAGGGAACTCGTTCTTAGATGTAGCTCCCCTGAGGGAGCTTATAAAAGGGACTCTAGAGAAATCCCTGACTATTCAGCCATGTAATAGACGTCTATTAAACAGGAAGCAGGTCTCACCAGACAAGGGGTCAGCTGGCACCTGGATTTTGGACATCTAGTTTAAAGAACTGTGAAAAATAAAGTTCTGCTTTTAATGAGCCACCCAATCTCTGGCATTTTTTTACAGGTGCCGGAATGGATTCAGAAATTCTTCCTTTCACTTCTATTGTCATGTCTCCTTAACTGTGATTGGCACCTTGTGCCTTCTTTTTTTTAAGGACCCACCTAGTTAATCCAAAATAATCTCCCTATTTTAAGATTCTTAACTAATATCTGCTAGATCGCCTTTGTCTTATAAGGTAACATGATCACATATTTTGTGGATAGGCTGTGGACATTTGGGAGATCCATTATTAAGCCCACCACATATACATGTGTGCTGTAATATTACATATTAGTACACTTATTTATCAGATGAATATACATCTTCATATATATTGTACACATATATGAAGTTCAATAAAGCAAATGTTCATTGTTTGTCTTTTCTGGCAATTATTATCCTTTATTTCATTTCATGGTTATTATAGAAAATAATTTTGTCATATGAAAGCAGAAGGATGTTATAAATGATTAATCCAGATGTCAAATAATCTAGATACATTACTGGAAAACAGCCTTCTATTTCTCTTAATCTAAAATTAAATATAAAACAAATATCCACAGGAACAAATGAACCATTTGTGTCTCATTCTTTTAATTAAATTTCTAAGTCAAATACTATACTCATAAGCCAAAAATCTGAAAAAATAAAATACAAAACCAATTTGATTCATAAAATACTTTTTAAACACAGAATTGAGAAGGTCTTTTATGTTGATGCTATGTTTTTTTCAATACAGATACAGTAAAAATATCTACTGACCATTTTGATAGAAATCAATTTTTCTTTTCTTACTTACTGATTTAGAAGCAATTGTCCAAATTGCTTCCTGATTTTATACAGTAAGAGAACATAGCAAGATAGATTTGTTTAAAACAAAATTCCTAATGGCATATGGAGACTTTGTTTTTCCTCCTCCTTACAGCCACAAAGATTAATGAACAAGAACAAGTGACTGACATAAAACCTACCCATGGGGGTGCCAACGCCATAACCTTTGGAGTCTATAAGGCCGCCAATCTGTGTCAGGTTACAGTTCCGCTGGGTAACAAACTCGATGGTTGTTGACTCCATTAGGAAAGCATAATCAGAGGTGAGGACTCTCTGGATTCCTTCTTCATTACTTTTGACGAGTACCGACTGCCTCCTGCTACTCATAAAGGCCCACATTTTGTCATACGTAGATATTTTTGATTTCTGGGGGAAAATAAAGTAGGTAAGAAATATATTCCTCAGTTGACATATGATCTTACAAAATTTAGATGGAACTGACTATACTTCATTTAAATTTATTTTACAAACATATCAAAAACCACTTAATGTTCAAAATGTGCAGCTAGTAAATCATAGAATCCAATAAAAAAGAGAAAACAACAAGATTTATAAGGAGGAAACTTCATGCTTGTCTCTTACATGAGTATCTCGTGTATAATTTTGTCTTTCACCATTACTATAACATCAAGTTTAGAAGACACAGACACTGGAGACCAATGGACACTGTAAAACTTTGAGGGTTTTTTTGTGTGTTTCTTGTTTGTTTGTTTTTTTTTTCCTAGTTTGGTTGGCTATGAGACCCAATGCCACATCACCCTCCAAGAATACACAAGGATGTAGGCTGAACAAATATAAGGAGTTTGTTACAAGTAAAAATTTCCACTGAGCTGCAATCAGGACACCACAGAGGCTCCAGCAGCCAGCTTCAGGACAACAGGAAAGCTGTCAGTCACATCTATAAACCAACTAAGATTCCTGAACCAGTAAAACCGAATCGTTTTTATATCCAACTGACAATTCTCAGTGAGGCTTCACTAGGATTTTATTAGTAAAGGGACTAAATGGCTTTTGTTCAGAAGCCACGGGTGAAGCCACAAACATGAAAAAGTTAGCATCTGCTTATAGGGAGCCCATCGGTAAGCCCTTAATCCAGTTAAACTCTTATACAAATACAAAAATAATACTGAAGCTATAAAATCAAGGAGGATATTAACTCTATTGGTTGCACTGTCATAAAAAGTTAAAACTATTTTCAAATACATAGATATGCAAACTTTTACAGCTTAAGCACGTATTTAGTCCTATATGAGCCAGGTCTTAAATGAGATATTACCACTCCTTCTACTAAAAGGCACAACAATATTTAGAAAAATTCTGGCATGATTTCAGTGATAAAATAGGAAGAAAACCTTAAATTTACCGGAGGAAAGAAAACCTAAGTGTATAATAAGTGTTTTCTGAAAACAAGTATAGCATTAGAACTAAGAGAGGGTAGAAATTCAAACTTTTGCTCTTCCAGGAAACACTAACACATGCTAAAAAGCCAGTGGCTCGAGTTTGAAAGACTGCATCTAGAAAGTCTAGCATAAGATTGATAGGACTACAAATTTGAGCAGCCATGGTGGCAGGTCAGTTATTTTAAAGTAAAATAAGCATATGTTGGAAGTAGGAAAGGAAAATGAAAGGAATATTTAAGGTTATGATGAAATCCTTATTAGTTAATCCTTAATAGTTAAGACCAATAGTGATTTTGTTTTTCTTTTGAGAGAGAGAGAGAGGGAGGGAGTGCACACATGCATGCGGGGGAGGGGCAGAGATAAAGGGAGAGACACAATCCTAAGCAGGACCTGCTCTGTCAGTGCAGAGCCCAACTCAGGACTCAAACCCACAAACCATGAGATCAGAACCTGAGCCGAAACCAAGAGTCAGATGCTGAACCACCTGAGCCACGCAGACAACCCACAATAGTGAGATTTTGAATATATTCATTTGGATTCCCAAGTCAGTAACATAATGATAATAGCCAGCAGTTCCTTTCAAAGATTAAAAAAACACTTTTTTCTCTTAATATTTTGCATTAAGCGAGACCTAAATGCAAAATAAAATCAAAATTAAGTAGATTAAGTAGATTTTACATAAACAATTAAACTGGACATATTTGTCGATTCAGTAAATCTGTGGCTGATAAAAAAATAGATACAAAATCCCATAAATGATAATACTAAAAATGTCATTACCTGAAAACTCAACATTTGATAATTTAAAATGTAACTCTTTGGGATGCCTGGGTGGCTCAGTCAGTTAAAGCATCTGACTTTGGCTCAGGTCATGATCTCACAGCTTGTGGTTCCAGCCCCACATCGGGCTCTATGCTGACAGCTGGGAGCCTGGAACCTGCTTTGGATTCTCCCTCTCTCTACACCTCGTCCACTCATACTTTGTCTCTCTCTCTCTCTCAAAAATAAACATTAAAAAATTTTTTAAATAAAATAAAATGTAACTCTTAAAAGAAGAGTGATACTGAAATATTATGGTATTATGATATTAGTATTATGATATTACAAAGTAAAATCATAACATGGTCATACTCTCTGAGGCCTAAACCAAGCAGAGAAATAAGAAAGTATACATAAAGTTATTTTTACCTGTGGTGGCCATAAATTGCCTAAATTCCCTCCTTTGTTTCAGTTACAGAACATTAGCAATTAATGTTTTATTGCTTTAGTTACATGATTTCCAATTACAGGTAACACATTCCATCCATGATAAAAGTTAATTTAAATAAAACTTGAAGCCTAGTGTTTTTGTCCCAAAGACAAGGGGACTCAGAATGTTTATAATGATAATAATCCTTTAAATATGTCTAAATATTTATAAAATTATACATAATTTTATCTTTCTCTTTTTATTGTATTATATGTTATATTCAATATGTAATATACATTTTTAAAATACTAATTGTACTTTCTAATTTAAAAATTATATAACACAAGCAACTTAAAAGAGAGAAATTCTTTTTTAACAGAATAATAACATATCCACTGTTAATATGTTGCTGTGTAAACAGATCAAACTTTTTTAACAACTGAAAACCAAGAAACTAAGGACCATTTCTAATCTATCCCCTATAGATACATATAGTTTAATTTTAAATTAATATGAGTGTACTATTATTTTACATTTGAAATATCTAATCTATAAAATAAAACTTTATTTGATATAATCTATAGATTTTACAAAACGTATTTTCATGTAAAATGCTTTGAATGCTTTCCTGCACTGATATTTTATTTTAATGAGCACCTCTTAGAAATTACTATTGATAATCATTTTGAAACTAATCATTTCCAACCTTCCATTGCTATATAAGATCTCTCATTGATTTACATTTGATTTTCAGAAATCTATTGTCTATCGTTTTTGTACAGCTTCACTCATTTTTCCTGTCTGCAGAATATATAAGCATTTCTGTTATTCTTAAAGTTGTAGAATACGTTTAGATAGAGAAGACACCCAATTTTTTTGTTTCTCTTAATAAGACCAAAAACCCAAATAAGAAATATTTCAGTTTAAGGGCTCCTGGATGTCTCAGTCTGTTAAGTGTTAGGCTTCGGCTCAGGTCATGATTTCTCAGTTCATGGGTCCGAGTCCTGTGCTGACAGCTAACTCAGAGCCTGGAGCCTGTCTTCAGATTCTGTGTCTCCCCCTCTCTCTGGCCCTCCCCTGCTCATGGTGGCTCTCTGTCTCTCTCTCTCTCAAAAATAAATAAAACATTAAAATAAAAGAAATATTTCAGTTTAGAAATATATATTCTACATGGATTGGTTGTTTGATTTATTGTCATTCTTTGACCAGAATTTCTAATTCAGCACAGTCATGTCTTTGCACTTCCCATTTATGGCTGTGAAACACAAATGTAAAGCCCAAAGTGTGATTAAAAACCATAGACTTTGTAAATTCTGTGTGTGTGTGTGTGTGTGTGTGTGTGTGTGTGTGTGTGTGTGTTGTGGGGGTGGAGATGCCTTTCAATTCTCACCTATTTCTACAGAAAGTTGAAAAGGTGGACTAATTTTTGGCAACTCCTGGCATATTATTACTTCTATTCTATTGAGTGCTGAAGAGAACCCAGTGCATCAACGGTTTAAAAACAAAAGGACTGCACAACATGAATTTTACTGAAACTTTCAAATTTAAAACCTTCACATTTAAAGCAACTAAGACAGCTTGCAATGTATTTAAACAGAGTAGCTGAACAAATTCATAAGCTGAATAGGAAGCTTTAGGATGCTTTTTTTCTCTACAAACTTAACCATTCTGAAATAATTGGTTACTTATACTTAAGTAATATGTAGATTCTGAATCACACAGGCTGAGACAGAAGTAATGATCACTAGCTGTATGTCTCTTACTAATGGAATCTATGTTCTTCTGTTAGCCGTTTAATCTCTTTGAATTTCAGTGTGCGTAATAGTCAAATATATTTGCCAACTTTGCAGTGTTTTTGTGAGGCTCAAATAAGACACTGCATGTGAGCATGCTGTGCAATAGGAATATATTTTTATAATTCCAATTATTTTTTAAAAAGAGAGCATACTACCACCAAATGCTTATATGTTAATTTTCCTAAAAAATACGAGGAGTGTGTCAAAGATGGCAGGCAGGTTGGCTATCACCTTTGAGTACATATTCTCTCCTATGGTTTGAATCCACAGGCACAAAAGAATGGAATGTATGACAGAAATGACTTTTTGGAAGATAGAAATCAGTAAAATGAATTGTAACTCAGTTAAGTAACCTTTAGAACCCTCTTTCTCCCACCGATGTCTCAGAGATGGGAATTTCTACATCCCTCTCAAAGCCAGAATAATCAAAGTTCTTTAAAAACATTAGATCCTCGTTCCCTTACTTTCTCTGAGCAGCATGGTGACTGCTCCATCCCACCCAAGCAGACGACTAGAAGTTTTATTCTCTGGAGAGGAAACCAGAACACACCGGACACAGGTAAGCCAGGGGAGGATATATTGGAACCAGAAGAAATTTAAGTTGGAATCTATTACCAATGTCAGGCCTTTTTCTGTCCTGGTTCTTAGAATTCCTCCAGAAGAGACAAGAGAAGATTTTTTCAAGTAAATCTGAACTGAACCAGAGAGTTGATAATAATGATGATGATCATAGTCATCATAATATCACTTAACTCAGATAAAGTTCAACATGTGTGATACATTAATTGAAATTATTTATAAATATTAAATAATTTAAATTTTACAAGATTTATATTAAGTGATAACTACTTTTTCTGCCATCTTACAAATGACACACTCGAAACAAAGAGAGGTTAATCGTTTGCCCAAATTCATGTAGCTACTTTCTTCCAAAACCAGGAGTCAAACATTGGCAGATTAGCTACTGAGTTTATATTCTTAATCATTGTATTACATCAATTCTATCTAAGGTCACATGTCACAGATTTCCAACAAAATGATCTACCGTATTACCCTCTAGCAAGGCTCACGATCTTTCAGCTTTGAACAAGCATCCAGAGTTTCCAGTGAGCCTTGTAGAGTCTCTTATAGATCATCAAACAGCAAGGGTAACCATATAGTTGAAGGGAGCCTCTAACATGAAATATAAAGAATAAAACAAGCAAAATAGCATATATGCACTCAAAGAGTTAAAAGATTAAAAAAATAAATGGACTCTGTTGAGAGAAAATTGTTGATTTTCTGACATCAGGCGGTGCCTAAATAGCTCAGTTGGTTAAGCACTGGACTTCGGCTCAGGCCATAATCTCACAGTTCAGGAGATCGAGCCCTACGTCAGGCTTCCTGTTGTCAGCATAGAGCCTGCTTCAGATTCTCTGTCTCCCTCCCTCTCTCTGTCTCTCTCTCTGTCTCTCTCTCTCTGTCTCTCTCTCTCTCTCTATATATATATATATAATAAGCATTTTAAAAATTAAAAAAATAAAAATCTGATATCAGAAATCAAAGCCTAGTCAAATTTTAGAAAATAAAGTTTAAAGGAATCTCCAGAAAAGTCATAAAAAAAGTTAAAAAGACAGGAAGAAGGAAAGCAGTGATATCTGGAGGCTGAGCCCATGTCAACTACATGATCAGAGGTGAAGAACTTTCTAGACAAGGGAAAAGCAGTTAAGAGATGCAATCTTGGACATGAATTTGATGGGTTGACATAACTGAAGGAAGTACACATTGGTTGGGTCACACGGAGTCAAGGAACATGGTACTAGAAGATGGTAATAAAGAAATACATAAGGGGTGACCAATATAACCTTACTGTTTCCCTCCGCCTTCTCAATTTTAGACAAGTTTCTTCCTGTATCCAGGCCCCTGACCTCACTTTTACCCCAGCCATTCCAGAACTCTGATGGACTAATAAGCACTGAGGTCCCTTCCCTCCTTTTTCTTAGATTATTCACTTTAGAAAATTATGTAATTGTAAATTCTTATTTTGAATCTTTGAGATGCAAATCTTTTTAAAAGCCTCTCCTCAGTTTTATCATCCTGCACCATCTTTCTCAAGGACCCAGAAGCCATCCTTGAAATATAATCATCAAAGAAGATAAGCACCTCTACCATCCCGTCTCTCTGGGAAGCAAAGAGCTTAATTTATAGGGGCACTTTACTCTAAGTTATAAAACTACCTCCTGTCATGAAGACACTATTTTTTCTTTGGGTAAGGCCAATTAACAAACACAGATGGCTACGATGCCCATTCCACAGCTCCTAGGAGCTCACGGCAGAAGTCTACATAGGAAAACAGTACTTGTACTAGGGAAGTAGTGTGTTGGAGATGGAGAGAAAACTAAGACTTCAAGGTGTGTGTGTGTGTGTGTGTTATGGATTATGTTTGATTATTATTAGACTACAGGAAGTAAGATGAAGTTTAGGTTGGATGAGCATTGGTTTCTGGCTCAAACATGAGAGGCACCAAGAAAGAAAAAAAATCAAAAGAAGGCTGATGGAAAAGATTATACCTAGTAGGCTGGTTGGAGGTACCAAAGAAACAGTTAATAAATCTGTCATGTGAAGTTGGATATCTAAATCTGCAGTACAGGGAAAGGTCAAGCTAAAAATAAAGATTTTGGAGTCTTCTTGAATATAGAAGACCAAGTAGTGGATAGATGAGAAAAAAATTATAAAAGAAGAATTCCAGGATCAAGCTTGGTAAAATTTTGAATTTCACAGGCTGGCAAAGAAAACTGAGCCTGAAAATGAGATGCAAAAAAAAAAAAAAAGTGAACAAAGATTAAGAAAGAAAATTTGGAAATCGTGGTGCCACAGAAATCAAGGCAAGAGGATATTTAGTGAGGGAATGCTTACCTCAAATGATTTGTCCAAAAAAATGCATACAATGAGAACAAAATAATTTTCTTTGGATTTAGCAAGAAAGACTTTTTTAGTACTTTTAGCAAGAGCTAATTTAGAGGAGTAAAGTATTTAGAAGTCACACAGAAGTGGATTAAGGAAGGATTTGGAGGAAGTGACATGGAGCCAGAAAGTGCCAAAAAAGAAAAAAATATATATATCAGTAAGCAGGCCTCTGAAAAACAGGAGACCCATGGCAGTAGATAGGATAATATTTTGGCTTAGGTAAGATTTTCAAAGATTAAAGAGATTGAAGCATGTTTAAATGCCAATGGGAAGGTATCAGGAGAAAAGAGAGGTTTAAAAAACCAGAGAAAGAAAGACAATTAATAATGCAAAGTTTTAGTAAGGTAGAAACTCTAGCAGAAGAAAAGAGGATTTAAAACACTGCAATTGGCTTGACCTATGATTTCAAAATATTTATATTAAGCATATGTGGAATTATACTGACACTCTACAGTTTATTATGTAAGGAGGAAATAAGAAGCCTCAGCCAGATTTATTCCTAGGAAGACAGAAAGTGTTGAACATGTTGAAAGTAAAATAGACTATAGAATCTTTAAGGTTAAAATCAATAGATGGAAGCTGTACAAATTAAACATTAGGAATAAAAACACATTGGAGTGCCTGGATGACTCAGTCAGTTATGCGCATGACTCTTGATTTTGGCTCAGGTCACCGTCTCATGTTTGTGCGTTGGAGCCCTGAACCTGGTTCAGCACTGACAGTGTGGAGCCTGCTTGGGATTCTCTCCCTCTATCTCTCTGCTCCTCCCACGACCTCTCTCTCTCTCTGTCTCTCTAAATAAATAAATGAATAAGTTTGAAAAAAAGAATATAAAATAATTTTTAAGAAGGAATAAGAACACATTTAAAGTCAGTAAGCAGGAAATTAAAAATGAAATTAATAGGGTGCCTGGGTGGCTCAGTGGTTGAGCGTCCAACTTCCACTCAGGTCATGATCTCACGGTTTCACGGGTTTGAGCCCCACATCGGGCTCTGAGTTGTCAACACAGAAGCCTATGTGGGATTCAGTGTCTCCCTCTCTTTCTGTCCTTCCCCACTTGTGCTCTGTCTCTTTCCATCTCTTAAAAATGAATACATGTTTAAAAAAATTTAATGAAATTAACAATCATAAAATACTTGTACATTGAGTATAAAAGTTAAATGTAAACTTACTTAGAAGAAAGGACATATCAAGCTGTGAATTAGACTGTAGGTGAAAGATGGATCTTGTTGAAAGAACCAGGTATACTATGTTTTGTTTAATGTACTGTGATTAAGATTGGTTTTATTCAATGAAGTCATTACCAACTATTGTCAAAGGACAGGATAAAATCATGGATGGGAGCTAAGAAAATGTACAGTCTCTGCAGGTTTTTCTAGCTTTGGTGTTACAGAGAGGAAAGGAACTATGTAAGAAACTAGGAATGATTCAGGAATTGGGACATAGCTTGGCCCTGTGCATCTCTGCTGCTAACTGATTAGGCAAGAGTTTCAAGAAGAATGTATTATTTATATGCAATATGAAAAACAAAAGTCAGGTAATAAACTAAGCGAGAAATAATATAATTCTATTTAAAGAACTTATTGAGATAATGACAAATTAGAGCATAAGAGAAAAACTGTTCAGATAGAGTTTAGCCAAGTGAAAGAAATATAGAATTATTGGGGGGGGGAATCTTGTTCTATTCCTTTACTTAACACAGATGAGAGACCTAAGGATACTTCATAAGAAGAAAAGAAAACCAATTAGCAGTGAAGGTAGATTTGGAAAGAAAAAAGTAATGATAGGATTAATGACATCATAATTTTACAGAAGAATTTTAATTACCTAACAAGATAATTACTTCTTTGGCAAAGATGAGAAATATCCCTAAGTATTATCCTTACAGTTATGTTTTATATAAAAATTTAGATAGATACAGTTAAGCAAATAAGTTAAATCATGACTCAAAGAGATTTCTGGAAATGTATATAAAGTCAAATCACTACAGAGGAAAAGCGTATTTAAAATTTTCTAAAGAAAATCTTATTTTCTCAAGAAACTTACCTTGTCATTCTGAACACTGGATTCAATTTCTAGGTGGTGGTGGTGGTTGTTTTTGTGCCCCACTTAAAGACACTTTTTCTTCTATGTTAAGTCGGATGGATTTAGGATGTCAATGTTTAGCCATGTTTATTTTATCAAAATGCTGAGGTTTGTAAGCTGATTGGGTTTCTGCTACATCAGCACAAAACCAATGAAACTAGTTCAGAAGGCATTGTCTTTTATAATAGTTTTACGGGCTATGAAACATCAACAGAAGAATAAAAGAAAAGATTTTTGTCAAGAATAAACTTAAAAAGAGTAAGAAACATAATATTTTTTAAAAATTCAAAGATGCCAAATGGTTTGTGCTTTAAAAACAACACTCTGTTAATACTTAAAATATTTTAAACACAGAGCTAATGATTTAAAATTTAAGGATATATTTGCTTTAGTTTCTGACAGAACTCAAAGTTTACAACCTGAAATTATTTGGCTCTTTGCAGATCTCAAACAACTAATGGTGTTAGGCATTGTGTCTCTGAGCGTTTTTGAGAGAGATTTTGATAAGTGGTAAGATTACTGTAAGGATAATGATGTGAAATTCTGTTTCTATCTCTTGTAAAATGTTATAAAAGTGAACAAAGCAAGGATTACTCTTGTACCATTTGCATAGAACTTTTCTTACTGGAAGCAACATAATTTACAAACATAAAGCCACCCTCTTAAAAAAAAAAAGGCCGTTGGCTTAAATTCTTTATACACAAACAAATTTTTTGTCACAAATGAATTATTCATCCTTATCCATTTTGTTTGCTGTCAAATACAAATTAAAATTTAGAAACCATATTGTGCTCATTAAACCTGTCAGATAGACTAAAAATGATAAGAAAATAACATTATTAATATTTGTGTAGCCTCCAGAAGCAGGAATTTTAAAATTAACTTTTAAAGTATGTTCTAGGGGAAAGTTTATTTTCATGAATGAGACTCCAAATCCTTAATATTAATCTTCTTTGAGCTCTCATGACCACAAAGTGTGAAGATCACAAAGACAATCCAGTACTATTGTGATATGGTCTATTATACATAACATTAGAAGTATTGACTGTAACTCAGATTCTTTAAAAAATGTTAATCAAGTGGTACAAAACCCAAAACATCTTGAAATAATCTAAAAAAAAGACCTTCTGTTAAGAATCTGCTTATTTTTATTTAAAAAACAAACATTCAGGGGAAAAATGTTTTGTCTTCTAAACCATTATGTCTGGCAGAATTAGCAGGACTGTGGTGTATGGATGAATATGGTGAAATTACTAAAGGAGGCAGTTATTTCTAACTAATTTTCATAATTAGCAAAGTAAATTTGGTGGTGCTGGACACTGACTCAAATCATCCCTTCTCAGTAAAATTCACATAACCTATTTTATTTCTAATATTAACCTAAATATTTAGACAGAAGTGCTATAATAACATTTCTTATTTTTTATGAAAAAGTCACATGTAATAATCCTTAATATAAGGTTTGGAAATACCCCATACCACGGTTTTCCTTGGTAAAGGAGAATTTGGCTAAGATTTGCATTTTAATTTTTTATTACAGTAAATAAATTACCAACAATACTGGAACATATGTGCTAGGTAAGAACAGCTGAGCCCTATCTGGACTCATCTGACCTTGGTCACTAGGAAATTAGAGTTAATTCAGGAAAACAGGACTGAAGCCATATGTGGTTCATATCAAAGATGGATCTGAGGCTAGTGCAGTGATCTGAAAGCATTTGGTTGTTAGCAGACCTGTCAGTCCTTGGAATAATTCTGGCAGTTTTGTCTCAAAGCATCTGCAATCTCTTAAAACAGGATATTTGAAGAGAAGGACAATGAAACAATGTTTTTCTTGTGTTACTGAGAGTTAGTAGAGGAATAAGAGACAGCATTGTGAGCAAGCATAACATGATGGGCAGCAAGTTTAAAATGATCTGGTGCAGTTAAAGGCGGTTATTGTTTTTAGGTGGTGAACCAATATATCACAACTCAGTCTGCACTATTCAGAATCTCGGATATAATGAGTCTTCTGGTTATTGCACTTTATTCTTTAAATGAGGTGTCCTGAACTTTCCTGGTCAAATAGTTTCTTTCCTTATAAATAATAGTAATGAACGATATATTTTACTGTCATTGGCCAATTTAAAACATTTTAGGAAACGATTTCACCAGGTTAATGGAAGACCGTGAATAATCCCAAATTTCTCAGCTGTATCCAATAAAGCTTCCCTACCAATTTCACAGAAATGTTATGATGAATAAATGAAAAGAAATATGAGGTTACTTTGACAAGCTATTAAGCTTTCTAAATATATCAGGATGTATTCTTATCTCAAGTTTAATGTAATCAATCAATGGAGAAAAGGTAACTCTATACTATAACTGCAGCATTTGTCCACTGTTATTCTATCTATGTCTTTACCTGTAGAATAATTTATAATTTTTAGAAATATGGAAGCATTCACTTGCTTACTCATTTACTCAGATTTTTTTTAATTTTAACATTTATTGTGCACCAGCCAGGTGGAAGGGCTCATGCCGCGATGTGTTTGCAGAGATTAGCCAAACAGAGCATGGCCCCTCTCAGCAAACCTTAAAGTCTCATAATACATGCCCAATAAACTAAGAACTATGAAGCAATGTGATAGGTGCCATGACAAATGACAGATAAGGTGTAACAACAGAAAGCCAGAGGAAGTTTCTTTCCTTTAAGAAAGTGATTCAAATCACTCATGGGGAGCCTGGGAGACCCAGTCAGTTAAGCATCAGACCTCAGCTCAGGTCGTGATCTCATGGTTCCAGCCCTACATGTGGCTCTGCGCTCACAGCTCAGAGACTGGAGCTTGCTCAAGATTCTGTGTCTCCCTCTCTCTCTCTGCCCCTCCCCTGCTTGTGCTCTATGAATAAGTGTAGGAAACACACACACACACACCACAAAAAACTTAGCCTTTGTAACTCTTTTTTTAATATTTATGCATTTATTTTGAGAGAAAGAGAGAGAGAGTGAGAGAGAAGGAGAAAGAGAGAGAGAGATAAAGCGCCTGCACAAGCGAGGGAAGGGTAGAAAGAGAATCTGCCTTTTGAGAGAGGCAGAAAGAATCCCAACTAGGATCCATGCTGTCAGCACAGAGCTAATCGTGGGGCTGGAACTCACAAATTATGAGATCATGACCTGATCTGAAACCAAGAGTCAGTCCCTTAATCAGCTGGGCGACCCAGGTGCCTCTCAACACTGGAAACTCTTAAAAGAGACATCATTCTCACTTTTGGCCAATACCTTTTCCAGAGTTTCATAGTTTTATTGGGAGATTATGCAAATCTCACCAAAGTATTTTAAAGATATATATAATATCTGTATTGCTATAACCTTATTTCATTAAACTATACATAAAAATTAATGTTTGTTTCTAAATAGAAAATAAATGGCCTTAGTTGAGTCCAGAGACTTAAAAGGAAAGAGATGAACTGTCTCTCTCTCTCAGAAATAAACATTAAAAAATAATAAAATAAAAATAAATAAATGACAGAGGCATTACTCTTGGTTCTGGTGTTACCATGCTAAGTGATATTTGGTAAGTAATTTCATCTCTCTAGAACTCAATTTGCTCATATGCAAAATGAGTTAAACCATATAAATATTTCTAATGAGATATCTTTCATTAGAGTAGGTCTGTATATTTAGAAGAATAACTAGGTGTATTTACTTCTTTCTTTCTGTTCTGTTCATGGTTTAATTTAATAAAGAAAAGAATACCACTGGCCTAGTTTTAAAGCAAACATAAAGAAATCCACATCATTGCACTGCATGAATAATTTTAAGTTTCATTTCAATGTTAAAATGTAGTTTAAATACATTAATAAAAATACTAGAATGTATTTGACATTCCACATATCTCAAGGAAGATATCGGTAGTAGGACTATTGTCTTCTCTGTTCTTTTCCCAGTTCTAAATCATCACGGTTCTAACCCCTTTGAAAACAAATCAAGGTATAAAACCCTACTCTTTTAAGACCCATAGCATTCAATCTAACTACCTAATTCCTCTTACTACAGTCTTCTACTCATTTCTGGATATTTCCATGATTCTTAGTATTTTGCAGTGCCCAGATGTTTCTATTAGTAACAAACTAGTAAATGTTTAACAGTTGGGTATCTGCAAAAGAGCAAAAGGCCTGGATTTGTAAAGTTTCCTGGTTTTTATATTTTAAGTATTCCTACTATTGCCGTTTTAAGCTGTGGACATATTAACCAAATTATAAAATTCTTAAAAATTTAATTCCTTCAATATCCTCCTGCCTGATTATCAGCTCTTTCTTTCCTAGAGTGCTTATTCATTTTTTTTTTTTTTTACTGTCTACATTTTCCAAGCTCATTGGTGCTTCATGTCCATTCATGGCCTACATCCAATTCACTAGAACTCCCTACTTCTTTATAGTCCACTTTATTCAAGTGAGCTTCTCACGACCTGTAATTCCAAAATTAATGTTGCTAATATCCTAAAATCACCAACCTCTCTTCTTTGGGCAATCTAACCTAACCTCAATCCTAAATAAACCCAACTGTCCACTTCCTCTAAATCTGTAGCAAAGCAGCACAGTCTGGCTGTAAAAAGTCATATTACAAAATGTGAAGCTAAAGTAGGTGCTCAGCACTATTCAAAGTATAATACTTGTCTCAACTTATTCTCTATGATGCCCATTTCAATGTTCTCTCCTTTTCCGAAACTCCATTTTGTGGACTCGCTCACTTGGCAGTTGACCTTGCCTTTACTTCATGTGAAAAATAAAATCACTTATGGGAACTAATCCAAAACCCTTCTTATATAGCAAAAATCTCTTTATATCATATATTGTAATCTTTCTTCTTCTCTTTCTCTTCTGTTCTCCTTATTCCCACAGTGAATCCTTCATTTTAAGGTTTGGATTCTGCCACATCCTTATGTCTTTTACAGAAATCTAACATAATTATTTCTCTTGTATTACTCCCCTTTAACTGACAACATTTAAGCTTGTTTGAGTCTTTTAGATCTTAACTTCCCTTTGTCTGGCTGACATTCTTTCACCTGATAGTTACCATACTCTTTCTTTCCTCCCGTTTACAACAGAGTTGCCTTCATTATTCCATTTCCTGACTTTCCTACTGGTCTTCCAGTCACATTATTTTAATAAATCTGACTAAATATTCCAATGACCTCCATATTTTGAAATTTAGATAGTTTTGTTGTTGTTTGCAGGCTATCTGTCGCCCTGGAACATGCAATGCTCTTATCCGTTCCTGCCCTGACATCCTCTCTCAACAGCTCTCTTCACACCCACTGCTGCCCCTTTCAGCCTGCTCTTTACACTGAGCCAGAATGATCTTTCCAAATCTCAAGCTTGGTCATGTCAACTCACACTATATTAATTCACTGACAAGGCTCTCTGTTACTCCTAAGCAGAAAAGGTGATAATAACCAAGGCTATAATGCTCTAACAGACAAAACCAATTGTCTACATATTTTCTCCTTATTCTTTTCTGACAAACCTCTTTCCAACAGGATATACATGTCCTATCCTCTCATTCATTGTAATTTAATCATGTGACCCAATTTTGCCCAGTGATATAATCAGAAGTTGCTAATGGAGCTTCTGGTAAAATCTTCTCTCTAGGGCTGATTCAATAGGTATGTTCTCCAGGCTTTTCTAGACTAACTCTGCATTCTCAGCACATTGAAGCCAACATCTGTAGATTTTGATTACATTCTATTTAATGATTATCTGTGCTTTTCATGACTTTTACTGGATAATGGTCTCTAGGTATATCTCTATACCTATTACAGGTACTGACAGAAAGACTCTCCATAAATATTTGAAAGAATGAACAGAATGTACTTAATGAAGGGATAGACAATTAGCAATGAAATTCATAAAAATGTGCCATAAGGAATTATGCCCATGATTATAATTTTCTTAAAACTAAAATTTAATTTTATAAAATCTAAAAGTTAGTAACTATAATAATGCATTATAGAATAATATATTATATATGTCATAATATATAATATTATAGAACAAAGCATTCAGATCAATTGTGAGAATTTATTAAATCTCATTTTCATGCAGATAAATTTAAATAATAGGCTAATTACCACTAACATTAGAATCTATTAAAAGAATCTATTGCTACTGATAATATATCTATCACATGTTGTTAGCTGCTTTTCTTAAAACTTTTTAACTGAGAATTTACATACAAAATGTTATATTGACAATTTTAAGAACATGATGTTATTTAAACTCTCATATCCCTGTGAGATAGCTTTTATGACCCATCACCAAAGTGAAAAAAGTGAGATGAGGGTGATTAAACATCTAGACCAAGGCTTAAGGAAGATTCCTAACTTATATGAGAAAGCAAGTTGCTATGAGTTACAATAATAGGCACAATTTTGTTGAAATTGCTTTTCTGTAACTAGCCTTTGGTATTATTTAAGGTAGTGACTTAGAGATAAGCCAACATACACTTTCCAAAATAACTACAATAAAATGAACTAAAAACAGATGCAAAACAATAGATTCTGTTCAACAGAGTAAACAAGAGTAAGTTTTAAAAAAGACAGCCTATGGCTCAGTTGGTTAAACATCTGACTTCTCCTCAGGTCATGATCTCACGGTTTGTGCGTTTGAGCCCCATGTTGCGCCCTGTGCTGACAGCTCAGAGCCTGGAGCCAGCTTCAGATTTTGGGTCTCCCTCTCTCTGTGTCCCTTTCCTGTTCTCTCTCTCTCTCAAAAATAAACTTAAATTTTTTTAAAGAGACACCCTAAATACTTAGAAGAATAAACTATGTAACAAAACCTAAATAAATACTAAAAGAAAAAAATCCAGTAGAAATACCAAAGACAAAAACAAAACCCAGAACTATATGCATAGTACAACTGAGTTGGTAGCTTTTAAAAACCATCCTTTGAAGTTAATTCCAAAAATGATAATTCCTAGTATGTGTTAAGCAATTCCTAAATAAAGCTAACTTTAATCTTTAGAGCATGGTAAGAATAGTTTGGGTGTGTGAGTGGGTGTGTAAGTGCATGTGTGATATGTTGACAACCTGCTCAACTCCCTTTATATCCACTGAACAGGATTAAATCCACTGGAGAGTGCATGAAGAGCATTTTAAGAAGCTAGAGGCTAAAAATGATCTAATCCCAGGCCAATTTACAAGAAACATGAAAAAATATCCAACTTTTGCCAGCACGGGGTTTCTCCCAGGCAATAATGCCACTGAGAACCAGTGAGGCAAAGTGGTTTTATGGTTTATCACTCTACAGTGTCATCCACTAAAGACAGTAGGAGAAAGAATCTGCATGCATTCTACTCAACACTCTTATTTTAAACTAAAATTACTTTCCTCATGACTTCATCCTTTATTTTGACACAAACTAGACTACTAGAATCTTCTCCTTCTATACCTTCAAGTAGAGATTGCCAGGCCTTATGCAGCTATGCCTTTAATTAGTATCCAATAATTATTACAATTTAGTAAACTATAGACTTTTATGTTGTCTTTTCTGCACTGTCTCAATTGGAAATTAATTTTGCTTCTTCTTCTATCCAGATATTTAATTTAACATATACCTATTTAAAAACAGACAAACTCCCCATCTCTGAGTTAGAGTCCCAAAACCTGAATAACTGTAGGTTTGATTCAATTTTATTCCTGTTTGCAAACCTTAAGCTTAATTTTTGTTCAGTAGGTTCTATAATAAGGATTTCTATGCCAGATCTCTCTTTCACCACACCACCATCACTCCAGAAGAATAAACCAAAGCAAACTTTTTATAACAGGGACCGATTCAAGGTTGTTTTCCAAATATGTCCAACCTTGAATGTGATTTGATCACAGATAACCTTCTATGTAACCCACTGAACTTTCAAAATCTCTTCTGGATGGAGTGCTTACATTTTTAGAATAAATTATCAAAGTACAAGGTACAAAATATTAATAAAAATTAAAACAAAAACAAGAGTTCCAAAGTATAGTTCAGCAAATATGTGTGATGTTTGTGTATTATTTAATCAACCAATTTTATCAAATTTTGGAATAAAATATAACAACTTAACTGAAAAAAATCTATCTTCCCTCTAATTAATTTAACAGAGTACATAAAGATTTCTATCAATAGACTTTATTTTGAAATGTTACCTAGCTATGTGCTAAGTGATCTGTCAAATTATAACCAAAACAAAAAAATTAAAAGAAAAAGGGAAAGAAATACTAATTTTAAAAACTAGAGAGGAGAATTATTCTTTCTCTCTCTCTTCATCCTCACAACAATCCAATAAGGAGGATAAAACTTTACCTCTAATTAAAACTGAGAAAATGGACTTGCCAAAGATCACATAGTAAGTAAGAGGTAGAGCTAAAGGAGGAGAATGTTCTTGATGATGACAATGAACTTAAAAAACAATATGGATTTCTTGGATAAATATCCAAATCTACTTATAACAATCAAGATAATTTTCTGACATACCTATATCCATAACTTTTATCTTTAAATGTGTTGACACCAGTCTGGCCAAATTGTGGTTGAAAGAAAAGAAAAGTATAATCTACTATTTAAAACACAAAGTAAACTAATTCACCCTCACAAAATTACCATTTTACAATTCAAAATTCATTTCAGATTTGGGTGAGCTTTCAAGATCACTTCAAAGAAACTATAAACATAATCCAACACACCTTGATCTCAATTCTGACTCAAAATGCATTAAATTAGATATGGATGAATTTAGGTAAATAAGAGAAACATCAAGTGCAAATACAGGGCACAATGAAAGTGTAAACTTAAAACTAACAGGAATAGAAGCAAAACTACCAATAAATCTCTGAAAAGATAAAAATTGACATTGTAGGTCACCACTTCCACTATTACTAATGAATATTATAATTCTATAAAAATATACATGAGCAAATTTGTTACTGAAAGCTAATGAATAGCATTAGTAAAAATTGCATTATAAGTATATAAAAATCATCTCCAAAAAAACTAAAATTCAGTAAACATAACATAGATGATTTTTTATTTATAATATAGTTACATAAGCATCTTGTAAAGAGTATAATTCTAACCATTTAATTACTCTCTGAGAAAGTAAAGATGAAAGGTTATTTTACTCTCAGTATTTATATGTAATTATAATTTGGTACTCATTTTGCATTAAAGGAATTTATGAAAACAAAGTACTTCTCAACTCTGATACTTAGTAGCCAGGGAGATAGTAATAACAATAACAGTTCTTAAGACTATCATGTAATATTATTTGAACTTTTATGATTCAGTTATCCATCTTTGCCCGCCAGATTTTCTATCCTGACTAATATAACAAACAAAAAAGAAGAAGTCTTTCTTAAAAAACATTAGTCTTTTCAGTAGAATTTATTTGTCACATTCTTTACTTCTCATGTGACTGCTTGTGACCATGTCTATAAAGCACATAGTTGTCTGTAAAGAGAAAATAAAACGATAACTTTTTCATATGGATATTGTCAAATTAACACATACAAATAAATGATTGTTGTCTCTTCAAAACAGTCACTTTATTTTATATCTGCTGGCAGTTTTAAACTTCTTTTTTGGAATTGCCTTCAGGTGTTATACCATATACTTTTGAATATCCTTATTTACAATATTAATCATATAATGGTAGATTTTCTTTTTGAAAATAAGTCAAAACATTTGGAGCAAAATAATGCATGGGTAAGCTTTATACTATTTTTGTTACTGTTCTAAAAGCAGAGATAACAAAAAAGTAAAGGAGTTGGGTTTTTTGTGTTGTATTTAAGTGTATCCTAAAAAGAATTCCAAAATGAAAGTTCTAAAAATTGTCTTAGCAGTCACAACATAAAGGCAGTCTCCTGAGTTGTTCCCTTAGTGTGATGGTATTCATTTCCTGTACATAATCCACAGGACTGATACGCAATGTAGTCTTTTTAATGTAAAGGTTTTTTACTGTAAACATTTTTATTTATCAAGTAAAAAATATGTCTATAAAAAAGTAGATCTACCTGTATCTCTTTAATGTCTGCATGGGTAACAGAATGATAAATTGGACATTTCACTTGAGGCACCAACAAAAAAACTGACATAAAACACTACCTAAAGTGTGAAATAGACAACCATGAGGACATTTCATAGCAGATCTAGAAGCAATTGATGACGGCTCCACCAGAGGATATAGAAAGATAATGAAAGATTAAGCATGGATATTTTAAGGACAGTTTAAGAATGTTATCCTCTGGCTGTGATTCTCAATAGTCTTTTGCTTTGGTTCAGGTTGGGGGTTTACATATGGCATGTACCTCATAATCCCAAACTGGTTGAGACGCAACAACTTGAAGAGATTGATCCAAATGCCTTTCACGGGGTGACACAGAGAACCGGTGCTCCTCACACAGTTACGAAAGCCAAGGAAAAAATGCCTACATTTGAGAAGTAAGGGCACCCATTTCCAGAGTGGCAGAGGGGCATTAAACCCCAGGGTAAAATGCAGGCATCTGAGTAAGTGTGAGCACACTGGAGCCAGTGTGATGGTCAGCTTGTGACAGTGTTACCATGGGGAGAAGGTGGTTACCATGGGGAGAGGCAGTTTGCTTTTCAGTTAGACAAATTCAGCATTTTCTGAGGTAGATGTCACAGCTTTTTCACCAGAATCCTGTTGATTCTAAAAAAGTCGCAGATGTTGAGGAATGCTGTCTTTGCTGATGGAGAGTTTCTTGTTACACCATCCATCAAAAAGATATTATGTCAAGAAGGCATCAAACCAGATGGTCAAGACAAGTTTTGAAATGGCAGTTTGATGATCTCCAGCCCTAAATTTTGGCTGATAACATCTTTTTGACTTGATTAAAGTAAGCAAAACCGCTCCCATTACCAATTAATTTGCCTAAGTAAGTGCTACTGACAAAATACCTATTTAAATGAAGCCAAGTCACATTTGTTTGCAAAAGCTTAGTTATAGAGTCAACTGGAAACAGTACAAAACTATTTCTTAAAATCCTTTTATAAGAAAAACAACCAAATGTTTGAAAATTTATTTCAAGCAACAGAAAAAAACAAATTTGAATGTTTTGCTGAATAGTTTTAAGTGTTGCTTATTTTTAGAAAGCAAGTTGTATTATTATTCAAATAATTCATTTGAATAAAGTCTTCTTCAAACTCTTTCCTGGAAATGTTGCCATTTAAAAAATATTGCTTAAGCTGTCATAAAGCTTAGTTGTTTATTGCACTCAAGTTAAGCAAATATGCGTGCATGTGCCTTGCTCTTACATTGCATGATTTCCAAAGTCTCCTAAATGAAATATTGAATATTTAGTTATTTTCCCTTTAGGGATTGCATGCAACTATTCAACTAGGCATCTGACACACTGGGCTATGGTTCTCTACCTAAAATAGTAGGATACGTGTGGGCAAGAGAATGCTCAACAAAGGAACTTAAGACATCAAAGACTTATGCACTTTTCTGTATATGATGTTTTAGGTAGTAATCTTAAGGCATTGTCTTCCATTCAAAAGCCTCATGAATCTATAACTTCCCTTTACGGCTACCAGTTGGGGAAAAGGAACTTTCTACTCGTTCACATAACTGTTGAAGGTATTTCACAGAGAGTAAAATGTAAATAAACAAAGACTTTATCTTAAAAAAATTTTCACATAGACCTAAGATTTCATTAGTTGAATCTACCAATTCTTTTTCATTTCCTTGCATTTAGAGAATACAGAGTACATATCATGAAATAATCAAAACAAAAAACTGATGTAATACATGTTCAAATATAAATTCTTCAAAATAACTAGCCACTGTTTTATTTAATTGAAACAAATAATCACTTGGGAGGTTGTATTTAAATAATTTAACCTAAATCTGCTCTTCTGTAATTTGTATTAGTTGAGAATTCATTCTTCGGATATACCTTATTACTTGTTCTCTGTCATCAGATGACCTTGCCACCATTGCTAAAGCCTTGCTAAAGCCATTTAAGCCAGTTTCCTCAAATTCCTCACATCCTCCTTGTACATTACCAGAACTATTCCCTGCTGTATGCTTTATCCAGCCCTGTCATTACTTGATTATGTGTTCTTCTATCTCTCCAAGTCTTCATTCCAAAAAGCCTGCTTTCTCTTCTTTGTCTTTTCTGTCTCTTTCTTTAAAATGGCTCCTTTATTTTTGCACACTGAACCCTTAAAGTCTCAAACAGTTCTCTCCCATCCTTCAGCATGTTTTCATGACATGTGCCCTTGTCTCCAGCATTATATAACGCTTTACTTTCCTGGTTCCTCCTTTTAACTCACTTTAAGGTGTTCTATTCTTTTTTTCCTGCCTTCTAACATTTTATTTCTTTAAGGATCTGCCATTGCCTTTTTTTTTCCCTTGACTTCACCTGTAGTGAAACTACTAATCGAAAATTTGAAAAAAAATATGCTAATGGCATTGTTTTTCTCATCTAAGTCTCCCTTACAAGTCACCAAAACATGTCTAAGAATTTATTTAACATTGCGATCTACCTGTAATTCTAGACTCTTAAACTTGAACTGGCTGAGAGTGAATTTATCTTCTCAAGAAAATTTTATGTTTCCACCTTGTGTTTATAAATGGTATTTCCTCTTTCTTCTTTCTTCCTATCACCTAAAATAAAATTGTGGATTCTGTCCATTTCAATACGACTCAATTTTCATTTAAAGTTTAGTAAGAATGTTTTATGTAAATTCTTTCAAGCTATTTTTTATGGGAAAATGAAAAAAATGTGGTACAATGTTCTGCCTCCACATAGCTTAGATTCTAATAGGAAGGGCCAAAGAGAAATGCAAATATAAGTGATACAAAGTAGAATGTGCAGATCCACAGATTGAAAGGACAGATAAATGACATTCTAACAGCTTATAAACCCTGTTTCTAAATGTTTCTGCCATTTACTTTTCCCTTATCTATTCTTGAATTGCTACTTTACTTCAGGACTGTATTACTTCTCACTCAAACTCATAATATGAATTTTTTAATATTAAAAAATGTTAATATTTATTTCAGAGAGATAGAAAGAAAGTAGGGGAGAGGCAGAGAGCAAGGGAGATACAGAATCCAAATCAGGGTCCTGGCTCTGAGCTGTCAGCACAGAGCCCTATGCAGGGCTCAAACTCATGTACAAAAAGCAAAGCAAGATTGAGCAAGTATATTGAAAATATAAAAAGATTGGAGGTACTATATCATAAAACATGATAGCTAAAATAATGGATAAAACAAATGTGTACCTACAACCAAAGAAGGCTTATATGATCACAAGTAGTCTAGAACAAGTTGGTTGAACTAAAAAAGGTGGAGGCAGGAAATAAGAGAAAGAAAAACAAAACTTTAATATCTAGTTGTTGGATAATATAGTAAGACAGAATAAAAGAGCTTTTAGAATGCTAAGCAGTATAAAAATTTAAAAATCTACTTCTAGTTACACTGTATAGATTTCCAAAAAGGAAATCAAATCAGTTGAAAGGAGTAAGCATTATAAGCTTATGAATCTTCATAAAAATAACCTTATATATGAGAAGCCAAAGGAGTAAAATGTTAAAGAGTTGACAGGAAAAAAAAATTATAATCTAATAATTTTTGTCCAAAATTAGCAGATAAATGCAATGACAAAATAAACAGTCTTTGAAGGACACTTTTGTTAATGCACATGAACAATATACTCTAGAAAGAAAATAATTTCAGTATTTCATAGATTTGGAATATGAACAATAAGGATCTGTAAATTATATCAGAGATTAATGCTGACAAAAGTAACAGGAAGTAAGAAACAATGTTTTAAAATATAGTACACTTGGGGTTCCTGATGGCTCATTCAGTTGAGTGTCTGACTCTTGATTTTGGCTTAGTACATGATCACCTAGTTCATGGGCTCCAGCCCTGCATTGGGGTCTGTGCTGGCAGTGCAAAGCCTGCTTGGGATTCTCACTCTCTCCCCCCCTCTCTGACCCATCTTCTCAAAATAAATAAATATATTTTAAAAATAAAATAAAAAAGTAGTACAATCATTACAATAGAGAGTTAAATATTATATAGTATCAGTAAGATATGTGCATTTAATGGTGTGTCATTTAAGGATGAGAGAGTTCTAATATGATGCCAAGTAATGAAAAATTAAACACATAACCATGAATATATACATGCATGAATAAATATAGAATGCATATTTCTTCAAGACAATTAAAAATCTCTTTACACTTTTCATATAAGGATTAAGAAAGGAAGGGAATAATATAATAGTGATAAATGAATATAAAATGAAAAAGCTTTGGTAAATCATAAGTTAACAGTAATTATGGTAAATCTAAACAGGCTAAAGTTATGATCAAGACACTAACTTCAGATTGGATAAGAAAAAATCTAGGTGAATATTGCTTACAAGGAAAGATTAAAAATGAGGGGACAGCAATTCAAATATAAGACAGTTAAGGGATGCCTGGGTAGCTCATTTAGTTGAACATTCAACTTTGGCTTAGGTGATGATCTCATGTTTATGAGTTTGAGCCCCACATTGGGCTTGCTTCAGATCCTCTGTCCTCATTTCTCTGCCCCTCTCCCACTGTGCTCTCTCAAAAGTAAACAAACATTAGAAAGAGAGAGAGAGGGAGAAAGAAAGAAAGAACGAAAGAAAGAAAGAACGAAAGAAAGAAAGAAAGAAAGAAAGAAAGAAAGAAAGAAAGAAAGAAAGAAAGAACGGAAGGAAGGAAGGAAGGAAGGAAGGAAGGAAGGAAGGAAGGAAGGAAGAATTTAAGTATGCAAATCATAAATGAGGAACTTGGATGCTATGTAGTAAAGAGAAAATAGATCAAAAGAATATAACAGGTGTAAATCTATACATTCTCTACATGTATCTAAAAATGTATCCTGCAGAGGTTGCCTGGGTATCTCAGTTAATTAAGCATCCAACTTCAGGTCATGAGCTTATAGTCGGTGAGTTTACCCCCTGCCTCAGATTCTGTGTCTCCCTCGCTCTTTGCCAATCCCCCACTCATACTCTCTCTCTCTCTCTCTCTCTCTCTCTCTCTCTGAAAAATAAATGACAAAAATAAAATAAAAATATATCCTGCATATAAGGGAAAAGCTGATAGAACTATCTACATATAGAAATAGAATTTCATTATATCACATATAAAAATATTAAATGCTACCATATCATATAAGCAAAATGTAAGGTGAAAAACTCCAAAAACAATCCCTGATAATGCAATTAAAATAGAAACCAAATTAACAGAGATAATAAATCATCAAATATTTAAAAAGTACCATCTCCAGGTAGCTTATTCTTTCAATCATGAGAATTGAAAGAATAATCAATAGAGAAATCGAAAAGTATATTAATTAATCTGAATGAAAATGAAAGTAATATGTAACGAAATGTATTGGTTGGAGATAAAGTAGAACTACATGTACATATTTTAGAAAATAAAAAAAGACTTAAGTCAATTTCTGCAATTTCCACTCTAGAACTAGACAAAGAAGAACAATGAAACCAACAGTAAGCAGAGAAAGGAAATAATACAGATGAGAGGGGAAATCAGTGAACTAGAAAACAGAAAAACAAGAGAGAAAGTCAATGAAATCAAATCAGCCTCTTTCAAAGCTCATTAAATTTTCTAAACTTTAAGCCAGCTAATGGGAATAAAAGAGACAAGAGATAAATCACCAGGATCAGGAATGAGTAAATTGACACCACCTCAGTTTTTATAGCTATAAAAAGAAATAAATATAAAACAATATCACAAAAAATTCATATCAATAAATTCAATGAAATAGATGAAACTGATACATTTTGTGAAAGACACAAACTACCAAAGCTCACTAAAAATAAAATAGATAACCTGAGTAAATATATACCTATGAGAAAATAGTATTTGTTATTAAAAACCTTTCCATATAGAGAACCCTATGCTTTCATAATTTCACTAATGAATTCTACCAAGCATTTAAGAAAGAATTAATACCAGGTCTAAACAGAAATACCATCTTCAGAAATTCGAAGATGTTATGCTCATAACTTGTTCCATGAGGTCATGATTGCACTGATACTAAAATGAGAGAAAACATAAGATGAAAACTGTAGACCAATATCTCTCATGAACATATATGCAAAAGTTCTTCAGAAGTTTTAGCAATAGAATCCAAACTATATAAAAAGGATAGAGTTTATCCCAAGAACAAAAGTAGAAAACAATTTCATTGACCATATATACATATGATCATTTCAGCATATGCAAAACATCATCTGGAAAAATTAAGCTTCCATTCCTGATTTTAAAAAGAACTGTTCAGTAAATTAGGAAAAATGGAAATTTATCACCCTGATAAAAGGTTTCTCATATAAAACCTTGAAGCTAATGTCATATTTGACAAAAATGTTTTCCCCTAAAGAAAGAAACAAGAAAAAGTGACCTGATCTCATTACCCCTAGTCAACATTTTAGTGATGATTTCATCCAATACAGTAAAACACAAAACAACAATGTTTAATCATTTGGGTTAGAAAGGAAAAAGTAAAACTCTCTATTCACAGACCACCTGGTTATCTATGTAGAAAATTCTATGGACTCTATAAAAAATATGCTAGAACTAATAAATGAGTTTAGTAAATAGCTTGGAATACAGATCCACTATAAAATAATCAATTTTGTTTCTACATACTAACTATGGAAAATACAATTTTTCAAAATACCATTAATAACAGTATCAAAATTATTAAATACATAGGGATAATTTTGAGAAAATGTATATAAGATCTAGACACTAGAACTAAAAAGCTTTGCTAAGAGAAATTAAACATTAATAAATGGGAAAATATACTGTATTTATTAGAAGTGTCAGTATTTTGACATCAATTCTTCCCAATCCCAACCAAATTATCTATAGATTAAATGCTATCCCAAAGAATTTGCCAATAGGCATTTTTGTAGAATTTGATATGCCGATTCTAAAATTTATATATAAATGTAAGGACTTACAACAGTCAAAACAGTTTTGAAAAAGAACAACGTTGGAAGATCAAATTATCTGATTTCAAGATTTACTATAAACCTATGATGATTAAGACAAACCTATTATGATTAAGACACAGACAAATTAGCAATGGAACAGACTGAAGGCCACAGAAAAAAATCTAACATAGATGGTGAATTGATTTTTAGATTGTGCAAAGGAGTATCAGTGAAAAAAAAAATAGACTTTTCAATAAATAGTGATGGAATAATTGAATATTAATATGTAGAAATTAAAAAAGCATTGACATGTTATACCTTATACCGTGTATAAAAATTAATTTAAATGAATCATATATTTAATTTTAAACTTAAACCTACAAAAACTTCTGAAAGAAGACATAGCAGAAAAAAATTAGTAACTTTAAATTTGGCACAAGTTTTTTTAAAAGAATACCAAAACAACAATCCTCAAAAGAAAAAAATAAACCAGATTTTACTACAGTTAAATATATCTATTTGAACACCACTTATACATGTATAAAAAGACAAGACATGGAGTAGGAGAAAACAACATGGATGAATCTCAAAATAATTACACAGAATTCAAGAAGGAAGACTAAGGGCGCCTGGGTGGCTCAGTTGGTTAAGCGGCTGACTTCAGCTCACATCATGATCTCGCGGTTTGTGGGTTTGAGCCCCACGTCGGGTTCTGTGCTGTCAGCTCAGAGCCTGGAGCCTGCTGCAGATTCTGTGTCTCCCTCTCTCTCTGCCCCTCCCCTGCTCACTCTCTGTCTCAAAAATAAATAAAACTATAAAAAAGTATAAAAAAAGGAAGACTAAAAAAGAGAACACACTCTCTATGACATTTATGTAAAATTCTAGAAAATAAAGTAATTTGTATGGAAAGAAAACAAATCAGTAGTTGCCAGGAGTTAGGCATGGTATTGAGGAAAGGTAGAAAGAACAAAATACTAATGATAACTTTTGGGAGTGAAAAACTAAGTCTTATGCTCACTGTGGTATTGTATCATGGGTATATTCATATGTCAAAAATATCAAATTTATATTTCAAACACTCAGTTTGCTGTATGTCAATTTTAGCTCAATAAAGATAAAATCAGGCAGGCTTTTTTTTTCTTTAGCAGACTTATTCCAAAATTTACATATCATAAAAACTTCTATCTAAAGGCTAATTTAAAAAATAAAGGAAAAATTTTCTTCAACTATCAAACATTAACTTATAGCTCACCCTTAAATAATGGAGGAGTTAGGTTCCTGACCCCTGTGCAGTAAAAAATCCACATATAACTTTTGACTCCCCCAAAACTTAACCACTAATAGTCTACTGTTGATTGGAAGTTTTCTGATAACATAGCCAATTGATACATATTTTGTATGTCATAAGCATAATATACTGTATTGTTACAATTAAGTAAGTTAGAGAAAGGAAAATGTCATTTAAAAATTATAAGAGAAAATATATTTAGAGTACTGCACTCTACTTATCAAAAAAATCTGCATATAAGTGGGGCCCACATGGCTCAAACTTATAGTGTTCACAGGCCAACTATACCATTCATAGGTATTAGCAAAAACAAGTTGGGGGAAATACATCAAAAGATCAATAAATGTAATTAAAACTTCAAAAATAAATCTACTTGGATTACAGATAGATAATAGAACATAAATGATAGGCACATAGGTAGATAGATGGATAGATAGGTAGCTAGATATAGACAGATACTTTGATATAAGTGGCACCATAAATCAGTCAGAAAACATCTATCAGTATATGAAGATGATGACTGAATCATCTTTGTGATAGTAAGACAGTTTGAACACAACTGTAGCTTCTTCCACTAGCAGAAGAATAAATAATGTGTGGACACATACTCTTATAAAATTCTGTAGAAATTGTAAAACAATTCACAATAATCATACTGAGTGAAACATAAGACAAAATGATAGATATAAACCTAAAATGTAAAACTTTAAAACATACATATTTTTAAAACATTAAAATAAAATAGGAGCCTTGCATAGCATAACAATAGTGTCACCAAGAAGTAAGACTGATCTAGCTCACCATGCTCCTAAACAAAAGACACAAGATAAATTGAACTTTCTTACCCTAGTTGGTTTGTGTAGTTTTCCTTTAGAATTCTTGCTTTTTACATGGATAAAAGAATGGAACAGCTAATAATTTTAGCAAGTGATACACACTTCTATAAAATAGTATGAAAAAAAGCATTATTAACTATACTTATTCATGGAGCTCAAATATAGACAAACAAAATATATCTAAAAGTAATGCTTTTAACAAAGTTAAATCTAGGGCTTAAAATAATTTAAGATATTTGAAAATTTGAGAAATTCTACCATTGGCAATATTCATCAAAATAGGCCAATTGTGGAGGAAATGGAGTTTCTAGGTAGTGATTCAAAACAACAAATCCATGGGCATTCCTTGATAAGTAAGTGTAAGGGGAACAGATCTGTGGGGGAGCATAGCCAAGCAACCAAAAAAAAAAACCACTAGGACCAACTAAAGAACTCTATTCCTCTGTGTCTGCTTTCTGAAGGAAGGGCATTCTCATGAGGGTATAAGCAGATGCAAATTACGATGCCTAATCTTCAGCAATAATAACCTCTTTCTTGTCACTGGTGAGGGTCCATTTTATATTGGCAATTACAAAAAATAGCACTGTCAAGTTAACACTCAAAGGAAATGAAAATAGCTTTGTGCACATCCTGCACAAGAATATTGTCTTGCTGAAAGATTTTAGTGGAAACAGAGCATTTTTTTACATTTTTGGATGCATACAAAAATAACTAGTGAATAACTGGACCATATTTATCAAATACAATAGGAAAGAAAGAAACCTGATTGTAGTAGTTGGAAAAAAACTTTTCACCGTTTGAAATAATCGACCTTAACCACTCTGTTGTCAAGCATTTCCTCTCAAACTATAATGACCTCTCTTGATAGAAAATCTAATGTAATAAAAAGGAAAGAATGAGAACAATTTTTAAAATAATTTTTACCAAACTTACACTGCTTCTATTACACTGGATTCTTAACTTCAGCACAGTGAGAAATTTACCATAGTTTAAAGAATGAAATTAATTATTATTATTACATATGGTAGAATCTTTAATAATAGTCAAAGGAATCAATGCTAAAAAATTTTCTTTAGGTAGTTCATTATAGATTTTCACCTTACTCATGTTCACTAATGCTACATGGAATCTATAGTTTATGTATTCTTTTTGAAATACCTCAAGTTTAAACATACTACAAACTTATCTAAGCAGTTGTATAAATTTTAAACCAAAAGAGTTATCAGGGATGATATAAAGATAATAGTTATGTTAGTCTCTTGTTCCAACCCAAACTTATTTACGTGACTAGACATGTTCATAGATTTTTTATTCCTGTCCTGTGCTTTCCATAATAGGATTGTCAGGAGCAATTTTCTTTGGGTTCTTTGGAGGGGTTATGTTCCCTTCACACACACACACACACACACACACACACACACACACACACACACACATGCTCCTCTCAGATCTCACATCTACATCAGATACATATTGTGGGCTTAATAAGTTGGAACAAATCTCAACCTCTGTCAAATCTTTCCACCACTGGAAAGAGATTTTTAAAACAACCGATTTTGAAAAGATACAGAGGAGCATTAAAGCGGTCTGCTACTTGCTGTGGAATAGTAACAATAATTATAACTTTCTAAAAAACAGATTTTTGAAATTGGACACAAGAACTAATATCATTAATATCAAGAGTTTATTTCCAAAGAGAAATACATGAATTACAAAAGAAAATAAGTGTCTATCAA
Source organism: Suricata suricatta (assembly GCF_006229205.1). Classification (NCBI taxonomy): domain Eukaryota; kingdom Metazoa; phylum Chordata; class Mammalia; order Carnivora; family Herpestidae; genus Suricata; species Suricata suricatta. The sequence continues at coordinate 87,953,576 of NC_043706.1, read as the reverse complement.
AATATACTGTTTTCACACTGCCAGTTTCAAAGTTAGTAGATGAAAGAAAACTGGAAGAATACTAATTGTTTTAGTAGTCAGTTATTAATTTATATAGGGAACACAGCTTAATGTCCATTATGACTTGTGTTCTCATAATCCAACTTGGATTCTGATTAATCAAATGTAGCCTCTCTCATTTCACTCAACATGACTCAGTTGTTAGAAGGCAAATGACTTAATTCCCCCCTCTTATTGGCTGGATGGCATGTCAAACTTGACTAGTTTGGATATACCACAGGTCCATTTTCACATATTGTAACATCTTAAGATTCTTTAGACAACACTTACAGAGCTATCCATAGATAATTAAGTCATTTCGAAACAATAGATAAAATAAGGATATGTCACAACATTTATATACTTTCCATCCCATGAGTCATTTAAAGGAGATTATTATCTCATTGATGGTCATAAACAAATATGATCTGATCAACATTGATATCAAAATATCTTTTTTTTGTATAGTCTATTTCTGATTTTTTTCTTTGTTTCTCACTGTGAGCCATAGTTATGGTGATCATTTCATTTATTGACACTACTGAGAGTTTAAAAATGCACAATTAAGGATTGATTCAGGATACCGGGTATTAAGTGAGACTTTCCTGGGAAAATTGGTGTATATGTACATCCTATCTCTAATGGGAAAAGATGATGGGCTCATGGTCAGGTGCGCCAGATGACATTCTAGTTCATCATTCATTAAGGGAGAAATCTTAGGTAAGTCTCTTTATCATAAAGTTTCTCCTCTATAAATTATTCCTCCTGTGTCTAATTTTCAAGAGTACTGTGATGATTTCTATGCTCCAAATTAACCAAAAATATGTTTAAAAATTAGTTCATTTTTGTTGTAATTTTGTGTGATTCCAGTACAAGATAATGGTTTTTCATTATTATTATTAGTTTAAAACTATAGCTATGCCTAAAGTATAATAAGACATCTTTTCATTCTTTATGAGTTATTTCATCTAGCAACACTGCCATATAAGAATTATGCACAAAAATTCAACAGCAAATAACTGGGGCTAGAAATGTAATGAAATGTAAAAACCGGATATTTAACCTGAGATGCTGAGAAGTTAGAAATGACTTAGGCAGAAAGGCCAGCAGACTACGAGGGTGCTTGACTGAACTAACCGGTGGCCATGGTGAATGTAGAGACTGCAACATTAGCTTAATAAAATAAAACAATAAATATCCTCATTTAGTGCTTAATATGATTCAAACACATGCCATTATCAATATATTCAATTAAAATTCAGGAAATACTAAAAACAAAGAGAAATGCTATCCATGTACAGATGGATAAATGTGTTCCCATTTCTAATCCACAAGGACCAGGAATTATGAAAGTTATTTTAGCACAGGACTATGGTATTAACCTTTAATTACAATTTGCATAAGTATTATTTTATTCTAGATACCCCAAATGTCCCAAGTTTATGGGTACTTATGAAAATCACCTTAGACTGTGAAGCATTAGATAGATAGATAGATAGATAGATAGATAGATAGATAGATAGATAGATAGATGATACATAGATAGATAGATATAGATATAGATATAGATATATAATGATATTTAGGCCCTTTCTAGTCCTTTAAAGATACCTTACATGGTAAGTTTTCAATAAACAACTGAGTTGAATAATAGTAAATATATTTGAAAAGAAATTCTGAGGAAAACTGAACTTGAGAATTAGCAAAACTGAGCAAGAGAATTACCAACTATTTGTATTATACACAAGATTTTGTTTTCTGTTCCGTTTTCCTCCTGGTCTGCCTGGTCCTCTTTCCCTTCCTTGTCTTTAAAGGTACAGTACAAATGGAGTGGATGGGGATCAGGAAAGAACTTCACTCGCTCTCTCAGTATTTGTCAAAAAGGGATTTAGCTAGCTCAAAGGATATAATGTAAAAGTCCTTATAAACATGAAAAGTACCTACATGTAATTATGGAAACTAACTTCTTATAAACACATCTTTAAAATTGCATATGCACATGCATATATATTATATACATATGCATGTGGATATGCAATATATATATTGCTCGTCTGTGATATAAAACAATGTCTAAATTGTGTGTGCTGAATAAAACCTGCACACATTTTAAGTTATTTTTTAAAAGAAGCCACTTTAATCACCCACAGTAGTAACATTCCTTCAATAAAAGCAACTTTTATAATTTCATTTAATCTTTAGAATATTCTATCTCGTCAATTAAAAACAAGTTTAGTTTGTCTGAATAGTTCAAACTTGAGTGCTTTTCTTAAAAAGCTCTGCTGAGAAGTCATTAAAACTTGCCCACTGTGCTTCTGCAAACTGAATCTGATTTTGTGACCTTTATGTCTAACTTTTAAAATTTCAATCTGTCTGAAATCACTAGCTTAGTTTTTCTCTTTGCCTTTACCAAAATCCTCTCTATTGACCTCAGCTGCTTTGACCCTCACCCACATACAGCATGATTAATACCAATGTGGTGCTGCATTAAGCATTTGCTTTGACGGGCTCATTATCTTTCCACTTTGTTATTTTTCTTTGAGTCCTTTTTGATATGTATGAATTCATTGGAAACTGACAAGAGGCTTACGGTGATCTTATGCCCCCCTAAATAGGCTTTTATCTACACTATTTCAAATGCTACAGCAACATTAGAATGTATCACCCCTTTTACTTTGAGAACACAGAGCAACCTATTTATTCAAAAAAAATCAAATTATATGGAAGAGACTAATCTGAGGTCATGTAACTGTGTCTTTCCTTGGTAACAACATCCTGAATTTTTGTGTAAAAGCTGTTTACAGATGATTTCTGCAACTAAGTGATCTTCTTATATTTATCTCTAATTAACATAAATATTAACACTATAACTATAAGGACACCTGCAAAAAAAAAAAGAAATATTCCAGTTCTTGCAAATAGTACTATATACTCTACAGAACCCAACTATAACTGACTTAACTGGAAACAAATTTTACTCTTTCTACAAACTCAAAAGCAGCATAATTTCTAGTAATAAATGTAACATTATATACATGGCCTATATTATATTAAATGCATGTGTATTAATTAATATTAATAAATAGAAATGTTCATATATAAATATATTTTATTTACACAAAATATATTGTAGTTATCCTATAAATCAAATTCTTGTCTTGGCCCTTTACAGCTATATAACTTTCAGCAAGTTTTTTCATTCTACAGATTTTAATTGCCTTACCTTTACATGTGGATAAAAGAAACGTCCAGATTATAGCTTGGTTGTGAGGATTTTGTAACAAAAATGCATGAAAAGTGTCTAACAGGGGACCTGGTGCACAGCAAACACTCATTGAATAAAATAAATAATGCTACTCTCTGCCATATTAGAGTGGCAGAAACAAATTATTCCTCCGAATAAAAGGAAATTCACATGTTGGTGACCCCATATAATTAAAAAGATTGCCATTACTTAATGTACTATACACAATAAAATGAAAGGTAATAAGTTCCTACTATATCTATATTTAACAAATATAGAGTGGAAAAGGTATCTATATATTTAGAAGGATGTTCCTGGAAAATGTTTATTTCTTTGAATCAATCTCGCATTTCTTCTTTTGATTCAGGAGCATTCATGAAGCAAAATCTGTGACTGTATTAAATTCTCTGTCTGCTATAATCATATTTAATAAATATCTGCTTTGTTTACAATCTAATAATATGAAAATGCCCCCAAGTAGTAAAACACTTTCTTTGTCTTGCTGGCGAGGGTGTGGAGAGA
>NC_043706.1:87911185-87949671 GCF_006229205.1 Suricata suricatta | reverse complement strand
CCATATAGTCTAGGCACTTACAAGAATTAACTCATAATAACTCTACCAGGTGGGTTCTTTTATTATCCCCATTTTGTAGATAAGTTACAAAGCATTAAGTAGCTTGTTCTAGGTCAAAAAGCTAGTATGTGGTAGATATGGGATTCAAGTTTAGGCAGTGCAGCCCCAGAAACTCTATTCTTTGTTAATTTCTTTTTTAATCTGTGATGTTATTTCAATTCTTTTTCAATTTGTGAATTTAGTCTGCAGTCCCTCAAAGAACAAACTAGAGGTAAAACTGGTCTAATATAAACTATTATAATATTGTATATGTCTTACGGGTGAAATACTACATACTACAGATTCAATGTTGGAATACTGATAAAAGAAATTACCTCAGAATTCAGGTTTAGTCACACAGGTAGTCCCTCCCACAAATAATAGTGATGTGAAGCATTGTACAAGATCATTATGATTAAGTATTTATGCAACAACCACAAAACATAAACATGCACATACAAATATACCCACAGAGCTAACACTGTCATAAACCCTGAGCTTATCAGTTCCCACAGCAGTGAGTTATTTGAAGCAGCAGATGAAAGAGAGAGAAGGAAGTTTTATGATCTGATAAAATAAATAGTAAAGAGAAGATGTTCTTTAAATAGTTTCCAAGGTAACTGGTTATGGACTTGGAATATATAAATAGAGATTTTAAGCCCAAGGAAAAAAAGGAAATTAATGCTACCATTTCATAAAAAATGAAAGCAAATCAAAAGGAGGGAGGGATTAAGCCTGTAGAAAACAGAAAAAAAACAAGTTACAGAAAATCTATTTATGTTGATTATATATGGCCATCATATACTTCACCAACCTACACGTATTGGAATTTAGAGAAACGAAGATATTAAAATGTAAACCTAAGTATCAACTGATCAGGATAAATATATTAATTAAATATAACTATATATTATTACTTATATTTATTTATTTATGCCAATAATTAATATATATCTAATTATAATAGAGGAAACTAATGCTGTTTAATTGGAATTCATTAATAGGCACATATTATATTAATCCCATATGTATTATATTAGTTATCACATACCTAATAGAAATTTAACAAGCAATTACATTTTCATTACATTTATACACAAGGTGAAGTTACTGTTAAAATAGTCAAAGATCCATCAGCATTATGCCTTAAAATTTAGACATAATACAATTACTAAAGCAAAATAAGGTAATTACTTATGGGATTAATAAAGGTTCACCTAAATTTTTGGTTTTGTTTTGTCTGCTTACTATGAGGAGTTCATTTGCTGTGATTATAAAGAACCACTACAATGTAGCCATTCTGAAGGCATCTATACCTTCATTAATGGCTTATGTATATGAAAGTGTTCCAAAAATTAGTATAAAATGAGTAACAATATACCTCTCACATAGTGATATACAGACTCTATAGTTCTTTGGCCAAGTGGCTTTTAAAGTTTTTCATATATGTAATGAATTTAAAAAAATCCATTCATTCAATGAATGCTAGGCACTGTTTCAGGCATGAATTATAATAGAATGATTCTTTGCTAATGATTTGGTCAATATCATAATCATGTGTAGGCATAATATTCTACCACAGATTTACCAGCTTGTGCCAGAAGTGAAATACCAATGCACCAAAACAAACAAAAAAGAAAGACATACATGCTCAAGGTTACCTAATAGAAAAAGCAAGCAATCCCCCAAATGTTTCATTGTGATATCATTTAAATGCTTTTATCTCCTTATGACTTTTATCAATTGCAATGACAAAAGAGTTGACAAGGTCAAACTATGCAGAAGAAAATAAGAAAACTGACTAAAGTGTGATTAGTTCAGGTAAACTCTCTAGTCAGTCCACACTAACGTATTCACCAATTGCTAAATCACTCTTCTTTTTTTGAGTGTGAGACATAACTTTCACACATATACTAAAATATAATGAATTTAAAATTAAAAGAATAATTTAAGGATAAATCTCCAACATTCTGATGCTGAGTTCAATATTCCTGTCACTTGAAGAAATAAAAAAATAAGTTTTCATTTTTTTTGAATTTGTAATTGTAACTCACTAAAAAAAATCATCATATTTATGAGTGCTCTGAAAAGGAATCAAATGTCATTTAAATCATATCAAAAGCTCATTTAGTTCAACTTAACTGCTAATTTGAAAGAGATTGAAATCCAGATATTGAGATAAAAGTGCATAAATTCATATTCAAATGCAGTTCTTCATACTATAAAATGCATATGGCATGAACTTTGTAAGAGAGGCACATTTTCTCAATAGTGTGAGTATAAAATATGCCATAGGTTTCATATCTTTATTTTGACAGAAAAAAATATAATGTAACTATATAATGAGGGCAAAAATATGACCTATACCACACAACTTGTTATAAATTAAGTTCTCCATTATATCTCATTATCACTTTCCTTTTATCCTCTCTTCCACACCCTTCTATTCCAATGTATGCTCTCTGCTAGATCATAAGAATTTTCTTTCAAGGCCATACTGGGATATCACCACTCATGATTACATTTTGACTTCCTTTATTAAGGGCTAAAAATATAATGCATATATATTATTATTTAATTGACCACCTCTTGACTCCACAAAATGTAGCTAACATACATATATTCATGATAAGGTCCATAATATGTAGATTTATATCAGAAGGCAAACACTTTCCAAAATCCATGGGAGATGTTATACTCTGTGTTCACAGGGCAAACAAAAATGTCAGAACGTCACAGAGAGATGTGGAACTACTTCTCTAGACAGCTGAAAGGAGTTAGGGCTTTATTGTATTACTGGATCTGAAATATTAAAAAGCATGATGGCTTTTGGCTACATGTCAACAAATGAACAAGGTTCTTCTAATGGTGTAAAATGTCTGGTCTAGCAAAAAAGTATCCCTCAATGACAAAATATGGTTTATTAAAGTATGTTCTCTGAATGACAATTTTTTCACTGAATTATATGCTTTCCAGGATGGTATGAAGCCTCTTCCATCTTTCTACTGCTGTTGTCCAGGACTGGCATATTGAATTAATTTGCTTATTATCTAACCATTCACTGAATTTGAGGACCTCTAAATCACAGCAGTACATTTCTATGGTATTTTATGGAGTCCCAGGATTTAATAGAGAAGTCTCTAGAGTTTCTGGAGAGGAAGACAGGGAGTGAATAAAGTATAGACCATGGGACAATCGAAGAGCTTAACTTCCATATATTTTATATATTGCATATCTACGTATTATTTTATTTGAGAAGAGTATTTTGTTTCTTTAAAGAAAAATATGTTTTAAAATTACTGCTCTAAAAATGTAGTTTAATTACTGGAGTCTGATTTATGAATCATTTTCACAGAAAATAATCTTATGAGAAGGTTCTTATATGCTTCCATAACTAATTGTCCTTGGACTGATTCTGAAATGGAACAGCCCTTTACCAAATTCCATCACAGAAAATATACTGTTAAGAATAAAGATGTGTGTATGCATGTGTGTGCGTGTGTGTTTGATGTATAGTCATATATGCATAAACCACAAATATATCTGTGATTCTATAAGGGAAACTGTTTCAGTTTAATTATTTCTAAATAACTGATGAGGTATTGCAGAACTGGTAATATCTTTGAAGATTCACAGAGGCACAGAGAAAGTAATCAAATTTGAATTATAATGTTCTAGTCAAGTGAAATGCCATTAAAGATACATTTTGTGTGGGACAATTTTTTGTTAGTCATGCTTGTACAGGTGCAAGGAGTTTAGCATCCATGGTTTATCATCTCTGTGCTATGATGATAGCCAAACAATAAACCTCATTCCATACATTTCCAAATGGATTTTCTAATGGAGATGGTAAACTCTCCAATTTAGATTATCATTTAAAATTGAGTATGCACCAAAGCTCTGTGATCCCAGTTCTGTTTCTTCCCCATTACAGGAACACCTATCAGTTAATTAGTAACTTTAAACAAACATTTTGGAACATTTTTAGTCATTTTACCCAGTTGATATATGAATATTAAGTTCAACTTATGAAGAATTACTTTCATGTAACTATACTATATGTAGAACATATAAGAATTTTTAAGCCTCATTTTGTTCTGTCTGCAAAAATATTTAGTTTGCTTTTATTCTGCTCAGAATAATGACAACAGATGTTTGTTGTAAGCAATCTAACAAACATGTATTCCAAATTTTCAAAAAGTATGGTAATTCTCAAGCTCATCTTCCCAAAATAAATCCGGGATATGGATTAAAAACCTATGGCTTAAAATTAGTCAACAAACATCATTTAAGAGATTGTAGATAAATGATAACTATACATTGCTATGACAGCTTTATTCAAACACAGCATATTCTCTTTGAGATTGATAGAAAATTGCAGGGTATTCTCAGGTGAAAGAAATTAATATCTCTGTGTGCACATACTTTATATAAAATAAAAGAGAGATTTCAAGTAAATTTCCCATCAAGTAAAATAATTTGGTCATAAAACCAACAATTACATTAATATATGAGATAATAATAATTTAAGCCAATATGTCATGTAATATTAAAAATCAGTAAGATATTGACAAGACACTTATTAGTGCACATGTAAGCAGTGGAGGGAAACTCTAGGTATATGGTTGCACTAGAGATTTTCTGTGGATGTCCTAAAAGCTGATCACAAGAAAACAACAATCAGAGACATAGCAACAATACCGTTTTCCACCTCACACTGACCTGTCTGAAATTGATGCAGCAGGTATGAATGTAAACACTTAAACTAATGCGCAAAAATCACCATGATTTTCTTTAGTGAATTTCATTATACCATGCAGTTTGAATTTCCAGTAACAGTGGGTATATAGGAAATTTTGAAGGAAGGATAGAATAACAGAAAAGGCCAACAGCTGACTAAATTTGCCAGTTTTACTCTTTTCGAGGATAAAACCATCACTTTAGTGTTCATATTAAACCAATTATAAGATCAATCTCCTTGTTATCAAGGTGGCCATTTATTGTCCAAATTACAACTGTTTTGAGAATGAACAGAGGGTGCTAAAATAATTTAAAGGACTTAACTGATTTAAACAGGTGACAATCAGGATTACTACAGGAAAACTGAATATTTGGACTCCACCTTTTAAAGATGCTTCTCCCCTCTCAAGGGAACTTTCCTCTTCCTTCTTTTTCCAAATCCAGCATTTGAGTATAGAAGGAAGCAAATTTATGTCTGTGAGAATGAAGTTAGATGTCTGATTTTCATGCTGTTTCTACATTCTTATAGGCCACCATTGAGATGCTATTCATTTGCTAAGCCAGGGTATGTGCAAATGGTTCCATTTGGCCCTTCTGGAGCATTTGCTATTACCTGCAATCTTTGTCAATTCCAGCCACCTTTCATCCCTAATGTGTCACTGAAAAAGTTCTGGGTTCCTGTATACAACACAAGAGGGGGTTGCAGCAGTTAATGATGAGAAAATGGCCATGGCTTTTACATTTCCATTCCTGCTTTTTTCATTTTCTTAAATTTTACTACCCAGGATCAGAAAGGCTTTCCCCCTTTCTGCTTTAAATGGCATCTATGATTGAGTCACCTGGGTAGCTCAGTCAGTTACGCATCTGACTTTGGCTCAGGTCATGGTCTCACAGTTCCTGAGTTCAAGCACCGCTTTGGGCTCTGTGCTGACAGCTTGGAGGCTAGAGCCTGCTTTGGATTCTGTGTCTCCCTCTCTCTCTGCCCCTCCCCAACTTGTGCTCTGTCTCTCTGTCTCTCAAAAACAAACAAACATTCAAAAAATTTTTAATCACATCTATGATTTAGATGAAACTGAAGAGAAGGACTTTTGAGCTTGTCTTCTTTCACCTTCAGATTAAATGGCTGATTATTCAATCTACCACCCAGGTTAAAACTGAACAACTTAACTGCCATATATGCATGGTAGAGTGACCATAAATGCAAACATCATTGTGATGTAGCTTAATCCCACTCCAGAAAATTTTATTTCTGAAGAAACCATCCAGGAAGCAGTAATTAGAGAAAGACACAGGGGAATAACATGAGAATTATTTTCCTCCTAAACGAGGAAAAGACTAGGCCTAAAATATTTGGTCAGGGTTAAATATCAAAAAGAACATCGACCAATTATTTTTGCTGGGATTTGATGACAAGTTAATATAAATGGGTCTTTCTAACTCCTTCAAAATTCTAAGATTTCAGTCTTTTATCTTCAATTTGACTTGGTATAGTATATGGAAAAACATAGTGCATGGCAGAGGCTAAGAATTCAATAAATGTTTGTTTCTAGATTCTCTCTATTTCTTGCCTTCCATGTGTCCAACAATCTTTGCATCCACTCAACTATCTTCCTATCTTAGATTCTCTACCTCATTCTCACTGACCATATAACTCTGCCTTCCGTCTGCTCACATAATAAAACCAGGGCTATCTAAATAAATTTTATTTTCTCATTTCCACTTTAAAATACTTTTTAACTTCTACTTTACTTCTCCTCTTCCCATTTCATCTTAGAGGAAGAAGAAAGCATTTTCTGTTTCACTGTTCCCAGGCAACTTTTCTCTCCTTTCAAGGCACTGTTCAAATGATAACTATTGTGTATATTAACTCCAATCTCCTTCCTTTCCTGAATTCCCATGTTAGAATTATTCACTATTTCTTTGAATTCCTAGAATACATTGAATGTACCATCATTATAGTTACTATTTTTTTTTCCTTCATGCTATTGTATTTTAGATGGCTGACACATCTATAAACTGTAAAATCTCTGAAGTCAAGGATCATTCACCTCTTTAAATTGATTATCAGTGTCCAATAGATTTTGAAAATTAATGATCTTCAGCTGATGGTTTTTGTCTTGAATGATGTTGATGATGTGGACAATGAACCATATGACCTTTTAACTTTTCATATCCTTGGGCTTCCAAGTGAATGTCTGGGCCAGCCTTTTCCAGGTATCTAAGATGTTAAACTTTAGCCAACATGTCTTAGATCATGTATTTTCTTTAGACTAATTTATAAGTTAAGAAATGTGTCAGAATTTTCTGGTAAAGGCAGCTTTAAATGAAAAGAAAAAAATTGTATCCATTATTATACTAAGAAAAGATAAATATATTTATGAACTCAAAGCAAACAAAATAAAACAAAACAAAGTAGAAAAAGTGGATAGAGTGATGCAACCAACCTGCCTGGGTCAGGAATCAAGCATGGATAGTTGAGAATTCAGACTCATGTTGTATACAGAACATATGTGTTCCAGACAGGTGGCAGAATGGAGTCTGGCTCACTGTTCAACATGGTAGATTGAAGCAGAATTCTATAGCCTGAGGCATATAGATTATACAAAGCTGCCTGAGTGGGGACTCAGGCATAGAGACCACTGACTGATGAGGAACAGAATGCTACCTGTTCTGGATAAAAGAAAAAAAAAAAAAAGAGGGAGTGGGTAGGTCATGATTAATTTTCTGTTTCTCATCTTATATTTCAAAGAAAATTAATTTTCATTTATTTACTATATGTTCTGCATTGTGAACTAAATGTGTGTGTCCCTCTAAAGTTCATATGTTGAAGCCCTGAACCCCACAGTGTGATGGCATTTGCAGTTAGGGCCTTTGGGAGGTAATTAGGTTTAGATGACGTCATGCAGGGGAGGCCCCCATGACAGGATTAGTGCCCTTAGAAGAAGAAAAAGACATCAGAGCTCTCTCTTTCTCTTCTATATATGAGGACACAGCAAAAAGACTGCTATCTAGAAGGCTGGAAAAGAACTTTCGCCAGATGGCCTGCACTTTGATCTTGGACCTCCCTGCCTTCAGAACTGTGAGAAATAGAATGTCTGGTGTTTAAACCACCTAGTCTGTGGTATTCTATTACAGTGGCCAAGCTAAGATAGTCTACTTATTGGAGCGCCTGGGTGGCTCAGTCAGTTAAACCTCTGACTTCGGCTCAGGTCAGATCTCACGTTTGTGGATTCGAGCCCTGCGTCAGGCTCTGTGCTGACAGCTAGCTCAGGGCCTGGAGCCTGCTTCCGGTTCTGTGTCTCCTCTCTCTGCCCCTCCCCCTCTCATGCTCTGTCTCTCTCTGTATCAAAAATAAATAAAACATTAAAAAAAAGATATTCTACTTACTTTCTTGTAACTCAAGCAAATCTTTTAAACAACTCCAAGTGGCATTATAATTATTTCAGAAAGATACCAATAAACTGTATCAGAGACATGAAAGATCCTGTTTGTATACTTAGGAATCCAAATGAAGTAAATCCAGAAATCCAGGCATTATTTAGGCATACATACGACACAGAGTAAGGAATTAGTAAATATTGCTCACTCACTAATTCCTTGAAGGTTTTTTTACTGCACAATGTCTATTATTAAAAAAAAAAGAGGAAATTTGAAAAGGCTTTGAGTAAGTCATACTACTGCTTTTACATCCCTTCCATGCTCTTCAGTTCTTCTACCACTAATAGCAGAATTTACTTTAGAAAGATAGCAATCTCCAGTTCTACCTAGGGACATCTAAGATACTACTTCACTCAGAAAGAATTCTCCCTTTTCTTCAGACTCAAGAAAAACAGTAGGAGCAATATGAACAATGGGAAAACATTCTTCTTTCATCCTCCTGGAAATAATAATTTCTACTGGGTCAAGTTCTCTTAAAAACTTTCAAACGGATTTTGCTCTTTTTGATAATCTCAGAAGCTATGTGTATTGGGGAGAGTATGAAATTTAATGGGAAGTAGATAAATATTTTCCAGAATGCATGAAAAACACCAAGTTTAGAGCTACCAAAGTTCCTTCTCTATGGATATTCTTCTTCCTGACATGCTTACTCAGCTCACCATCATCCTTTCAAAAAAATGTGAAATGCCACTTCTTCAAAGAAGCCCCTCTGACAGCAAAAACAAGCCCAGATCTCCAGTTATATGCTTTGCTGACAAATGCAGTTTTCCTCTGTGGAAATCCCAAAAGCTTTAATTGGTCATTATTTGTGAAATCATGGGCTTTGTCTCTTACCTAGGCTCTTGGATACAGCAGGGCAGAGACTAAGCACTCACTACAGCACCTGACAGTTAGGAAATATTCAATGAATATTTACTCAAGGAATAGGAGAAGGCAAATTACTTAGGGGCTTAAGATATAGAGAATATTAGCTTAAAAAATAAATTGTACTCTTTAGGACCCTTCACTTTCACCAAAGTGAAGAGGGAGCTCACATGCTAGAAGTAAAAACCAGCTTCACTGGGACTTCACATGCAGTATAAACCCAACCCTTCCCACAGCAAGGTGAATCTTGGGCATCTTTATCTCTATCAAGAGGGACAAAAAAGGAGCCATTTTTTCCTACCCAGATCTTTTTATATACCAACAGTCACAAGTCTTCCAATGTGCCCCCTGGCACTCAGCAAATACCCCTCCATGCTCCATTTCTTCAGTGAACATTCTGTTCACCTTCTAGCTTTAACACATGGCTAGGTCTCTCCTGGGCATGGCTGGATCTCTCCAGTGGTAGCTATTCTTCCAATAGTCCTTGTTCTGCTGGTTCTCTCTTTTCCTATCATTGCCCTTTCCACACCATTTTCTGTAATTCATCCCTAATTGTAACATGCTTTAAAATCTCATATCACCAAATTATCTCACCTTCTCCATCTCAGTGCTGCCTTTTGCTCACTCCCACTTTTCAGTGAGTTGACCTCCTTGTTCTAAGCCACTTTCCCTCACCTCTTGGTATATTCACTTATCTATGGCAATTTCCATATCCTGTACTCAAAGTTCTTGAACTTGTCTTTTGTTGCTTTTCCCCCTTGCAACTTAGCCAGTCTCTCTCCTATAATCATACTATGAACACTGCCATCACTAAAAAAATGTAATCCTTCCATAATCAGATTCCTTCATGTTACTCCCATATTGATACTTGAAATTTTTCTAATAATCCTTCAACTCTAACACTTTATTACTGTCTTATCGTTTAATACTCTCTTCCTTACTCAGCTTAATTTTTCTGCTCAATTATAAAAGTCACTACCTATTTATAGACCACAGTTGACTTGCCCTTTTTTTTTTTTTTACCTCTTCATCTATTTTAGCAAAAACACAACCCAGGTTATATCTGGCTTTCTGCCTAACCACTTGCACCCACACAGCTGAACATGGTTAGAGGAAAATTCACAACCACAAGAGCATTTCTCATTTTAAATTAATAACCAAAAACCTCAGGTAAATCTTACTCACTGCCACCCACCTACTTGCCTCTACCAACACATTCTGGCTCCCAAAAAAAGTCAGTCATTACGCTTGCTCTAGTTATCATCCCCTTTTGCCTACTCAAGGACATTATTTCAAAAGTTTCTCCTTCTTCTACATCACCTTTCCCTTCTACTAGATTATTTCCATTAGCATACACATGCTATTCCTCCCAACTGCAAGGCAAATCATAAGAAATTAAAACTATCCTTTATCTCTACAGAGCCAATAAATTATGTAATGCTGTGCCAGTAAGTCATATTAACACAAGACAACTTACGTTCGTGACCTCACTGAAGTTTAGGTATCTAGCTATGGAGGATATGTGTCTATGTGTCTTTATCTTAACCCCTCTCCACCATTATTTAAGGAAAAATAGAAATGTCCATGTTATTTCTAACCAACACAACCGTGCCAAAAACAAACAAACAGACAAACAAACAACCCATTGTTCTTTCTGTGCTGGCTATGTTATTCATCTCTCAAATTTTCCATTTTCAATCTATTGATATTCTAAGTATAGATAACACACGTGGGAGAAATGTGGAGAGAAGGAACGGTTTATAAGAAAACAAGAGCCATGGGTTGTGGGGAATGGTGTTGTCTGCTGGATTTAATGGATACTTACTGATGAGGTCTTCTATCCTTTGATTTACCTCTGATCAGTAGTTACATTTGTAATCCAGACATTTTATTGATGCAACATTTTAAATAAAAATATATATCAAAAGACTTTCCAAAGAGTGTAAATTCAGTTTCAAAGTAATAAATTTGAATTCAAATTACACTTTATTCAACTTCATCATTCCCAAATGGTATTTAGGAAAAGTAAATTTTTACTCATGCTAACTGGAGAATATAACTGCTTAAATTTGAAAGAGGATTGCTCTTTGTTTTTGTTTTTGTTTTTTTGTTATGCAAATATCTGCTTGCATGACTACTGGATACAGCTAATTGGTTGAAAATATGATGTTATCCAAAACTGACCATGGGGAAAGAGATGCTCCAACTCATGATTAATATGTAGAGGTAAGAACAAAATAACATTTGAGAAATATCCATAGTTATACCATTAAGTAGTTTTAGACACTAGAAAGGAGAAGAGATTTAAAATCAGCACCTAATGCTGCAAAATATTTGATATCTATTTACTAAGGGCAAACAAATACATTTTTCCTAAAGAATGGAAAATCAGTTATTAGTAAATGATTCTAAATGTTATGTATATACTTTCCATACAAGTGAACTGATTATTAATATTTATGCCCCATTGGCATGTTTAATTCAACCACTCTTTCATAGCATTTTATATAGTTGTAGAAGTATCAGCAATAGTACTAGAAAAAAACTGAGGAAAATTGGTTTTTATATTCTAACTTTTTTCTGTCAGGAACTGCCAGATTGATTCAAATATTCGACATAAAGATATTTAAGATATAATGACCTTACAATGAGCAATATTCAAAGAGAAAATGTAAGATGAGTGCAAGTACGCAACAGCTGCCAATCAGAATTTTAAAAAGTACATGACAATCAAAAAAGGACAACACAACAGTAATAATTCTATATTCAATCATTTTGTAACAAATGCCTTTAAAATTTTTTAATATTTATTTGCTTTTGAGAAGGAGAGAGACAGAGTGTGAGCTTGGGAGGGGCAGAGAGAGCGGGAAACACAGAATCTGAAGTAGGCTCCAAGCTCTGGGCTATTAGCACAGAGCCCCATGTGGGGCTCAAACTCACAACGGCAAGATTGCGACCTGAGCCAAAGTTGGACACTCAACCAACTGAGCCACTCAGGCGGCCACAAATGCCATTTTTTAAACATCCAGGTAATACATGATAGAAACATTGATATACACTTGTTAAACTCCTCACAACTGGGGCGGAAATATAGAATCATCAATCAGTATTTCTCTAATTAGGAAATCCCCCCCACTTTAATCTCGAAACACCTGGATGTTCAGAATTTTAACCCATCATATTTGATGCTTAATGCTCTGACATCTAAGCCATCCTATGTATGAAGATAAGAAGCTAACTGATAGTTAGGCTGATGGTCTTAAGTCTCTGAGACAAAAAATATTGGAATTCAGGAAAACCTTACATCAGCAGGAATGCAATTGTCATCATTTTTAAAAAGGTGTTTATATCTAGAATGTATTTAAAATCACTTTATTCTATAAACAACCAAATATATTGCTACATCTAATTCATAAGAATAACTCTTTGAGCCATTTCAGGTGTGTTAATCATGTAGTCCACCTCTAGGAAAATTATTCTAATACAAATTAACATATATTTTTTCTGGATAGATTTATTTCTAGGGAAGAACGTAAAACAAATGAAACAAAATAAATGTAATGAAGATTGACTTATAAGATTTAAAGGTCTGTGTGGAAGCAGTAGGATGCCCAAGAACACAAGATGTATAGACAAAGTCTTCTGCTCAGATCTCTCTTCAAGAAAATTCTGTGGAAGTAGAGTTGACTGATAGCCTCCAGGGGCCACATCTTTGGATCCACTATGGTTTCACGCCAAAGCCACACTTCCTAGCTTTGCTTACAACCAATGATTAAACTTTGTGTAATTTCTATGTCTGGGTCATGTCTGCCTGATGTGGGACTCTTCCAATGAGTGACATTCACTTGGGGACTCTCCTCTGGATGGGTTGTGGTTTTTGCAGAATTGCTACATAGTCCTAAGCTCTCCTTACCCGAATCTGTTTCCTTCCATTTACCCCTTCACATGTGTCAGGCTGAATTGCTGTCTGGAGGCATTTCTGGCCCACTCTTGCTCCTCTTCTCTTTTACCCCTCTCAGACATTGCCTAACAAATCTTGGCATCTCTAATTCCATCTTGATCTTTCACAGAGGACTCAAACTCATCCACATAATACATGCAGAGTAATAAATAGGAACACACTATGTTCTACTCACCCCCATTATACCCTCTCTTATGAAAAGTCCTTTGTCTATTTAGTTCACACCATATGGCTTATATGCTCCTCTGTCATCTCATTACTGTCACTACCTAATGTATAACCCCTCCACTCATGTAAGACATTAACGGCTGTGCCACAGTGGTTTCCACTCCAATTCTTGATACACTACTGGAAATTTTATATCCATATAGACATTGGTTAAAGGCCTACAAAACCCAGTGCCTTCTACAAAAATCCTCTGCTATTCTGTAGCACTCCCCATGCCTTTAGGGAGTCATTCAACTGTACAACTACAAACTCACTTCTTTTCTAATATCTGCTAGTTTATTCCAGTGCACTTTTGTTTTGGAGAGGAGGTCAGTCCATCTACTGGCCTTTATACCTTATGTCTTCTAAGACCACTTACCTCTATTCCAAACTCAGTTTCCAAAGACCACTTTTCAAACACATTTTTTAAAGAGAAGCCTAAAACCCCTCTGCTTCATAATCCTTTCACAAACCCATATAAAAATCCAGCATAAATCCATCGTTATTTATTTCACTACTATATTTAAGCTACTTAATTCCACTGGGGGAAAAAAATATCCCAGAGCAGGAGAAGATAGATACCTTCAATATCACCAATCTTCACAGTGTTCAATATTGCTTATTGACCATTACTCAACAAGTTCTTCTGCAATTCCTCACAATTCTTAACTCCATTTCCATTTCCCTGAAGTCTCTGACCTTCCCACCCTCCAACTCACCTTGACCTCTTTCCCTCCTCTCTTTTCAATACAGTGAGAGACATCCCTACCTCTGCCCTCCATTCAAAGTTAAATAATTCATCTGTTCTATATAACATCGTCTTCAATTTTTTCAAGGATGTTATGTTATCAAATATTCCCTGTGTCTCTATTTTTGCGATCTCTTTTCTACTTTCTATTTTATAATTTAACCAATGGAAAAAATAGAGGCGGCAGATAAATACATAGGTAAAATGATTAGTTGTAATCAAATAAGTAGTTGACCCCACTAATTCCTCTTCCCCTTCATGTTTGACACTGTTTTCTCACTATTTGGCAGTTAACCAAATCACTTCTCCACTCACACTGTCCCTGTTCTCTCAGCTCCATTTTTTCCTTCCTCCCTCCAAATTGTGCTTCTGAAAAGGGGTCCATGTCACAAAGTCCAATGGATTTTTCTCTATCTTTACCTTGTTTGATCTCTAAGAAGCACTTACATTGTTGATCACAACTTCTTTCTCTGGACAAGCCCTTTTGTTTTCCCAGACACCATATATTCCACATTATACTCCTATCTCTCTGAGTGTTCTTTCTTAAATTTTCCTTTGTTGATTCATTGCTCTCTGAAACACTGGCTGATAAAGTGCCACAGATCATTGCCTAGACTCCTGTCTCTTTACCCTATGACTCTCTAGGTGATAACATCTGTTCCCAACATTTTAATTACATGAGTTAATGACTGTCACACCTGGGCTCTCTGGACCCCCATTCTTAACTTCTTTCTATACATCTCCATATGGAAGTCTCAAAAACACCTTAAAGTTAATAAATTTCACACTTAAATTACAATTTTTCTCTACTCCATCTCTCTTGGGTT
Source organism: Suricata suricatta (assembly GCF_006229205.1). NCBI lineage: Eukaryota > Metazoa > Chordata > Mammalia > Carnivora > Herpestidae > Suricata > Suricata suricatta. The sequence continues at coordinate 87,934,847 of NC_043706.1, read as the reverse complement.
CTATAAATTAGTGTATAGAACCAAGACATAATCCCTGTCTTCTTTCTTTCCCCTCACTTCCTACATAAAAGCAAACAAATAATATAATCAGTATTACTTTTTCCACTTTGGACTATTTCCACCTAAATTTCCTTCCTTCTTGAACCAACCTTATCCTACATGTTACCCTTAGCTTTTTTCTTAGCTAACTCTATTTTTATTTCAAGTTTCATTTTAAATGCCTATTTTTAAAGCAAGCCTATCCTAAACCTCCCAGACTGATAGATAACTGTTACCTATCAATTACTAACAATAACTTTATGAATTTGAATTAGTACAAATTAATATAGCATATGCTGATTTTCATTAAGAAACACTAATTCTGGGGCACCCGGGTGGCTCAGTCGGTGAAGCCTCTGACTTCGGCTCAGGTCAGATCTCACATTTGTGGGTTCGAGCCCCAGGTCAGGCTCTATACTGACAGTTAGCTCAGAGCCTGGAGCCTGCTTCTGGTTCTGTGTCTCCTTCTCCCTCTCTGCCCCTCCCCCTCTCATGCTCTGTTTCTCTCTGTATCAAAAATAAATAAAACATTAAAAAAATTAAAAAAAAAGAAACACCAATTCTATGATTCATATAATTTAGTGCTTCCAAAAGTACATTTCCTCATTATATAACACATTAGTAAAAAATACCTTAGTTAAGTTAAACAGTATTGGAACAGAATGCAGCACTTCAAGATTTCTCAGAACCTTGATATGTTAATGTGCATTGTGACTCACTGCACTCAGATGTGCTGCATAATGCAACATTTCTAAAATTTACTTAATCCTACTGAAGTTTTTGGTTTGTACTATATCCTACGGAGTAGTGTTCCAAGAAGTTGCTTTGGGTAACATTGATAATTTGATGATTTAGAAGCCCTTGGGAGATGATTTTATATATGCAAATATTATTAAATTTCTAGTCCTTTAAAATTATTATTCAATACAAATAACTATATAATTGGTAAATATGTTCAAAAAGAGATTTAAAAAGGACATGTTTTGAATCTCACGACGATTTTGAAAAGCATTAATGATTCTAGGGCGCCTGGGTGGCTCAGTTTGCTAAGCATCTGACTTCGGCTCAGGTCATAATCTCAAAGTTTATGGGTTCAAGGCCTGTGTCAGGCTCTATGCTGACAGCTCGGAGCTTTGGATTCTATGTCTACCTCTCTTTCTGCCCCTCCCTTCTTGTACTCCCTCTCTCTCTCAAAAAATAATAAACATTAAAAATTAATCTTAATGATTCTAAATTTCTAAGAAAAATTCTACAAAAAAGCCTTTCCAAAAAGGTGATGGTAATAGAAATATTATTGGATATATATGTTTTATTATAAGAGATCCCTCCATATTTTTTGATTTTTAGATTATTAGTGAGATTGAATGTTTACTCTGTCATGCATATTTGCAACTATAAAAATAACTATTTAAAAGTAGGTGTCAACTATCAAAGAGTTATAGCTTTAAAATACAGCATTCATAAGCATCACTTGCAGTGTTTGCTAAAATGGAGGCTTGAAGACCAAATGGTAAAGTTTTTGAATCGGTAAACTGGGGAAAAGGCCCAAATTTTATATTTTAAACAAAATTTCCAGGTAATATTGTGGCTGGTGAAACGTTTTTTGTGCCTAAGAAGGAAATTAAAGATACAAAGTATTGTTAAAACTCCAAATCTCTCTTTTCCCATTCTCAAACCAAGCAGGTGCTGGCCAAACCCATTGTGTTGCTGTTTGCCATTACTCTAATTTATACTTCATTTGGGCTTATCTGACACACGCATTACAGTTTTATCTGCAATCAGTAATCAAAAATCTCCTAACAAATAAGAGTCCAGGGCTGGATGGCTTCCCAGGGGAATTCTACCAAACATTTAAAGAAGAGCTAATACCTATACTTTTGAAGCTATTCCAAAAAATAGAAATGGAAGGAAAACTTCCAAACTCATTCTCTACAGGCAGCATTACCTTGATTCCAAAACCAGATAAAGACCCCACTAAAAAGGAGAATTAGAAACAGTCTCTCTGATGAACATGGGATGCAAAAATTCTTAACAAGACACAAGCAAGTCGAATTCAACAATACATTAAAAGAATCATCTACCATGATCAAGTGGGATTTATTCCTGGGCTGTGGTGGTGGAGCAATATCTGCAAGTCAATCAGCGTGATACTTCACATTTATATATAAAAAAAGAGTAAGAGTAATTACATGATCTACTCAACAGATGCAGAAGAAACACCTGACAAAATAAAGTATCCTTAAAAATTTTTTTTAACGTTTATTTATTTTTCAGAGACAGGGAGACAGACAGAGTATGAGTGGGGAAGGGACAGAGACAGGGAGACAAAGAATCCGACACAGCCTCCAGCCTGAGTTTTCAGTACAGAGCCAGTTGCAGGGCTCAAACTCACAGACTGCAAGACGTGAGCCGAAGTTGGATGCTTAACCGACTGACTGAGTCATCCAGGTGCCCCACAAAGCATCCTTTTTAATAAAACCCTCAAGAAAGTAGAGATAGAAGGACCATACCTCAGGATCATTAAAGCCATGTACAAAAGACACGCAGCTAATATAATCCTCAATGGGAAAAATGGAGAACTTTCCCCTTAGGTCAGGAACATGACAAGGATGTCCATTCTCACCACTATGTTCAACAAAGTACTGGAAGTCGTAGCCTCATTAATCAGACAACAAAAATAAATAAAAGGCATTCAGATAGGAAGAGAAGAAGTCAAACTTTCACTCTTACAGACAACATGATACTCTATGTGGAAAACCGGAAGGACTCCACCAAAAACTGTGAGAACTGATACATTAATTAACCAAAGTCACAGGTAATAAAATCAACATACAGAAGTCAGTTGCATTTTTACATACTAATAAGGAAACAACAGAGAAAAATTAAGGAATTGATCCCATTTACAACTGCATTAAAATACATAAAATACCTAGGAATAAATCTAACCAAAGAGATAAAAGATATATATATTGAAAACTATAGAAAGCTTATGCAAGATATTGAAGAAGCCACAAAGAAATGGAAAAGCATTCCATGTTCATGGATTGGAAGAACAAATATTTTTAAAATATCTATACTACCAAAGCAATCTACACATTCATTGCAATCCCTATCAAAATAACACCAGCATTCACAGAACTAGAACAAACAATTCTAAAATTTGTATGGAACCAGAAAAGATCCTGAATAGTCAAAGTAACATTTAGAAAGAAAACCAAAGTGGAGGCATCACAATTCTGGCCTTCAAGATGTATTAGAAAGCTGTAATCATCAAGACAGTATGGTACTCACACAAGAAACAGACACATAGACCAATGGGACAGAATAGAGAACACAGAAATGAATCCACAAATGTATGGCCAACTAACCTTTGACAAGGGAGGAAAGAATATCCAATCAAAAAAAGATAGTGTCTTCAGCAAATGGTGTTGGGTCACTGGACAGCAACATGCAAAAGAATGAAACTAGACCATTCTCTTACACCATATACAAAAATAAACCCAAAGTCACCATTTCCCACATGGGAACAAAAGCTTTTAGTGTCTCCTAATCACTGGTGCCTCAACAACTGCCCTGCAAAATCTCTTGAGGCGGGCATCTGTTTCAAAGAGCTCTTTCTACCTAACATCATTTTGTCTACTGGAACAACCAAGTTTGCACCATGAAAAATCTTTGCTATTCTTATCTCATTTCATCTTCATGGTTCTCTATTCCAATGAGTATCCCAATTCTCTGGCTGTTTCTCTGGGTTTTTCATATATATTTTCCATGAGATTAGTTTTCTTTTTATCTGTTGTTTCTTCTGGTACTAAGTTTTAAAAGTACAAGCATGAAAGAGAAATGAGAACAAAGAATAAATATAGAGGCTTCTTTTCAGGCAAATCAGTGTTAGGAAACATACATATAGAAGTTGAGGAGCTAGAAATATTAAACTATTTTTTCATATTGAGGACTACATGGTATCTAGCAGACCTTTTAGGAGTATCTGATTTTATCTGGCATCCTTCTTTGATGGACGTTTTTATTGACCACACTATTAGCAATTTTGTAGAAAAAAGCTATGTTGTAAAAAAACTAGTGGTAATGCAAGTTATTTATGCCTATAGCCACACAAATGTATTTTATGTAGTAGAGAAAAAAATCACAGGTTTCCGCCCTGTAGATAAGTGAACTCTAAACATTTAATTGCATTGCTTTAATGGATTTTAACCAGCTTTACATCTATTAGCGACTGCATTTCAGCATTCCTCATTGTGTGTACCTATGTGTGTATGTCTTCAAATTCTTCTCTGAATAATTAATAGTTGAATAAAGTCTTCATCATGCATTCAGTTTCTACTTACATGTGACTCACCTTTTCAACTTTTTGGAAATATACTTTAGAATTTGTGTGTCATTTATCAAGATATCCAAGTAGATTTACCTGACAGAGCCAAATAAATTTTATTGCTGAAAAGTACTTATGGGGCCACTTAAACTAAGGCGCATCTTTTCTTGGCTACCAGAGTGAATTGTGGGTCCACAGAATTTTAACTTTCCTGATTCTCCAATTCTCAATTTTTTTCTTCCTTTCCCTCTACTGTTTTTATGTCTTGTTTCTGTTTCTACACCTTGCCTGACCAATAAATTATCCCCCACCAATAATAGCAATGGTTGAGGATTTCGTTTTCTGCTCTGTCCATTTGATGATCTCTGTTATGAATAAAGGAAATCTATTCTGTATTTGATGAAAGGTGATTGATAGTTTGGTTTATAACCCTATTCATTTGTTTGCTAATGGGTTAAAATTCATTAGGAACATTTTTCAAAGGAAAACATTTATCTAATATCTGAACCAGGAAGTTTTCATTTTTATTTTTTTTTGAGTTTATGTTTGACCCTTATGTTTGGCTGAGGTAGTAGGACTATAGCTAGAAGGTTCCTTCTGATTATGTATCTCTGTCTCCAATTGAGAAAAGTCTTATTTCTACTTCCAGAGGTATTAATAAATTATAGCATCTTTTAAATAAAAAAAAATCACTGTTCTTATTTATTCATAGAAGTATATATATGCTTATATAAACTGAATATTTTCAAATACACAGAAAACACAAAAAACTTCTAATGCATGAATTATGATAACCAGTAGAGATGCTTACATAAAGTACATTTTTTATAAAAATAATAATCATCCTGGTTTAATAGTTATTAAAGGAAGACAAATTAATTATATGAATTTATATAAATTATCAATGTTATGTTGTATGCAACAACATATAAAATCGTATTTTTATAAAATTTAAATTTGATTTGTCACAAACAATTTATTTAATCTAAATTTACAAAAGTTATTATGCTGGTTTACTAATAAACTAAAACTACTTCTATATAAAAACTAGCATTATAAAAACAATTTCAAAAAATAAGTTGAATTATAATTTTCTCAATCATTTTATATCAAGAATAATTTTGTTTTGTAATGTGTAGTGTATCAGCTACAGTCTACCTTGCTAGTCACAGTGTTAATGATGGTCAGTTTTTTACTCTTTCTCTAACCTGCTAATGCCAGTGGGCATACCTCAATCCTACACCATTCATGTAACCTCACCAAAGTCAGTGGTCAAGTGTCTTGCTCCTGTGCCACCCCCAAAGTCCCAGCAAAGCCAGTGATAACACAGTTTGCACCAGGAAACTGGTGGAGTGCCTGGCTATAGTGGTCGGTTGCGGGGGGGCGGGGGGGGAGGTTGCATTTCTAGGCCCCAGAAGTCTGAAACAATCAGAGAGACAGTACTTGGCAGACTACCATCCCAAAGACTGAAAAGATAGTAGATTAAAACACACCCTCAGTCTTTTTATGAAAAAAACCTCTTTATTTATTTTTTAGCTCCAGCCTGAGAAGCAGGCTTCAGATTTACCATACATCTAGAGTCTCTCAGGGAAGTACTCTCAGGGAACAGAGTCAGGGTACACCATCTTTGTGTTCTCTCTTGGCCTCACTATAGCTCACTGGTATCTCATCGAAAGGAGCTAAGACATTCATCTGTAAACCCATTTCTTGCAACAGTCACCAAAGGAACACCTCCAGATCATTTGGTCTGGAGGCCAGCACATTTTATGATTGTGTCTCCAAAGGACTTTATATATTTGCATATCTTAAAAACTGCTGTCTGAGGGACTAGGCAGCCTGAAAGTAGGTGCTAATTGGGATCCCTCTCTCTGCAACACTAACAGGTCTTGGCAAACCCTGAACTGAGACACATCAAGGCTGCCTAGACAATCACAGAGGTCCAAGAGACAAAAAGAGTTAAGCCAAGTTTTAAAAAGGCTTATCTCCTACACAAAGCCATTCTTTCAAGACTGGAAGAAGTAGCTGTTTAGCTTCATATGTAGAAACAAACACAGAAAGTCAAACAAATAGAGAAAACAGAGGAATATGTTCCAAATTAAAGAACATGATAAAACCTGGGAGGGAGGGTATGAAACTTTAATTAAATGGAGATAATAGAACTCTTTAAAAAACAGAATCCTAAAAGAATTTTAATATTAAATAATCTGTATCTACAGAAAGCACATTTACAGCCTGATATTGATCTGCCATGATTTCAAATAATTTGCAAATTTCTTAGTTTCCAGAACCAGGTATTGGGAATGCTGGAAACAGAGAATAAGCATAACTACAAAACTAATTATAAATAAAGTGCAATTAGAAAGGCATATGAATATAACCTACTTTAATGTTCTAGTTGTTTTGGCTCTCAGCAGCTAAGGCTCAGATTATATTCATTGGGTAATTCTCCAGTTTGGACTACAGGCAGCGCCTTTAGCCAGTTCAAAACAACTGCAGCAGTACTGTCTCCTGTTTTGTTCTGCTTTAGCCAGTTTATTATGCTTGAAACTGAAACCTAAATTGTTTGCATAAGTATATTAAGTATAAGTACATTAGCATGAAGAAATAAGTTTAGGAGAGCACAAAACCATTTAAAATAGTTTCTATGAAGCATTCACAAATAACCACGGAAGGGACTCTGCAGTCTAGAAATATACCAGGAACCAGCCCAGAACTGGTTTGTGCTATAGTGCTGGCCATCTCCTGTTTCTTTATAACCCACTAGCTAAGAAAAGTTAGCCATTTTTATATGGGAAAAAATCAAAAGGATAAATTTTCATGATACACAAAAATTATATAAAATTCAAGTTCATTCAGTCTATTAAGTTCTACTGTAACTCACCCATGGTTATTCACTTATGCATTGTCTACGGTTGCTTTCATGCTATAATAGCAGAGTTGAATATTAGTAACAGAAACCATGTGGCCCAAAAAAACAAAAATATTTATTGTCTGGCCTTTTACACGTAAATTTGCCAACCCTGGTTCTGGAAGAATCTGTGTAACCTTAAACAGGTATTTAAGCTCATCCTGTCTTAGTTTTTTCATCTGCAAAATGAAGATTATAATAACTCCACAGATAACTATCTGGAGGTTAAAAAAGCTCAACATAATTTTGGGTTTTTATTTTTTTAAATCTTTTTTGACTGAAACCCACCAGAAAAAATACATACACACACATATAAAAATGAAACATGTTACAAAACAATACCTATTCATATAGTTATGCACTGTGAGAGTTTCAGTAAACCCTTCACTTGGTGCCTCTTAAGGTTAACATTTTACATATTCATGTCACATTAAACTCTGATATTTTTCAGAGCTAATGAAACTCTTCACCTGGTAAAAAATTCAAAGTGATGGTCGTAAACATGTTCACTGAATTCAGAAAAATGGATAAACACAGTAAGAAATTCAGTAGAGATAAAAATATTTTTAAAAAATACCACACAGAAGTCATAGAGTTGAAGAATAAAATAACTGAAGTTAAAAAAATAACACTAAGGGTTTTAACAACAGACAAGAAGAAGCAAAATAAATAATTAGTGAGCTGCAAGACAGGTCAATGGAATTCACCCATACAGAGTGGCAAAAAGAAGAAAAAATTTAAACAGTGAAGCTAGGGGTGCCTGGGTGGCTCAGTCAGTTAAGCGTCAGACTTGGGCTCAGGTCATGATCTCATGGTTGGTGGGTTCAAGCCCTGTGACAGGGTCTGTGCTGACTGCTAGCTCAGAGCCTGGAGCCTGCTTTGGATTCTGTGTCTCTTTGTCTCTCTGCCCCCACCCCATTTATGCTCTTTCTCTCTGTGTCTCTCAAAAATAAATAAAATGTAAAAACAATGGTTTTTAAGTGAAGATAGTTTAAAGGACCAACAGAACAACATAAAATGGAAAAACGTTCATAGCATTCCATAAAGAGAAGAGAGAAAAAAATGAAACGGCAGAAAATTTATTTGAGGAAATAATGGCTGGAAACTTCCCTAAACTGAGGAAGGAAACAGACATCCGGACCCAGGAACCTCAGAAAGTTCTAAAGAAGATGAACCCCCAAATCTTCACAACAGGAAACACTTTAATTAAAATGTCAAATGTCAAAGGTAAAGAGAGAATCTTAAAAACAATAAAAACAAAACAAACCAAACAAAACACTTGTTATGTACAAGGAAACTTCCATAAGACTATAAGAAGATTGCTCAGCAGAAACTTTGCAGGCCAGAAGTGAGTGGTATGATATGTTCAATGTGCTGACTGTTAAAAAACTTCAACCAAAAAGACTCTACTCAGCGAGATTATCATTTAAAATTGTAGGAGGAATAAAGAGTTTTTCCAGACCAGCCAAAGGAGTTCATTACTCCTAAACTGGTCTTACAGAAAATGTTGAATGTTCTTTAAACTGAAAGGAAAGGGTACTAATTAGCAACAACAAACATATAAAAGTAAAAATCTCACTGGTAAAGGTAAATATATCATAAAGATATATTACTTATAAAGTTATTATGAAGCTATTGAAAAACAAAAGTAGTGAAAATAACTATAAGTACAATAGTTAAAGTATATAGAAAATTAAAAAAAATATATGACACCAAAACCATAAAAGGGGGATGCCAGGAGTAAACATGTAGAGTTTTAGAATGTATTCATATTTTATTTGCTATCAACTTAAAATTGACATGCATGCATATGTTTATATATATACATATATATACCATACATATATACCATATGTGTAGATACATATATATATTATTACATGTGAGCCTCCTGGTAATCACAAATCAAAAGCCTATAGTAGACACACAAAAGATAAAGAAAAAGAGATCTTAACATGACACTACAGAAAGTGAAAAAATCACCAGGGAAAAGAGTAAGAGAAAAAAGGAACATAAAGGAACTACAAAAGAGTCAGCAAGCAATTAGCAGAAGGCCAGTAAGTCCATAGCTATTGATGATCACTTTAAATACAGATGGACTAAATTTCCCAATCAAAAGACAGAATGGGTAAGTGGCTGAAAATAAAGATCCATCTATATGCTGTCTACAAGAGACTCACATCAGAAGTAAGGATATACAGACAGAAATAAAAAGGATAGAAAAAAATATTTCCTTCAAACGGAAACCAAAAAAGATCTGGGGTAGCTATATTCGTATCAGACAAAAGAGACTTTAAGAAAAACACTAATAAAATCAAAGATGGGCATTACAAAATAATAAAGTGGTCAATCCAAGAAGAAGAGCTAACATCTGTTAGAATATTTATGCACCCAACATAGGAGAACAGAAATATAGTATAAAGAAGGAAATAAGAAAAACCAGAGAAGAAATAACTGAAATAGAGAATAAAACTACAAAATAAAAGATCAATAAAACTAAAAGCTGTTTTTTCTAAAAGTGAGACAAAATTGAAAAATTTTTAGCTAGATTCACCAGGAAAAAAGGGAAAGGGCTCCAATAAATAAAATTTTAAAAATGAAAGGAAAGTTACAACTGATACCAAATAAATACAAAGGATCATAAGAGACTACTATGATCAATTGTATACAAACAAATTGTACAACCTAGAAGAACTGGAAAAATTCCTAGAAACACACAATCTTCTAAGACTAAATTATGAAAAAAAAATTAAATCTAAATAGAGTGATCACTAGTAGGGAGAATGGAGAAGAAGTTCAATCAAAAATCTCAAACAAACAAACAAAAAAACAGAAGTCTAGGATCAGATATAGCTCTAGAGGTGAATTCTTCCAACCATTCAAAGATATAATACTCATCCTTCTCAAACTCTCCCAAAAGTTACAGAGAGGAAATGTCCCAAACTTATTTTATAAAGTCAATACACTAATAGCAAAAGTAGACAAGGACACCACACACACACACACACACACACACACACACACAAAATATTACAGGCCAATATCTTGATGAACATATATGTTAAAGTCCCCTACAAAATTTTAGCACATGTAATCCAACAATGCATTAAAAGGATCATACATCATCATCATCAAGTGGGCTATATTCCAGGAAAGCACGGATGGTTCAACATTTGCAAATCAACATGATATATAACAAAACGAAGGATAAAAATCATATGATCATCTCAATATATGCAGAAAAAGTACTTTACAAAATTCAATATCTTTTTATGATGAAAACTCTCAACAAAGTGGGTGTAGATGGAGAGTACTAAACATAATAAAAGTCATATATGATAGGCCCACAGCTAACCTACTCTACTGTGAAAAGCTAAGCTTTTCCTATGAGGGTCAGGAAAAAGACAAATATACCCATTCTCCCTACTTGTATTCAACATAGTATTAGCAGTCCTACCAGAACAATTAAGCAAGAAAAATAAATAAAAGTCATCTAAATTGGAAATAAATAAGTAAAACTGCTACTATTTGCAAATACATGCTATTATATATAGAAAGTCCTAAATACTCCATGAAAAACTAGTAGAACTAATAAAAGAATTTAGTAAATTTGCCAGATATAAAATCAATGTACAAAATTCTGTGTATTTTTTTATATCCTAACAATAAACTCTCAGAAAAGTTAAGAAAACAATCCAATGTATTGCATTAGAAAGAATAAAATATCTAGGGATAAATTTAACAAAGAAGGTGAAAGATATGTGCACTGAAAACTATAAGGATCGAGGAGAAAAATTGAAGAAGTCACGAGTAAAGAGAAATATATTCTATGCTCATGTGTTGGGAAAATTAATATTATTCAAATACCTACATTACATAGGGTAATCTATGAATTCAATGCACTCTTTATCAAATTTCCAATGTTTTTCCCAAGACTAGAACAATTAAAATTTGCATGGAATTACAAAAGATCTCAAATAGCCAAAGCAGTTTTGAGAAAGAATAACAAAGTTGGAAGCATAATGTTCCCTGATTTCAAATTATACTACAAAGCTATAGTACTCAAAACAAGACAGTATTTGTATAAAAAGAGACACAAAGATCAATAGAACAGAATAGAGACCCCAAAATAAACCTATGCATATATAGTCATTTAAATTATAATAAAGGAGGAAAGATTATATAATTGGAAACAGTCTCTTTAATAAATAATGTTGAGAAAATGAGATTGCCATATGAAAAAGAATCAGACTGGGCCACTAGCATATATGATACACAAAAATTAGCTCAAAATGGACTAAGAGCTTGAATTTAAGGCCTGAAATTAAAAAAATTCCTAGAGGAAAATATAGATGGTAAGTTTAACTTTGCTGGCAATGACTTTTTGGACCTGACTCCAAGGCAAGGATAACAAAACAAAAATAAACCTATGGGACTACATCAAACTAAAAAGCTTCTACGCAGTGAAGGAAACCATTAACAGGATGATAAGTCTTCCTACTAAGTGAGAGAAAATATTTGTAAATCATATATCCAATAAGGGGTTAATAATCAAATGACATAAAGAACTCATATAACTCAATAACAAAAAGAACAAACAAATAATCCAATTAAAAAATGGACAGAGAACCTGAAAAGACTTTTTTCCAAAGAAGACATACAGATGTCCAACAAACACAATTTGGTTTTATAGTTCTAAACAAAGATATAGAAGATATTCTACAGATGTATAATCTGCCTAAGTAGCAGATTCCACACTTTACAAGAAAACTTTCTTAGCTTTGTTTTTATTGTATCATATCCTTATTTTTTTAAATAGCAAAAAAAGAGTTCTTAGTTATTGAAGAGTGAAGACACAATGATATATCTTTAGATTCATTTAAAATAAATTATTGCCACTTTTATTAAATTGATAATTAGGTATTTTCACTTAGGTGTTCATGATCTTATCTTTATCAAGAGTCCAAATCTTCTCTGATAATTTTTAAAATTTTGACTTTAAAAGAACAGATTGTAAACTTAATACAATGTTTTAATAAATAAATTATCAGAGTATATTTTATAAGAAAACAACTTTGGGAGTTCCCAATGGTTCCTAGAAAACCTGAGAGATTTGTCCTTTCACATTATTTTTCAAAATGTGAAAAATGATTAGTTTCACTTGTATACTCCATATTACTTAATTATTAAGCACTGAGCTAATTGGGAAGTGCTGAATGGAAGGTTTTCAAATTAGAAACCTCTTTCTTAGTCAGGTTGTACAGGTTACCTATTATTAGGATAACTACCAAAGTAATTTAAAGTTTGACTAAAAAGCCTTGGAGGTTTTACAGTGCCCTCATTATCTACATAATATTCTTACCTTCAGGGGAAATACCAATCAAATTTTTAGGAATAGTTAAATATTATATAATAGAGAATTTCATATTTCTCCTTTCTTATATTATTGGTTAACTGGAACAATTTAAAACTAAAAGCATGTCTAAAGCCTCTACTATATGTTAAAGGACAGGATTTGTATCTTTTAAAAATTTTTTAAAGTTTATTTTGAGAGGGAGAGGGGGGAGAGAGAGGGCAGAGAAAGAGAATCCCAAGCAGGCCCTGCACCATCAGCACGGAGCCCAACCTGGGGCTAGAACTCACCAACTGTGAGATCATGACCCAAGCTGAAATCAAGAGTCAGATGCTAACCAACTGAGCCACCCAGGTGCGCCAAAGGTTTGTATGTTTAACAAAGGAGCTTCTCAAAGCCGTATGGAAAGGCTGGACCAAGTACGTTGAATTCCTCATACTTTAAAGAACAAAATCTAGGCTTCAAAGTGACATTACATAGAAAATCTTCGGACTGTAACAATGGACTTACTCAGGTTTCTTCCACCTCAAAACAGGCGTACATCATGGAAACACATTGCTCTCCCAGGATTAAAAGAAAAGAACTGATTATAGATGAATGATGGGAATTTCATTGTGCCTGTTTGTTCAGCATATTGTCAATATTGTTTTTATATTGTGTTTTCATGGCCATACATAGAAACTATTTTCCTTCATGAGTATTGCTAACAGTCAATTTTGTAGATTTTGGTTTTGTAAATGGAAATGAACATATTTAAATGATTCAGAGGAAATTTAGTTTTTAAAATCCCTTTGGCCAAGGGTGTCTGGCTGGCTCAGTTAGTAGAATGTGTGACTTGATCTCAGGGTTGTGAGTTTAAGGCCCATAGTGGGTATAGAGCTTACTTTAAAAAAAATCCCTTTGGCCAAATATATTACATTTTAATTTAAATATTCCACTTTCACTGTTGATCTTTTGCTTCCTGTTGCAGGGCAAAAGACTTTGTACATTATTAAACTTAGTAAATTAAAATGATTTAAGTGGTTTTACTTTTCAAATTGTTGAATTATCAAGTACTGTACAATGAAACTATTTCAATTTTAATATGATTTAAACTTTTATAGAAATTAAAATACTTTAAGTAATAAGAAAAAAACCAAAAAACAGAAAAACAAAAAAAATGATTCTGACTGATGCTCTGAAATTCAAAAACTCTTACTAAGTCCTCTTATTTTTCATGGCAATAAATTATTTGCAGTTTCTAAAAGGATATATTTTCTTTTTTACTTCTATATAATAGGACAAATCAATTTTGCAATCAAGACCACATCTGGAGTGTCACATTTAATAATTCTCATTGAATCAGGTATGACAAGCCTATTATTTAAAAATAAAGGCTGGAGCACCTGGGTGTTTCAGTAGGTTAAGTGGTCAACTCTTGATTTTGGCTCAGGTCATGATTTCATGGTTCAAAAGTTTGAACCCTGAATCTGTCAGCACAGAACTTGCTTAGGATTCTCTCTCTCTCTCTCTCTCACTCTCTGTCTCTCTCTCTCCACACTCCCCCACTTGTGTGCTCTCTCTGTCTCAAAAATAAATATTTTATAAAAAATAAAATACGGGGCGCCTGGGTGGCTCAGTCGGTTAAGCCTCCGACTTCGGCTCAGGTCAGATCTCACGTTCATGGGTTCAAGCCCCACGTCAGGCTCTGTGCTGACAGCTAGCTCAGAGCCTGGAGCCTGCTTCAGATTCTGTGTCTCCCTCTCTCTCTGACCCTCCCCCTCTCATGCTCTGTCTCTCTCTGTATCAAAAATAAATAAAACATTAAAAAAATTTTAAATAAAAAATAAAATAAGAGTGGACTTCATATGTGCAACCAACAGCTACAAAACCCTCAGGAAAACAGGCCTGTTATTTGGCTTAAAAGTTCTAGCCTTGGGGTGCTTGGGTGGCTCAGCTGGTTAAGTATCCAACTTCACTCAGATCATGATCTCATGGTTTGTGAGTTTGAGCCCTGCGTTGGGCTCTGTGCTGACAGCCTGGAGCCTGGAGCCTGCTTCAGATTCTGCATCTCCCTCTCTCGCTGCCCCTCCCCCACCCATGCTCTGTCTCTCTCTGTCTCAAAAATAAATAAATACTAAAAAGTAAAAATAAAAAAAAATAAGTTCTAGCCTTACCAGTAGAAAGGAAAATAATGTTCTCCTAGGGTAAAAAACTTTTAAAAACTCAGAAAATCTTAAGAACAGAGGAATTCACCTAAACTCATTAACACAGGTGAAATTTGGAGGGAAGTTTTCCTAATTTTGTCAAATATTAGCAGGTTTTAAAACTGTGATACAGGTTTATATAGAAAAACTTGCTGTTAAAAGTTAATTCTACGATTTACCAGCTGGCGAATGGTTCCAAGCTTTAGATTTATAACGTAAATTCAAGGTAGCCTACATAGTTAATTAAGACTTTCGCTACACCTATGTAAGTAATCTGGCCTAATTGAAGAGACTAGTGTTTTTGTGATAAAATAATATTTAGAAGCTATGTAGGATAACGATGTGGGGAGGGAGACATTCAGAAAATATTATCTAAGACTTAGAAATGGATAAAAGGATTCCTGGGTGTTCTTCCGATGGAGGGTTGGATATTGTCTAGTGGATTATCTAGGGAATATCCGATTCTATAAGAGTATGTATCGGCTGCTTTTATACTGACTAAGATATTAAGAACCCTGTAGACATAAACATTATCTTGTACAAAACTGATAGTATAATAAACAGTTCTTGTCCCTAACAATGGAAATTAATTTTATATGTTAGAGTTAAAATGACTTACAATGTATAAAAAAGTTTACTTCAAACATTATATTTTATTACTCTATAAGAAATCAACCAATTTTACATATGTTAGCAAATTCATTTTTATATTCCCAATTGTCTGAAATTCTCTTTTGAATGTATCTTACAATAAAATCCTTGATACATGTTCATTTATAGTCTTATAAAAGTCATATTTTCAACTTTAAAAAATTATTCTTTAGCACCACAATATTCAGGAAAGTGTCTATGTACCCCCAACATTTAATTTTTTTGATTTCTCCTAATAGTTATCTTGCAGATATATTGATTATAACATGACTTTCTATCACAACAATATATATTTTAATAATAGCAGGCTTATATTCTCTACATCTAGAAGTCTTCTTCCTCAACCCACAGCCTCACATTCCTTTGTCAAAAAGTATATAAAATACAAAGTCAGTAGGAAAGCTCATGTAGGCAAAAGTTGTCATGTCCTTTGTCATATAAGTAGATGAAAGAACAAAAGAACTATAATGCTCTAGTAGAACACTTATCCAGTGTTTTTCCTTTATAAAAATGCAAACAAACTCACTGAGCAAAAGACTTATTCATTGGATAAAGTATTGAATTAAGCTCTTCAATACTTTTACTATTTCACTTGCTTATCTGACTCAGTTACGAATTAGTTATAAATCGTTCATCTCATTCTCTCATTCACTGAATCATTTATGTATTGACAGTTTCTTGAGAAATGATATGCCATTGGTTTCATTATGTGCTCAGGAAAATGAGATGACTAGAACACCCACGTCCTCAAAATGTCTTGTTAGAGGAGTTAGGATCCAAACAATAAATTAACATAGAGTGGATTTAGTAATGTGCTTATCTTCTTCCACAAACTCCCTTCAGTCTTTTCAAATCCCTATTCATTCTGTCAATCTAAAAATCTATTGGGGCATCACTCCTTTATGGTGTTTTTCTAATTCTTCCCCATTCCAGGAACACAAGGTTGTTTTAAAATGCAAAAAACAATTATTGTAGTACATCTTAGCAGAATAAGGACAAAAGCAACATGACCATACCAAAGACTCAGAAAGAGGATTTGACAAATCCAGTACCTCATCAAGATGAAAACATTCAAAATTAGGAAAAAAACAATATATATACTGGCACACATGCTTATGGATGCTGAAACTCTCATGATCAGCGTTCTGCAAGCTGGACACCACTAAAAGCCCGTGGTATAATTATCAGTCTGAGTCTGAAGTTCTGAGAACAAGGGGGCTGGTGACATAAATCCTAGTCTGAGGTCAAAAGACAAATGTCTCAGCTCAAGTATTGAGGCAGAGACAAAATTCAACCTTCCTCTGCCTTTTTGCTTTATTTGGGCCCCCAACAGACTAGATTATATCCACCCACATTGGATATAATTCAGTCTCCCAATCCAAATACTAATCTCTTCCAGAAATACCTTCACAGACACACCCAGAAATAATAAGTAACCAGAAATCTGGGCACTCAGCTTCCCAGTCAAGTTGAACAATAAAATTAACTATTGTAGACTGTCTTCATTCTTCATGATATGGGACAGCTATAAAAAAAAACTATACCTAATATTACAATAATAGTAAAAGACTGAATATTTTCTCCCTAAGATCAGAAACAAGATAAAATGTCTATTCTTACCCCTTCTAATTAACATTATATTGGAGTTTCTTGTATTATTAGGAAAATAATGCAAGAAAAAGAAATGAAAGACATTTGCATTGGAAAGGAAAATTAACTATCTCTTTTTTTGAAGACATAATCTTATATGAAAAAATTCAAAGATATCTACTAAAAATTATTAGAACTAATAAATGACTTTAGGCAAGTTGCAGTATATCAAATCAATATATAAAAATCAATTCTATTTCTCTGGCAATGAATAATCAGAAAATAAATTTAGAAAAACAATTCTATTTATAATATTATTAAAAAGAATAAAATACAGAGGAATACATTTTTAAAAGAGGAACATTTATATAAATAAACTTTAAAACATTGATGAAATTAAATACCTAAATAAATGGAAAAGCATTCCAAGGATTAGAAGACTTAACATTGTTAAGATAACGATTATTCCCAAATAGATACACAAATTAATTCAATCTCTATTAATGTTCCACCTGACTTTTTGCAGAAATTGACCAGTTATCCTATAACAAATATAGAAATACAAGAGGCCCATAATAGTCAAAACAATCTTAAGAAGAAAAAAAAAATTAATGGACTCACATTTTCTAATTTCAAAGCTTACTATGGCATTTTAGATCGTGTGGTGTGTAGATAAAAACATACTTATAGATCAATGGAATAGACTTAAGATCCCAGAAGTAAACCCTTATGTTTATGGCCATTTGGCTTTTCACAAGGGTGTCAAAACTATTCAATGGGGAAAGAATAGTGTTTTCAACAAATGGTGCCGAGACACTTGGATATTGACATGGAAAGGAACAAGTTGTCCCTGTTCCTCACATCATACAAAATAATTAACTCAAGGTGGATCACAGAATTAAATGTAAGTGCTGAACTTATAAAGGCCTCAGAAGAAAATGTAGTAGTAAATCTTTAGGATCTTAGGGTAAGAAAAGTCTTCTTAGATGTTATACTCATAGCATAAGCAACTAAAAAAAAGTTATAAATCAGATTCATCAAAATTAAAAATTTTTGTGCCTCAATGGACATAATTAAGATAGTTGAAAGACAACCCAAGAATGAAAGAAAACATTTACATAGCATATTTCTGATGAGGTATTTGTATCTAAAAAGTGTGTAGAACTCATAAAATTCAATAAAAAGATAAATAACCCAATTTAAAATTGAGCAAAAATTCTGACTAGGTATTTCTCCAAAGATACATAGATGGCCAATAAACACATATAAAAGTGTTCAGTATCATTAGTATCAGGGAAACACAAATCAAAACCACATGGACACCACTTCATTATCAACAGAATAATTATCATCAAAAAGATAAAAACTGTTGGTGAGGATGTGAAGAAAATTAGAACCCTCTATCCATTGTTGATGACAATGTTAAATCATGCATCCATTTGGAGATCTGTCTAGGAATTCCTCAGTTAGTCAAACATAGAGTTATGATACAGCAATTCTATTTCTAGATATGTACCCAAGAAATATGAAAACATATATCCATTCAAAAACATGTATATAAATAGTCATAGCAGCACTATTTATCATATGCAAAAAGTGTGGTAAGAACATATAAGATCTCCACTTTTAGAAACTTTTGAGTTCTATTATAGTATTATTAATTATAATGTTAATTATGTATTTAACTCTTTGAAATGTCTTATATCCATCATGTTAAAGAAGAATGGATAGAAGATGTAGAAGGTTTCCTTCACAGTCCAAGAGTTATAATGACTATAATTTAGAAGTCAGTTTCATGTATATACTGAGTACATTTTAAAGTAAATTTTAAATAACTGTGCCCAATGATTTCTCTAGTAACATTACAGAACAATATATAAATATGGTAAGACACACCAAGAGATGGCTCTTTATAATGGAAAATTAACATAGATAGACATCTTATTGCTGGAGTCTGAGAGAAATTTCCTTTTCTTTTTTTAAAAATTTAAATGTTTTTTGTTGTTTTGTTGTTTTTTATTTTATTTTATTTTATTTTTATTTTAGAGAGAGAGGGAAGGAGAGATAGTGAGCCAAAGAGAGGGGCAGAGAGAGAAAGAGAGAGAGAGAAGAATCTCAAGAATCCGGATATTGGGCTTGATCCCACGACTTTGGGATCATGAACTAAGCCTAAATCTACAGCTGGATGCTCAACTCACTGAGCCACCCAGGAACCCCTGAGAGAAATTTCTTTTAACTATATTGATGCTTCAACTGTACATAAAATAAATCAATGACCCACTCTTAGTAGAATAAAATGCTACTGCCGAATTGAAAGGACGTAAGTACGCCATTATTTCCACCTGTACACTACGTTTCTTGTAAATTCTCTCTGTCTGGTAAACTTTCTAGACATTCTTTGTTTTTGTACATACTGATTTTGAGAGGTAGAGTAAGTCTCCTGGTTCTCACTATTGCCTGCACTTGTGTGTTAATTTAGGGGCTACAAATGCTAGAAAACAACTGAGCAAGCAGTGGTAAGAGGGGATTATCTGTAGGAGACAGGGGTGAGGTGGAGGGGGGTGATTGAGTATCCTCATTTGGAAATGCTGAGCAGAGGAGAAAAGCAGAAGCAGAGTTACTTCTCTGTTCAGAGTGCCAGAAAGCTAGAAACTCTGACAACAGGAGAACTCTGTAAGAAAAACAGAAAAAAAAAAAAAAAACACTTTTGGATACTGAGAATTGCACTACAAACACTGCATACAATCCTGCTTTCAAGCTGTAGTGGATAGAGATTTATTCAACTGGTTTGTGGTCAAGGTCAAATCTCTATCAAATTCTTTTCACATAAAAGAAAAACTAAAACTGTCAAAGTAGGATCAATTAATATAGAAAGAAGTGTCATCTTGATAACTCAAAGAAAAAAACATATTTTTGAAAATGACATCACTAGTGACAAGAGAAAAATGTCAGAATATATTTTTCAGTCCCAATGTGATATAAGACTAAGATTTATAAAACAAGTGGAAACTCATAAAGTGAAAGAGGTTGGAATTTAAGTTTGTTTTTACAACGTGAGATATTAGTGAACAAACTAATACATACTATCATTTTTTAATATTTGATTATTGAAAATCTGGCAATCATTTCTTTACTTTTATGAGAATTTTGAGTACAATTAACAGTTAAGCAAATTTTTAAAATTTTTTTATGTTTATTTATTTTTGAGAGAGAGAGAGAGAGACATAGCACAAGTCGGGGAGGAACAGAGAGAGAGACACACAGAGTCAGAAGCAGTTTCCAGACTCTGAGCTGTTAGCACAGAGCCTGATGTGGGGCTCGAACTCATAAATCGAAAGATTATGACTTGAGCCAAAGTCAGAAACTCATCTGAAGAGCCACTCAGGCACCCCATGTTCAATAAATTTTTGCATAATGTCCATGATTCAAAACATCGGCAAAAACAAACAAAAAACTGCAGAATCATCACCTAACCACCAAATTGTTTTCTATTTCTTTCAAAAGTTCTATAAACTGGCAATGAGTCATAGCATCTAAACATGTATGTTAAAAGATATTAAACTGTGCCATAAAACTTGTCACAGAATCTGTTTCATAAAAACCAAGCACAAATAATTTTAGTATCATAAAGTAAACTGTAAGGAAAACATCACTCTTTTGTTTAAAAACTCTAATAAATCAAGGTTGTTTTACTTAACATAGCTAGTATAGAAATCAGCATGAAAGAAACTAAATTTCCTATTTTTAGCTGAAATTCTTCTTTGATAGCTATAAATGATTCAAAAACATCTATGCCACTAGTTCTTTTTTGTTAGTTTGAGAATTGACATTTCTTCCTGATTTTGGAAGTCCTTTGAGAAAAAAATGTATCCAAAGTAGTAATTAAACAGTGTCTCATACATTGTATGATTCATCTGAATCTACAAAAAAGTACTTGCAGTTTTTAAAATTTATATGAACAGCTATTTACTATTATTAGAAAGCCCTTTTATACCATGGGCAATTGTTTGGTGGCTGAAGATCTATTACTTATTGTAAAATATTCCTTTTAGTCTTTCTACATAATTTACTAACATTTCCACAATTGGAATAATATCTTTGATCATCTTCCCATCTAAATATTTTTCTTTGTTTAATAATCCATGTTATTTAATAGTAGTTGAATGATGTAAGTTCTTATCCTGTTAAAAATCTTTTTTTTAATGTTTTAAAGTTTTTCTTCAAATTATATTTGGTTAACAGATAATGTAATATTGGCTTCAGGAGTAGAATTTAGTGATTCATCACTTACATATTACACCCAGTGCTTATCATAAGCGTCCTCCTTAATACCTATCACCTGTTTAGCCTGTCCCGCACCTTCCATCATTCATCAGTCTTCAGTTTGTTCTCTATAGTTAAAAGTCTCTTTTGTTTCCCTCTCTTTTCTTCCCTTCCCCTATGTTCATCTATTTTGTTTCTTAACTTCCACATATAAGTGAAATCATATGGTGTATTTTATTCTCTGACTGACTTGTTTCACCTAGCATAATACACGCTAGCTCCATCTATGTCATTGCAAATAGCAAGATATCATTTATTTTTGATGGCTGAGTAATATTCCATTATATCTCTAAATCATATCTTTATTCACTCATCAATCGATGGACATTTGGGTTCTTTCCAAATTTGGCTATTGTTGGTAATTCTGCTATAAATATCTAACAATCATTTTTAAATTCTTGGAACATTTGACTCTGATTTCAGGCAACTAGTTTTACTGATTATCTTGTTACTGTTAAGAGCAACTATCAAATTCACTATGCTTTTCCTAAGAGTGTTTCCTGATAATAAGCTTATTATTTTTAAAAATCTTTTCATGCAACAAACAGCTTTTCCACTTAACATTGCCTCAGTAAGTTGCGATTACCATTTATGGTGAAATCTGTAACATGTCTTCACCCAGACTATTATTCTTTACTGTTCCAGTAGTATTAGCTTCTCCATTTCTACTCAATTCTGCTTCAATAGTATACCTTCATTTTAAATTTGAAAATTTGCCCATATGTACTTTTTAAACTAGAAAAATAAGTTAATTATACTTTGTAAAATAATATTGTGTATGTCAAGTTATGGCTTACATAGTTATCATTCAAACGTGTCATATGCATAGACTGCTAAACACATTACATCAGTTCTGTGTACTGTTACATCAGTACACAGAAGAAATCATTTGAACTGAGTCAAACCATCGCCACTCCTATCAATGATTTGTTTATGAGTAATACTAAAAATGACACAGGCACTGATCACATGCTCTACAATTAAACATCTAACATGACAGAAAATTTAAAATAAACATATATTTTTGTGTTTAATGGAAAAATGTCTTACAGTGCTTTAGATTCAATTTTTTCCAATTAAATCAATTAAAATTAGATAAAGTTTAAAATTCTGTTCCAGTTATGGAATTAATAAGTAATGGGGATGAAAGATACAGCATAGGGAATATAGTCAATGATGTACTATTGTTGTGGGCTTGTGGAGAGACAACTATACTTCAATTTAAAAAATAAATTTTATTCCCCAGTTGCACTAACCACATTTTATGTATTTAACAGCCATTCACATTTTATTAAAAACTATAACAAACCAAAACTCCAGTCCTATTGCTTAGCCTGAGATAGTGAAATTTCTTTGAAGAGTTTTGTAGCAAACTACTGACATTGACATTGTTAAAAGTATTCCCAAATTCAAAGAAAGAAGCACAGGCAAAATGCTTTTATTTCTTTTGAGCTAGTAACAGTAAATCACTGCATCCTTATTGTCAAGATATAGCAGGAATAATAAATTAGGTGTGAGATTTCGAAAGAAACAATTGCTAATAAGGATGAGTGAGAAGGATGGTAAGGTAAGGATTACCTGACTACTGACAATACACATAAACAGACAAAGGAAGAGTTTAGCTACCATTTTTATTTTCAAAGTACAATTAATTTTGTTCTTCTGGCCATAAGAGTTGAGTTTATGAGTTATATCCTTTAGGGCATCAGTGTGGAAGTAAATGGAAGTGGCAACTTGTAATGATTGGACCCCAGAGAAAAACCAGCTCTGAGAGAGAAGCCCAGCAAGCTGATGCCTATGCACAAGGTCCTTCATTATGACAAAGGTTACATCTCATGATCTCAGGACTCCTGTTTTCAAAGAATTAGTTCTCTGACCCCTTTAAGTAAAGATGTCTTTCTGACTTTGGAAGTGCTACCCTCTTGCTAATGCTAGTTTATTTGACTTCTTTAGAATAAATTTTGCTGGTTTTCTTAAAGTCACCTCTATTATTTTAATTTTATTTTTTTAAAGCTGAAAAGGACTTTATTTTTTTTATTTTTTTATTTTTTTATCCTCTGCCAATGTTTTTCTTTTTTTTCTTATTTATTTATTTATTTATTTATTTATTTTTAATTTTATTTTTTTTCTTTATAAAGTTTCATATTTTTTTAACATATGCAATTATTTTCCATCATTTACAATACAGTAGTTACAATGACACTCCAAACAGAAAAGCAAAGTAAAAAATAAAAACACCAACTTCTATTTCATGTAATTAGACTTATACAGAAATTAGAAGGTTA
>NC_043706.1:87894308-87911085 GCF_006229205.1 Suricata suricatta | reverse complement strand
CAAACTATCCTCAAATTCATATGGAACCACAAAAGACCCCGAAGAGCCAAAGTTATATTGAAGAAGAAAACCAAAATGGGAGGCATCACAATCCCAGACTTTAGCCTCTACTACAAAGCTGTCATCAAGACAGTATGGTATTATTTTTAATTCATAGAGATAAATAGCTCTAGTGTTTTCCCTGGATTCCAAGGCAGATCTCTGTCAGGAATTTCAATATCTTGATCAGCATAATCATCATCATTATCATCATTGTTGTTATCAAATTTGGGTAATCCTGTATGAAACATCTTCCTAAAGATTAGAATGTATCAGGTAGATCAAAAAATTGTTATTTTTAGACATTTTTACTTCTTAGTAATGGCCATCTTAGTCACTTTCTTCCATTTTGACAGTATAGATTCCTTGTTGTTGTTGTTGCTGCTGCTGCTGTTTTGTCTTTTATTTTTTAAAGAGAGGAAGGCTGCAATGTGCAGCACCTCATTTGGATGTGTCTGGAGTCTTGGAAGCTTGACCACCCTATGTTCTCCTACAAATGGACCTTGAGAGCTTGTTTGAAGGTGCTAGCAGGACAGTGCAGCTGCTCATTTACCCTTGACCAAAGAAAGTCCTCCTCTTTGGGGGAAAGTTATCCTATTATCCTCTTCTACTGAGCACACAGCTTTGGGAGGGCTGCACATGGAGCAGTGAGGGAGAGAAATACCCATCTAGCCAGCTAGATCAGTTGAATCAATCCAGGGATCAATGGGGTGACATGTAGCAGCCAGACTACCGTCACATCCTAGAATATGGATTCCTAATTTTCTCCACTAAACTATAGTTGTTGGTGTTAGGCTGGGTTATTTTCTGCTGGTATTGGAAGAAAAGGCTGATATAATAAAAATATCTGTATACGAATACCTAAAGAATATCAACTAACATAGAGTTCCCTAATCCTAGTTCATCTTGGGCATCCTGGTATAACTGAGAAACCGAATTCCAGCCTAAATGCATTCAGTGTCAACTCTTTGTGACAGTACAGCCATGCAAGTGTTCCTTCTCATTTACAGACATGGAAAGACTGAATAAACTACAGCTAATGTGGATAAAGAAAGATGTTTCTATAATCATTCTTCGTAATACATATAGCTCAACAAAAAAGGCTAATGACTATTCTTATATATTTCTATTATGAGATTTTTTTTCCTTTCACTTGAAGAAAAAATTATATTAGGAAACCCAAACAGATAATCTTAAAACCATCTCTCTACCAATTTTCCTTCAAGGTTTGAATAAATCATTTATTAAATCATTTATTTAATATTTGAAAGTCTTAAATTTTTGATACTTTAATGCAACAAACATTGAAAATGAATATATCATTTGGTGCCTTAGGTATTTAGGATATAAATTATTTCTTTGCTATACTTATGTGTTCATATATAAACATATTTTGAAAGTTTGTGCGAGTGCCTAGTGGCTTAAGTCGGTTAAGCATCCAATTTTGGCTCAGGTCATGATTTCACAGTTCGTGAGCTAGAGCCCCATGGAGGTCTCTGTGCTGACAGCTCAGAGCCTAGAGCCTGCTTTGGATTCTGTTTCCCTCTCTCTCTCTGCCCTCCCCAGCTTACACTCTGCCTCTCTCTCTCCTCTCTCTCTCTCTCTCTCTCTCTCTCTCTGTCAAAAATAAAATAAACATTAAAAAATTTTCAAAGACTAGGTGAATGGGTTTGGAAATTAGCAAGTGATTGTTTTAGACTTTATCTCAAGAAAAAAAAATTTCTAAAAGTATCATAAGCACATTCTTATAACCTTATTTTACTGATAATGAATCTCAGTATATTTGCTGCGAAAGCAAGCATGCTGATAATTAATTTTTAAAACATTTTTCTGAAAAAAGCATCAGTGCCTGTGTTCAGTGGAAATATTAGATATGTAAAGCTATATACAGGCTAAGAGTCCTTAACACCTAAACAAGAGAAAAACAACGAGATCAAAATACATTGAGAAAGTACTGGAGGCTTTTGTTACAAGATATTAGGATTTGTCTTTGTATTTTGGAATTTTTATCTTTGCTTTCCTAAAATTCTATGGTTCTCATGAGTCATATTCATTGTTTTTATAAAAGAAAACTTTTTAAAATTACAATGGTTAATACTTATGTAGAGGAAGAGCAATTAAAAATGGGAGTGTTTTCTTCTATTTAATCATTAATTCTGAGCATGCATTATTTGTCGAAGCAGATCTCACACATTAATAAAACGACCATTAATTAAACAACCCTTAATAAAAAGATCATTAATTAAAATTGGATGTATGGGTGGAACTGGATTCATGATGCATTTTTTTCCTTTTGGCAGTCCAAGAGGGTAATGTAGCATATTTTTAATAATCTACAATCAGGATCAAATCACAAATCAAACATAAGTGTAATTGAGTATCAGCTTTTGGCATTAAGCATAGGAAAGCAAGCATTTATTTTGAGGGAAATGGTTTTACCTGCTACAGAGTTTAACAATTCAACTAGTAAGCTTTTTAAAATAAGAATAGCAGTAAACACATACTGGGAGTTTATTACATGTTTAGTGCTTTATATAAACAATCTGTAAGACATGTAATTAAACCCCTAGTTTACCTATAGAAAGACAGAAGCCCTAGGTTAAGTAAATCCCTAACAAGTGACAGATATATGATTTCATGCCACAACCTAGCTTATGCATTTAATCATTTTGTTAAACTGCATTGTATTGACTCAACAATCCTTTATATCCATTATTAATGCTGCTTTCTAATTATTTGGTCTTTATTTAATTGTTTTTATAATAAATTAAAATAAAGCATAAACTCAGTGTTCTGAAAACAGATGAGGGACCTTCAGAGCAAGCTAATTTATTGTGTAACCTCTAATTACTTGTAATTACAATATTTAATAAAGGAAACACATTCCTTTAGAGACAATCAAATCTTTTCACTGAATTCCACTAGTGCTATGGTATACACAATAGGCTAATAATAATCAAAAGTATTATTCAAATGCTATCAGGAAAAATAAAATTATAATTTATTGCCAACCCTTAACTATATTTCCAGTAGAACAGATTTAATATGAAAACTGGGTATATGAAAAATAAATCATGTAATCATTCATAATTTAATTTCAATTAAGGTAGCATATCTTATTCCTATAGCATACACCCACTCATGCATGTGTATACACATGCAGACACATTCCCTCATCTGGAAATTTCTTGACTTATGAAACTGTTAAGGACTTTCTCTTAATACAGAAGGTCAATGAAAGTGCTTAACAGTGTACATTAGACATTTAACAACACTAGGCACTGTCACAGTCAATAATATCCCAGCAGAAAGAACTTGAATTATTTCAGAATCTGACCTCTTTATGATGAAGACATTTAGCGTTACTATTTAATCTACTCAATATTGCTTTTGAAAGGCAGTAGTTTTGAGGAATCTATTATATTCAGCTTGCAATTATCAACAACTACTAACAAGCTCTAAAGTTTTAATTTTGTCTTTTTTTTCCATTCTATGTCAAGATAGAGAAAGGGTATAAAAAACAAAGGATGTCTTATGAGCTGTGTTTGCTATTGGTGAGTATGAGTGATGAAGTCATAAGATGATTCACTATCAGAAGCGCCAGTGATCCTACATTTTGCTTGCTTTTAAGGGAGAAAAGCAGCTCTGTTTTGTCTTTAAAGGAAAGTTTACACATCAACGATGACAGCAGTAGTAATAGAAAACCTTGTTTTACTTTATGATATAATGAGAGAACCTACTTAACTACCACATAATGTCTTTAATCAGCTCTTAATATCAAAGAACACTGATATTGGTATTTTTGCTATTAGGACTTTTGGAAAAGAGATAGGAATACAAATGAACAAAAGAATAATCAGCTGACCGAAGATGCTAATTAAAGTGTATTTGCAACAACAAAAAATAGCACCCCCCAAAAAAAAGACATCATGGTGCATGAAAAATCAAGAACATTAATTGCCAAGGGCATAGGGTATTCTATATTAAATACAAGTTTCACAGTACTCACTCTTTAATGGAGAATCTAAAAGGATAATATGTTTTTGTTGGTACTCTAAGGTTCAATTTTACACACACACACACACACACACACACACACACACACACACACTAAACATGATTAATAGATCTTTCTTAGCCACAATGCCAATTAAAGTAATTTCCTCAAATAATTTACAAAGTAGAGAAGCTGGGTTTTTGGTTTGTTGGCATATTTCTTTTAGAAATACCAAATGATGCTTTTATGTTGCAACTTATATAGAAGAGAAATTTCCATCTTAATTTTTTTAACTTTTATATTTATCTAAGCCTATATTTTTGTCCAAAAATATACCTTCCCAAATCCCTTTCAAAACATTGCCTAACCAGTGGCTATAAACTCTTACAGTGACAACAATTATCCATTACGCAGGAGCTGACATGCCAGCTCTACATTGCTATATTAACTGACTTTCGCGTTTTCTCACTCCCCGTGGGGCCCTCTCGGCTAAGATTGATGAGATGCCATGTGGTGTTTGAGCTGCCATGCTGACCTGACAAACGGCAAGAGTGGTCCCTGCACAGAGTGGAGGAGGGAGGGCAAAAGAGAGACAGAACCACAGTGTAGCCTAGAATGACGACAGCCCCCTCACTCGCCTTTCGAGGTGATTAAAACATTGTTTCTCAGATTTTACACTTCAGTCAAACACAAAACTGCTTTCTTCAATTAAAGTGTCCCACAGCTTCATTGGTCCATATTGAAAATTAGAGAGGGATTAAACTTTTGTCCCTCAGACATTTTAGAGAAGCCAAGATAAAAGTTGCTGCTCTTTTGAAGTCTAAATACACTGAAACTCTAATAACTTCTTATAATTCCCCAAATGGTGTTATCGCTTACTTTTTAACTATTGAATTCACTCTGGCAGAGCTAGGGTAATAAAACCCATCACCGTCTAATTTTCAGACAGCTTGATAGAACCAATGTTCTTAGTATAGATAAAGTGTAATGAAGCACTTTCTTTCCCATAGGAAAGTCTTCAACTCATATGCTTTGATGCCAACTAGCCTTCACATCTGCTGTTTCACCATTGATCGCTGTAACTTGGCATGCTAACCTAGTGTCTGATGAAGCAGCTTTACTCAAAGGCACCATTTTATTTCTTGCAATGGGAACATAGTAAAATGGTGTTGGTTTCCTGTAGGCCTTATGCAAATCCCTGTAATAAACATAGGATCAGGCCTCACATACAATACATTGTGTGTTAGATGAGGAGGGGGGAGGGAGACAATCTCCTTGGGCGAAAATAATCCCCTTACGATGCCAATAAATTAAATGTATTATAAAAACTGGTTTAATTATTCATTTTAAACATGATTAATACAAAACCATATGATACTAATAAAACCATAACCACACTTTTAAAATACCAACCTTGTTTTATTAAACAAAATTTTGCTATTTAACCTAATGTTAACATTAATTCATTACCTATAACTGGTATCTTAAAACTAATAATGAAGACAAACAATATTTTGGAGAAAAGAGAAAGGTATGGTTACAAAAATCTTTGCTGAGTATTTCTTTTAGATTTCCAGAAAAGCTGTTTGATGACAAATGATGAAAACACCAACTTGGACCGATGAGTATTTCAGTAACAATACTAGTCACTAATCTAAACTGACTGCTAGGATACATTGGTGTTCAATCACATAAAGCTTTCAGGGTTAGTTTCATTAAATATGCAGAAATCAAAATGATAAACCAGATTATACGTGAACTTGAATGAATGAAATAAAGAATTCAAAATACAGTTTCTATTTATTCTATGCTATCATAGAGTCACTACTTAATTAGTAACTTACAAGCAAGTTAGCAAGAACAGTTTTTGGCTTGGAGGCTTAAGTATATGTGGTTTTCCATCACCAACATTTGAGTAGAATGTGTAATGCCATGTTTGAGCAGTATTTGGTTTCAGAATAGATATGCAGAGGGATAATGAAGAATCCCAAAGGAACACAAAAAAGATATCAATTAGAATCGTGTAATAATTTACCCCCACCAGCTAACATAGGTGCATTTTTTTTTCCACAAGGAAGGAGTAACAGTAGTTCACCAAACACTACAGAATAGTCCTGACAGTGCAGGAAACAAAACTACATGAGCCAAAATCTCAAACTGTTGTGCAGAATCTAACTTGATGTATAATTATAAAGTAAGATACTTTATTTCTTCTTATTTGGTCCCCATTATGTAAACACAAAAGTCATATATACAGTCCTTCCAAGACATTAATATGCCTGCTTACAGGTCTCTAATTTCTCCTCCCTCCTGCCCGGTAGAAGAACCTGCAATAAGACTTACAAAGAAAAAGTGAATATATTCATTCCCTAGTTCCCACGGTATATATATATTTTCTTAATTTTCACTCAGAGACACAACAAAGGTCAGGATTTACTCCACCATGATTCCCAGAGAAAGGAGAAAGCTCTAGCTGTCTTCAACCTGCTACAAGGCAATTCCTTTGCCTATCCACTGGGGACTTCAGGAATAGTGTCCGAAATGAAGATGTAATTAGATTATTCACTCTCAGCAAATCTCTTTTGAAATAAAGGTTTTAAACACAGCCCAGGTAAATAATTTGAAAGAAGTAAGAGTAAGGTCAACAGATTTATCATCATTTCATGCTTCTGTCTGATATTTTGTGAATTCTGGGTTTCAGAACAGAAGAATACCCAAACTAATACGAAAGAAATGGAAGTAAATGCAATTAGTTATTAAATATTAATGCCAATAATGAAGGGATTATTTATATTTCAGACTAAATTAGCCCTTTCTGCACATTGGAATCACCAGAATAACTTATAAAAAATAACTCAGATACCAGGAATCTCCCCTCAAGGTATTTTTAATTACTTGGCTTGGAGAGGGGCCTGGGCCTCAGTATTCTCTAAGAGGCCACAAATGATAATGTTCTAATGTGCAGGCAGGTTGACACTACTGATTTGAACAAATGGGTGTTTTAAATATTTTTGAAACTTAGTGACTAACATACCCAAGTAGGACAAAATAATGACTCTATCTCTTAAAAAAGAAAAATTGATATAAAAATCAAGACAATCTTCTTGATTGCCAGAGTAATGTGATTGCCTACCACAGACAAGACCATAATCCTATATGACATCCGTGCTCTCCAGTCCCATTGCTTACAGTACCCCCACATCACTATTTTGATAGATAAGAGACTGGCCCCAGAGGCTAAAGCAGTGTTTTAACTGGGGATACTAATAAGTAGTCAGTATTGTTAACTTTGCTGGGCTAGGGTCTGGAATTTATGATGCATACACAGGGAGGTACAAACTACCAATAAATAAAAACTGTTAGTCACAAAACTTTCGTGCCAATATACATATGCTCATATTAATATTCCATTTTTAAACTAGTTTCTAGGCACAGAGACCACCAGGTGAGACACAAAGCCGAAATTTGAGATCTAAAGTATTGAAGAGAAAAGGGAAGTGTCATTGCTAACCATAAATTGACTCCAAGTAAAGAAAAGGACTTGAAAGCAAAACTATGTGGCAAGTTAATAACACCTGAATAAATAGGACAACTCTTTTACAAGCAAGTATTTCAGAAATAATGCCTATACCTACAGAGGCACCATAATCATGATGTATTTCTAATTACTATATTGTCAAAGAATCCTTCCTGATAGTGGTGGAAAATAATTAAAATACATATAGTAGTAAATTTGGTCCATAGTGAAAGACATACACAATTTCTATCCACGTGCAGATAGTTATTGAACACTTTCTTTGTGATGACCATACTTAACTGGAAATTTACTACATAGAATATAAAAGGCATTTATAGAATAAGTTCTGGAGATCTAATGTACAGCATTGTGATTATAGTCAGCAATACTGTATTATAAACTTCAAAGTTGCTAAAAGACTAGATTTCAATTGTTCTCACTACAAACAGGAAATGATAATGATGTGATGGAGTGTTAGCTAATGCCACAGTGATAACCATACTGCAATATACAAATTTATCAAATCAAAATGTTATATACCTAAAACTTAAACAAAATGATATGTCTGTTATATCCTAATAAAAAATAAAATGAATCCAAAATCATGAGTCTTTCTCATCATTGTAACTATTTTAGGTCAATTTTATGCATATACAAAATGGAACTTTCAAAATATTGTACCACCAATATAGCAAGAGGAAACTAAACACCCATTTCAAAGGAGAAAACTCCTTTTCAATGTGAAAAGTGCACTACAGATGCCATTTTGAAAATTGACTTCTTCAATGTGTAAATCTTTTCATGGAAAATATATTTTACTTTCATTACTACTGCTGCTTTAAATAAAAACAACAAACAAAAATTATATTATGTATATATTTCTAAGTCCATTTATTAAATACATGCAGTAAACTGCCAAATTTTTTTACATTCTATCCCTCAACTCAGAAATTACTTCTGTTCTTTTGGCATTTAAGAAGCAAAAATCACTCAAGCTTTCAAAAAATCATTACAGGCATGCCACACAAGCAATCCAGGCTTAAAAACCTATACGCCACCCCAGCATAATTTAATTTTAGAAGACCATTGAACTGATAAGCTCAGAATAAGCAGCAGATTATAAAGAACATGTTATAGCTATATCTGCCCCAATGGTGTAAAGAAATGTTTTAGAAATTTAATATGATCAAACATTTGGGGTCATGTGGGTGAGCCAAAGTGACTCATGCACTTAGCTCTTCTGAGTAATGATGGTTATGCCATGACATCCTTAGCTATTACTTTTATTGTTGATTCTACGAGTCCCTTGGTTATTGCTTTCATAATTAATAAGTCACTTACCTCTCCATGGCCCAGTTTCCTCATCTGTTAAATGAGCAGAATGATAATTGCTTCCTACCTTCCTTAGGGGTTAGGGTAAAGATTAATGAGTTGGCATTTAGAGAGTACTTTGAGTTCTCCTAAAGAGAGAGACTATGCACAAAGAAAATAAAATCCTTTGTGGCTAAGTACTAAAAGATAAAACTTTTCCTACAGATGAATGAATCCCCTTACTTATATTCCTAACACTACAATCTATACTTCCAAATAAGCTGACTTTTAACCTACTACGTATTTTGAAAAAAAAACCTTTTTAGTTCTTTACAGATTAGCAAAATTTGAAAATAATCACACAATCTACCTAAAAATCCTCTGTCATAGCCTTTCCATCAATGGAAATGGTGTAGAAACAGGGGAACCAAGAAGACAACCTGGGTTGAAAATTTAATGAGAACTGAAGTAAAAAGTGCTCAGAAGATATAAAGAAGGGGTACCTTACCCAAGAAATTACTGAACAGGACTAGGTAAAAGAAGTGAGTTGCTGCCATAAAGAGAACTTAAATATGTTACACTGATTTAGGGTCACATAGTAGATTACAATGAAATCATTAGAGAGAAAATGGGGAAATAGGAATTGGTGAATATAGTGGGAGAAATATTTTAAAAGTGTGCCTTGTAGTAAATTAAAAGATTAAAATGCAGTTATAATCTTTTGGACTTGGACAAAGAAATGTCTAGACAAAATGACAAAATATTCAAGGAATCAGCTAGTTACTTTTAGCTACATAGGATAAAGTAGTACCAGAAAAAAATAGAATATCAGAACTCATAAGAAGAACAACAAAGTGAAGAAGGAGAGGGAAGAAATAATTTAAAAGAACTGGGCTGTTTGCAAACAACACTTAGAGGTGATAGTGTAGATTTGGAATTTGTATGGTTGGGTAATTTTAAGCATTCCTAGTCTTCAATGTCTTAAGCCAGTAAAAGTTCTCCAAATTGTTTCAACATAGCACCAGTTCTTAAAGAATTAAAAAATTATCATGTTGCTTGAGATACTTCATTCAGTCCTCTGAAAAAGTTAAGGCAACCCCTTATAGCTTTTCTCCTCCAGTAAAGAGCTTCTATTCCAAAGTTAATAATTAGTTTAGAGAGTGGCACGTTTTTGAAAGAACTGTGGTATGGCTTTAGATTATAAATGGACTCAGTTGGATACATTGAAGGCCACAAATGTTTAGTAGAAATGTATTGCCAAACGCACTGTCACCCTGATGTAAAAGAAACAGTCTGTTCAAAATGTACTAAAGTCTTTGGGCTTCCAAGTTTCTAGAAATAGGACTGCTGACTTATAATCTAAATAAAGATTTACATTACATGAGTTTTTTGCTGTTTGTTAAGCAACGTCATTGTGGCAGTTGATAACTAATAAATCCCAGACCATATGCAAAGCCTGTGCAGGAAACTAGAGATTCAAATGTGTATAATATAGATTCAATCCCTGCTTCCCCACCCCGCTCCTGCTATGCAGTGTGGTATAGAAACAGAGGGACCAAGAAGACAGCTTGGGTTGAAAATTTAGTAAGAACTGAAGTAAAAAGTGCTCAGAAAATATAAAGAAGGAGAACCTTACCCAAACTGGGTAGAACAGGTAGGGGAAGGATTGTGAAAATTTGCCTAGGATAAGTGAAGCATGAATTATGATCTAAGGAATAAAGATAATAAAACCAATTGGTTGATAGGAAGAGACAGGAATGGGAAAAATGTATAACAAGCATTGGAGGAGGTGCATCATGTACTTGTGACAAGCCTGGGAGTGGTTTCAAGTGTGAGAGCAAATAGCTAAAAAAGAAAAAGCCAGACCATGATGAAGAGGCAAACATAGGCAAGAAAAATACAACATAGATTAAATTTTCTTACAGTTTGCAGCCAACTGATACATACCTGAAAGGAGCAGAGAGTGACCTTCCTCAAACAACTCATGGCTGCCTTACTTCCTTAATGTTTTCATTTTATTAAAGACTGAAAGTAACATCATCTTAACAGTAGCTAGCCCCTCAAGGTCCTGAAAGCCTTACTTTCAAATTCCAGAGAGACTTACGATATCCCTACTCCCATTAACTCAAAAGTATATAGTCAGTCCCTCCTTTCAACCCTAGTGCAGCTCTTTCTGCCCGTGGGTCCTGTTGTGGTGTAACTTCATGCACCAAGACATCTCAAGAATTCCTTTTTCACCATTTGCTCAAGAATCCCAACAATGAGGTGGCTGTAAGCATGCTGAGGAGTGAGGTTTATATCCTAAAGCAAAGGGGAGAGGGCCACTTTGGAGAACTTTAAATCACTCCCATAGCAGCATAGAAAACAATACAGACAAAACTGGGAGAAAGAAAAGATAAATGGTTACTACAAAACCCGAGACAGAGATGACACTAGTTTCTGAAACCAGGACAGTAGTAAAGGAAATAGATAGACAGGAGATAGCAAGGACAGGTGTAGGCAGCGCTTGGAGATGTAGGATAGAAGTCCAAGATTTAACACAGTTCTTACCATATAAGAGATAATCGGTGACTATTTCTTGAATAGAGATTTGATACCTTACAAATGAATATCCATATCATGTAATTGAGAACATAAGGTGCATGGTGATACTGGCCAAAATAAGACATCTTAATCATTAGGTTAAAAAAAGTTAGTTAAGAATAAACATTTTATATTAAATATCTTTATAGTTCTTTTTACCTATGCTTTGCAATAAATTCCCCTCCAACATAATTAAGTGCACCTCAATATACCATTTCACACTATACAGTCTAGAAAAGAGCTTTCACAGTTTCTTCTTATTTCACTTACCAAATTACATCTTCTTCATGACAATAATAATCAGAAGACTGAAGCAATTTCAATTAGATAAACTGCTGTGATCTCTTTTTAAATCTATTTCAAAATTATTTATCCTGCTGTGGGTCTTAGAGACATAATTTACTTGACTCTGTTTAAAATCATCCCAAACTCTAAACATTTTTAATTGGCCGTGTATTTTAGTAATGCTAATATATAACATCTGTCAAGCTTTTACTAGATGGTTAGCAAACATGTAGAGCTTTCATTTAATATTCAAAAAATGCTGTGAAAATGGTCCTGTTAGTCATTCCAATGTAGAAATGTGGAGTCATGGGTTTATGAGAAACAGAATCTTACCTAAATACAGCCAGTAGGTGGTGGAGCCCAGAATCAAGCCCCAGTTTCTCGGATTCCACAGTGTTTGTCATTCATAACAACTCTTTGGCATTATAGACTCTATATTTTGAAGTATTAAGTGCTATGCATTATATGATTGATACTATTTAAATGTTCTTTTAATATATGGGAGAACTTTTTAAAATAACCATTAAAAAAGTATCTCCTTTGATACCATCTTTTTTTGAAGGAAAGACTGTATTTGTATTCATGGCAAGCCAGAGATTTCAGGTAGATCAAACCCAGAGAGAATAGGCAGAAATTGGAAAACTTGAGTCATGCGTTGCATAGAAACAGGGTGATTCAGCATCATTTTGTAAAACATATGACTCACTTTGAAAATACAGGAATTCTCAAAAGAAACCATAACACCTACAAGCTCTACCTGAGTTATTTTTGAACATGTAATCTATATGTATTCATTCTTCTAATCTTTATACTTCAGGAGAAAAGAGGGTGCTTATTGCTTAGTAACATTCTGTGTAGTGTTCAGCCCGGGGGTGAGATTTCAGCTGTACTACACCAAGTTCCCAGATTCTGAGAAGGAGGCTTTGACAACTCCTTTATGGTTTTTCAGTGAAATCCCTGGGCCTTCAGATATTTTATTATTTAAATATGACTAAGAACATATATTGGCGATGTCATACAGTTTTCTGCTCTTTACAAAGAATAACACTGAAGAACTACCATGTGCTTAATTTTGAGTTATTTTACCAGTCATGGCTTTACATTTGTCCCTGGGAAGAACGCACATGGAGTGTAAAGGATATAAAAGAAGAGAAGAAAAAACTCTTCCTGAAGACAATATACACGTAAGCTCAATAAACAAAGTCAAGCATGTTCTTTGGAAAAAGGATTATTTGGCTATAGAATGGCATAACTCTGTTTTTGCAATACCGAGGACTTACCCGTTTAAGGCCAGGTTTCTTGAGCCAACTCTTCTTGCTTGTAGTAACAAAACTATACCATTCTTTATAATAATTTTCTGGAACTGAGCATTCCAGAACCATTAACTAACAGCAGGGTCTTGTTAAATTTGTAAAAACAAGATGGAAATTCCTTTAGAAATCAATGCCTTAAGGGTGCTTCCTAGAGTGTCTGTATGCATTGCTCTTAATTAAGAAATAAAAGAATGGTATCAAAAGTAAATAGAATACACACACTAGTCCCTGGTTCATTGTGGAGTTTCAAAATGAGCATGCAATTACTTTAAATCCAGATTGCTAGGGAATAGTTTTTTAAGTTTTATACCCATGGCTGGTATAAGCATTTAACTTAACAAACTAAAATATGAGGTTGAAATCAGTGTCATTTAGGGGTACACTAAAATAACTAAAGAAAAGTAAATACTTAATGTATTCTTTTAAATTCTATTTTTTTTCTAATTTAAAAGTAAGAGTTCAGCATGCGATAAAGTTATCAACATAAGGTACTTGTCAACTTAGTGATTATCACTCTGTGGTTTTTACTGTGACTAGTATGGATTCCAAAAGGCCTTAATTCTACAGAAAGAATGTGCTGTTGGAAACAGAAAATTGTTCTATGTCAATTTTCTCTTGGTGCTAGAGATGCCTTTGGATGTGAGAGAGAAAACAAGGGCTGAAAGAGTAAGAAGAAAAGTCAATAGCAAAGAAAAGTGAAGGTTTGCAAAAAAGAAACTAACACTGCATAATTTAACTAAAAAAATAAAAAATAAAAAATTAATTAAAAAATGTAAAAGGAAAGATGAGAAAATAGAAAAGACTGAAAAGAAAAAAAAAAGGGAGAGAATAAGCTCAAAGGTAAGAAAAAAAGAATTTTTTTCAAGTTCATTTTCTAGAGATAAACCTTGCTTATAGTATAAGACCTTTGAAACAAGATATTTGAGTCTTCTCAAATATAAAAATGAAATGAAAACTCTGATGTATTTTTGAAACAGAAATAATAACTTCTGGTGTCAAATCACTTGGTTTAGGTACTTATTTATTTATTTTTTACAAAATCTACTTCAAAAGTCTCTTGAATACTATAATAATTTTAATGATCATATATTCACTTCCTACAGTTATTGACACACAGTGTGCATTCAGTATTTTCAAGAGCTGACTTTCTTTTTTTAAAAAAAAGCTATATAAGAAAAGCCATTTCTATTAGTTCTGAATATCCAACTGGGGAAAAATGACCAGTTGTACTTAATATAGTTGAATAGCATAATATTTTGATCATAATATTTTGCTCATTTTTGGTTATTTGATACATTTGATTAAATAATAATGGTTTTCCAAATAAATGTAAAATACCTATATAAGCTTTCATCTAGCCATATGAGATATTCACTTTGAAAATAATTAAATTATAAGTTATATCGATTTGTCTAAATAATCAATTTGTCTCATTCTTTGAATATTTAGTATCCTCTGGAACTCTAGAAAAAGAGATTTAGTTTTGTGAGAATTTTACAACAAAAATTATATAATTATTTGTTGTTTTAAGTAGCATAAAACCCAGTTCTATGATTGTTGATTTAGTTATCTAACAAACTATGATCTCCTTGAAAGTGAGAAATAGATGTTATTTGCTCTAGAATACCAACATGTAATGCAATTTCTGGAATTCAACAGGTACATGCTGAATGTATGATGAAAGAATTTATTTTATAGTTTGAGTCAATTATTTTAAAAGTTTACCACTTCTGCATACTTAAAGTTCCTATTACATTTGTATGAACAGTGAAGGAAAATACCGATGCTTAACATTTTGCCTGATATACAAAGAATTTAAAGACTTGGTAAAATATAAAAGAAATTAGGAAGTGATACTGGCTCCCTAAAATGAAATCTCCCCATTTAGAGTAAAGTACGTTGGCCCAGTGAGATAAGCTGGAGTAAGAAGAAAGGAAAAATAAAGAGGAGGGCAAGTCACTCTAAGGCCTGGAACCCGGTTCAAGCACACTGTCCACTTACGTGTTCCACAGGGCTGTCCCTCTGAAAACCATTGTGAGTTCAGTGGT
This sequence comes from Suricata suricatta, assembly GCF_006229205.1. Taxonomy (NCBI): domain Eukaryota; kingdom Metazoa; phylum Chordata; class Mammalia; order Carnivora; family Herpestidae; genus Suricata; species Suricata suricatta. Next base: position 87,895,992 of record NC_043706.1, on the reverse strand, counting down.
ATAGGTCATTTTCAGACTGTGACTTCTAGAACATTAGATGAACGTGCATATAACAAGAATTGCTTCTGCTTATTTCTATCACTTATTTTCCTTCTCTTTCTATAGGCTTCTGAACAAGTAAATCATGTCTCACCTCCACAGAAAGAAATGTATGTATAAGAGCATTATGTGTATATGTAATTATTCTATTCCTCTAGAACAGCTAAGCCTCATAGAGTCTGAATCTAACTCTATTTGGTATATATTAAAAAATATATATTATTATATAATCAGTACATTGTACTAATATATTCATTAGGTACATATTGATATATATTATATATCCTATTTATTATATTTAATGCAATTAATATATGCTAATATATTAATACATACTAATAAATGTATATATATTTACATTCAAAGATAAAACCTTGTTGAGGAAAAAAAATCTTACCTGTGGGCATAATTACCTTTGAACAAAAAGGGAATACTTGCAACACAAGAAGAATTCCTTGCCATTTGCAAGTATTAAAATGTTTTGCCTAATGTCTGTGTACTTAGTTCTACACATACCTTTCCATCTGCTGAGGAATATGGATTATTTTTATTATTATTATTGATCGTTGATTTTTGAGGATTATTGACTATTGATTATTCTTCACAAATAACAGTTTTGTTACACCCTTACATCCACTAAGAGAGAAAGATTTGTTTGCATTCTATCATTTTAATATGTAAATTGTAGATAATCTGTAGGACTTACCTTGAAAAAAGTCATGGTCGCACCATCCTCCACTGCACCGTACTCTATCTTGGTTTGTTTAGCTAAATCATCAGCAGAGTCAATAGGGGATTCCATGCGCTCCACTGTCAGAAAGGCGGCTAAGTTAGCAGTATACGAAGAAATGATGATAAGTGTGAAAAACCACCAAATGCCTCCCACTATCCTGGTGGAGAGCGCTTTGGGCATGAGCTCAGAACCTAACAGAGATTGGGGGGGAAAGGTGAAACGAATACAGAGAATTTGATCAGCAGTCAGGTACTTTTGGTCACAGTGACAGAATGGAATCGCTGTGTAATAAAAGCTTATATCATAGGTTCACATATTGCTTTAGAAAGCAAGCAACAACCACTGAGAGCAGAGGCTAATTTCAGATAATAAACAGTCTCATAGGGCACTTGTTAAGTATAGTGGCAGGAGACTCAAGTTCTGAGACAGGATGAATTAGAAATAACCTTTATAAAAATAACATCAGAAGGGGAAAAATATCTCTAGTTTATAAACTACTTGTACAGCTTTTCTATTCTTGTCAATTATTTTGGTTTTAGAAGAAATGATTTAAAGTACAAACCCCAATCTTAACAAGTTGTATGTAAAGTTTCATTTTTCATGTGCATGAAAGCATAAATGTTGTCTATATTGCCATTTAAAAAAGTTGTTTTATAAAAATAAATTTTAACTACTTATATTCCTTGAGATATGAGATTTTAGTCCAAGTTTATTTTAAAATAAGGTAGTAAATTATTTCCTTATGTACAAACAAATGTCTCCAGTCACTATAGTCAGTCTCGATGAGAAGAATCAGAATAAGAATAAATATATTGTCACAAATTTATTTTACATATATATAAATATTTCATAAATATATTACAAACATGGCTGGAGTTGCCTGCTCATGCTATTAATAAGATAATGGGATCT